>NC_133307.1:11553019-11567801 GCF_012295235.1 Primulina huaijiensis
GCAACAAAGAATCACGATTAAAACAATTGATAAACAGACGAACCTTCAAAGAACGTATCGTTGACAATCCGTATGAAATCAATCGACAAACGCCACAAGAACGAATCTTGATAAGTTTGATTTTTGATGAACACAAAGCGAAGCTTTGAAAAAGTTTGAAAGAAAAATCTCAAAGTTTGATAAACTCAATAATAATAATGTGTCTTGTGTGTAAAATTTCGTCCATAATATCGTGTACAATCTAAAGATTCTCAAAATCAAGTTACCAAGATCAATTAAACTCTAACTAGGAAACTAAAGATTTTCTCGCATCTGACTCGCGCTCGGGCGGTAAGGTATTACCGCTCGAGCGTCGAGGGTTCTGGACTATTCGCGCTCGGGCGGTAGAAAATGACCGCTCGGGCGCCGAACGTTCTGGAAATCAACTCTTGGGCAGTACGGTGGGCGCTCGGGCGGTAGTATTTTACCGCTCGGGCGCGGAGCATTCTGGACGTTTTCTTCATTCATCACTTGAATGGTGTTCTTATGACTCCCAAACTTACTCCCATGCATCACGAACCCTTCAGCACTCTGCACCTTGCTTGTAAGTCCTTCTTCATTGCTCATAAGCCCTTGTAGTGCCTCTTTGAATTTCTTTAGCCGTCCTCTCGTGATTGGTCCCTCCGGCAACTCTAAAGGATCCCATGCTTTCCTTGGAGCTTAACCATCCGTGTTCGCATCATCTTCCCCTTCTTGAAAAGGATTTGTCCTGAAATCTCGCTCATCACCTACATCAAACAAAGAAAGATCACTAACATTAAAAGTAGAACTGACATTATACTCACCTAGTAGATGAAGTTTGTAGGCGTTGTCATTGATCCTCTCGAGGACTTGAAATGGTCCATCACCCCTCGGTAGTAACTTTGAACGACGTTTCTCAGGGAACCTTTCCTTCCGCAAGTGGAGCCATACCCAATCTCCCTTCTCAAATATCACCTTCTTCTTCCCATTCTTGGCTTTCTTGGCATATTGCTCATTTCTCTTCTCAATGTTGGCCTTGACCTTTTCATGCAACCCCCTAACAAATTCAGCCTTCTTTTTGCCGTCCATGTTCAACCTTTCACTCACAGGTAAAGACATCAAATCCAACGAAGTCAAAAGATTAAAACCATATACAATTTCAAATGGCGAATAATTTGTAGTAGAATGCACACAACGATTATAAGCAAACTCAACAAATGGTAAACAATCTTCTCAATTCTTTAAGTTCTTCTTAATAATAGCACGCAAAAGTGTCCCTAAAGTTCTATTAACAACTCCAGTCTCTCCATCCGTTTGAGGATGACATGTAGTAGAAAACAACAATTTTGTGCCAAGTTTAGCCCACAACGTTTTCCAAAAGTAACTAAAAAACTTAACATCACAGTCAGAAACAATAGTCCTAGGCATGCCATTCAACCTAACGACTTCTCTAAAAAACAAATCCGCAATGTGAGGGGCCACTTCAATGTCACGCCCCGTGACGGGGTTTGGTTGACACTGGCGTTGCTCTCAAATTTACATTCGAAAACAACAAGCCTCAGAAGTACAGAATTCAGAAACAAGTCTTTTATTCATAATACCGAATATTCAATGTCTGATACAACTCCATTAATAACGTTTTATAGCGGAAATGTAAAACCAGAAATACAATGTCTGAGCAGATGCAGCGGAATATAAAATATAAATCAGAACTGAGAACAACGATCTTCATCACCAGCCCCAAAATTGAATCTGCTCTTCTTCTTCTAATTTTTCTTCCCTGTTCTTATCTGAGATGGGTTTGGTGGGTGAGTGATATGGTTGTCACTCAGTAAGCAGGGGCGGGAATAACTCCCAATTTTCGAAATCCCATTTTACAGAAACAGTAACACAATAACATATAGAAAACTCTTATTTCGGAACAGAAGTCAAAATTGAGAAATCACAGGTTTCAGAACAGAAATCAGAAATAGTAAGCACTGAGCGCGTTAGTGAATTTCATGGCTAAACTGATATCAGTCCCCTATATGTTCTCTCCTCTAAGGGGTGAGGCCAGAATCAGAATCAGAATTCAGAAATGTTCAGAATATATATTCCTACCATTAGTTCACTATGGAGTTTCAGTGCTTTAAAATCATATATCAGAAATTAAACATACAGAAACTGTGCGTTAAAATAAAATTATCAAACGGATTTGAAGATACTTATATATAAGCCCACTTACAATAATTTGCTAGAGTTTCGGTTGAAGTCTACTGTAAATCTGGTTGTTCTCGCTACTGGATTTTACAGCTCAAACAAGGCACTCTCTTAGCTCGAAAATTTAAGTAATACTCTCAAGATTTGTGTAACACCAAATCAAAGACTTGAGGGTGTTATTTATAGGCCAAAATCTGACTGTTAGCCTCCCTATTACTGACCATAATCTGCCATTAACAGCCTTTATTCCGTGTTAATGCTTCAGTTACAAGTCTAAGCTGAATCAGTAACTGTCTGCTGGAATTCGCTCTTCTGCTGCTGGATTTTGTCTGCTGGATTCTAATCTGCTGGAAAAATACCAGCTTCTGAAATAATAGCTTCTGCTGGAAATCCGTCTGCTGGAAAATATCATCTTCTGAATTATTGACTGCTACTGGAATTGTTAGCTTCTGCTGAAATTTTCCATTGCTATTGAATATTGCTAGCTGCTGCGAGAATGCTAGCTGCTGGAAATTCGGGTTCTCACATCCCTCCTTCCTTATGAGAAGTTTCATCCTCGAAACTTGGTTATACATGATTCTAAAAAAGATGAGGGTATTGTGCTCGCATCTTTTCTTCCAATTCCCAAGTAGCTTCTCTTTCGGTGTGATTGTACCATTGTACTTTGACATATGGAATAGTTCGTCGTCTCAGTACTTGGTCTTTGAAATCCACAATTCGAATCGAAATTTCTTCATACTTCAGTTCTTCATTTAGATTTCTCTCAACCAGAAGTGGTCCAGCTTCCAAAATGTGACTTGGATCAGAAATATATCTCCTCAGCTGCGAGACGTGGAATACATTGTGAATTCTTGCCATGTCGGGTGGGAGTGCTAATCTATAAGCAAGAGTTCCCACTTTCTCAAGAATTTCAAATGGTCCGACGTATCTGGGATTCAGTTTCCCAGCCTTATTGAATCGGATTACACCCTTCATGGGTGATACTTTCACGTAAGCTTTTTCTCCAACTTCAAATTCTACGGGTCTTATTTTCAGGTCAGCCCAGCTTTTCTGTCGATCTTGTGCAGCTTTTAGTCGATCTTTGATCATAGTGATTTTATCCACTGTTTCTTGGATTAGTTCGGGTCCAACGATGGCTTTTTCCCCTACTTCATCCCAATACAGTGGCGATCGACATTTTCGCCCATACAAAGCTTCGTACGGTGCCATTTCAATGCTGATGTGGTAACTATTATTGTACGCGAACTCGATTAAGGGCAAATGTTCACTCCAATTACAATTGAAGTCTAGAGCACAAGCTCTCAGCATATCCTCAAGAGTTTGAATTGTCCTCTCTGTTTGGCCGTCGGTCTGAGGGTGATAAGCCGTACTAAGCGTAACTTTAGTCCCCATAGTTTGTTGAAAGCTCTTCAAAAAACGGGACGTAAATCTAGGATCTATGTCGGAAAGTATGCTAGCTGGAACTCCATGCAATCGTACGATCTCATTCATGTACAATGTGGCTAGCTTGTCCAAATTATAGTTCATGCGGACATGTAAGAAATGCTCAGATTTTGTGAGTCTATCTACGATTACCCATATTCCGTCATGACATTGTCTCGACTTTGGTAAACCAACTACTAAATCCATGGATATATGTTTCCATTTCCATTCTGGGATTGCTAATGGTTGAAGAAGTCCACCAGGTCTCTGGTGTTCTGCCTTGACTTGCTGGCACACGTGACACTTAAAAAAAAACATTGCCACGTCCTTCTTCATTCCATTCCACCAGAAATTTTTCTTCAAATCTCTGTACATCTTGGTACTGCCAGGATGAACTGAAAATTTTGACTTATGTGCTTCAGACATTATTTCTTGTCGAAGGTTATCGATGTCTGGTACACACAATCGTCATTTCAACCACAAGATTTCTTTGTTGTCCGTCTCGAAATCTGGTGATTTCCCTTCTTTGGCTTGCTCTTTCAGTTTCACCAAAGCGGAATCTCTCTCTTGACTTATCTTGATTGTCTCTCTAAGACAAGGTTGTGCTAAAAGTGATGCCAGGATTACCTTACTTGCATTCTTTCGACTTAAAGCATCTGCTACTTTGTTGGCTTTGCCTGGATGGTAGCTTATTGTTAAGTCGTAATCTTTCATAAGTTCAATCCACCGTCTTTGTCTCATATTTAGTTCCTTTTGAGTGAACAAATACTTGAGACTTTGGTGATCAGTGAAAATCTCACACTTGGCACCATATAGATAGTGTCTCCAAATCATTAGTGCAAACACCACTGCCGCTAGCTCGAGGTCATGTGTTGGGTAATTTTGTTCATACGGCTTCAACTGTCTCGACGCGTATGCAATCACCCTTCCCTCTTGCATGAGTACACATCCCAAAACCTCCTTTAGATGCATCACTGTAGATTGTGAAGTCTTTGTCTTCCATGGGTAATACCAGCACTGGCGTGGAGGTAAGCTTCTTCTTCAAAGTCTCGAAGCTGTGCTCACATTTTTCACTCCATTGGAACTTAGAGTTCTTCTGTGTGAGCTTGGTGAGGGGTATGGCTATTGAAGAGAATCCTTCAACAAATTTTCGATAATAGCCTGCTAATCCCAAGAAGCTTCGAATTTCTGTCACATTCTTTGGTCTAGGCCAATCTGAGATTGCTTCAACTTTCTTAGGGTCTACAGATACTCCTGCTGCTGATATTATGTGTCCCAAGAATGTGACATTCTCTAACCAGAATTCGCATTTCTAAAACTTGGCGAACAGCTCCTTTTCTTTAAGCGTCTGGAGTGTGAGGCGAAGATGTTCCTCATAATCTTCCTTACTTTGTGAATACACAAGGATGTCGTCTATGAATACAACCATAAACCTATCAAGGTAAGATTTGAAGACTATATTCATGAGGTCCATGACGACATTACCGTAAACTCGTAATGGTCGTATCTCGTCGTGAAGCTGTTTTAGGAATATCTTCTGCTTTGACCTTCATTTGGTGATAGCCTGACCTTAAGTCGAGCTTGGAAAAGACTGTAGCTCCTTTGAGTCGGTCAAACAGATCATCTATTCTTGGAAGTGGGTACTTATTCTTGATTGTGATCTTATTCAGTTCTCTGTAATCGATACACAATCTCATGCTTCCGTCCTTCTTCTTTACGAACAGGACAGGAGCTCCCCACGGGGATGCGCTTGGTCGGATTTGTTTCTTATCCAACAACTCTTGAAGTTGCTCTTTGAGTTCTTTTAATTCTGCTGGGGCCATTCTGTATGGTGCTTTTGAGATCGGTGCAACCCCATGAATCAAGTTGATCTCAAACTCCACTTCATGGTCGGGGATTGTGCCCGGGAGTTCTTCAGGAAAGACATCCGGAAACTCTTTTACTACCGGAATCTCTTCTAGTGCAAGTGCAGCTTCTTGTTTTACCGCGCTTAACATGGCTAGGTAAACTTCTTCTCCACTTTTCATGGCTTTCCAAGTTTGAGAAGCAGAAAGAAGAGTCTTTCGTTCTTTGGTCTTGCCATGAAATAAAATTTTCTCTTGGTGTGGAACTTGAATGGTTACCGTCTTTCCATGACAGTCTACTAAAGCATGATTATTAGCTAACCAATCCATTCCAAGAATTACATCGAATTCCACCATGTTTAGTTGAATCAGGTTTGCCTTGAAACTCTGATTATCTATGAGAACACCAATATCCCGATATAGAGTGCGAGTTTCTAAAATTCGATTTGCAGGAGTTGCTACTCTATATGGTTCTTCTAAGTTATCAAGCTTAGCTCCTAACTTCTTGGCAAATCTCTCAGACATGAATGAATGCGTAGCACCACAATCAACTAACACATAAGCAGGTATATTATTGATTAAAATGGTACCAGCTACGACATCATTGGAGTTGTCAGCCTCTTCTTGAGTGATAGCATAGACTCGAGCATTTGGCTTGTTCTCTTTAGGCTTGTTTGGTGTTGTTCCACCTGCTGGACCATTCCTTGGATCTGGAAGAGGGCATTGAGCAATGCGATGATCCATCTTTCCACAACGGAAACAAGCTCCAGAATTCCTACGGCATTCACCAGTGTGAGTGAATCCACAAGTTTGGCACTTGACTCCCTCTTTACTTGATTGAGAAGGAGTGGTTCCTTTAAATGGAGAACTGGTGAATTGGTTACTTGAAAACCTAGGCTTCTTGAATTGTTGGCCCGACTGGTACTGGCTTAACTGAGGACCTTTGAGTTTGTTCTCGCCTTCACGCCTCTTAATGTCATTCTCAGCCCTGATGGCGGCTCCCATCAATTCATAAAAACTATTGGGCTCGATAACCGCAAGAGCAGATTGAATACGACTGTTCAATCCCTTCTTGAAGCGATGTATCTTCAAGGCCTCGTCTCCCATGATGGTTGGGGAGTAAGTTCCCAATGAATGGAACTTGGATGAATACTCCACCACTGTCATGTTTGGTTCTCGAACCAAGCTTTCAAATTCTGACAGCTTCTGCACTCGAATTGCTGTCGGAAAGTACTGTCTCAGAAATGCCTCTCGTAACCTTTGCTAGGTGATAGGTCCCGTCCCTAACATAGCTGGTGAGACTCCTTCCCACCATTTGGCTGCTCTATCCACAAGAAAAGGTGTAATCACATCTACCCTGATCTCCTGTGGAACCTCAAGGAGTCGAAGATGATTCTCCACCTCCTTCATCCAATTCTGTCCGACCTCAGGATCGAAGCTTCCATCGAAGTTTGGGACTCTTTCTCTTCGGAGAGCCTCATAGTGCTGCTTCGTCCCATTCTTAGCTGGAGGTGGTGGCGGCGGCTGATTAACATTAGGGTTGACAAACCCTTGTAGTGTGGTTGCCACAATCGTGACATAGCCATCAGATCAACCTGACTAAGGACAACTGCTGGTGGTGGTTGATGTTGTTGTGCGTCTTCATCATTGCGATTGTTGTTACGGTTATTGTAACGAGGATTGCGGTTGTTTCTTACTGGTCTGCTGTCCATATCCTACAAGTATGAAAATTCTAAGGTTTTGGCTGAATATGAACTAAACAAAGGAAGCACAATGATTGAGTAATTGCTCCAAAATTTAAATATGAAACCAATGAATAGAAATAACTTTTATTGATTTCCCAAGAAAGTGCAATTACAATAGAACTTCGAAAATGAAAACAGAAATGCAAATGGAACAAGTGGTATTACAAAAACTACTACTGATGGTCTAATCTATCACTTCTCCCAAATCTAAATTCATAGGATCCTCTTCTACTTCTTCTTCTGGATCCTCTTCAGGTTCATCTTGGTTGTCTATTACTGCTTGTAGATGTTCAATATGACCATGCAGAACTGCATTCTGGTCACTAAGTACTTCAACCGTGCTCTGCAACTCATGAATCTGAGCATTAGTCTGCTCACTATACTGGTTATGCTGGTGTACAAGTTGGTGATTTTGATCCTTGAGCACTTGGATCTTTTCAAGCAAGTTATCACGTAACTCGATGAACTCTGCAACGGTCTCTTGAGAGGTTTCTGTAATATCCCAACCATTTATCCTTCTATTGTCAATGATGATTATTCTATGGTTTGGTGTTATGGCTATATGGTTAAGTTATTATTGATCATGGTTATTGTTATGGTTTATGAGTATAGTTGATGGAAGGGTTGTTATTGCATGTTATAGCATCAATATGGTTATTGCAATGTATTCATGGTTATTTATTGTATGGTTTTGGTATGGTTTAGTATATGGTTGTGTATTTGAGGAGTTGTTATTGTTGTGAAGGTATAATGTTGGGTGTTGGATTGATGGATTGGATGGTTTGAGCCAAATAGGTAATTGGGGTGCAGAAATGGTATGAAAAATATGGCAGTAGTTGTGGTTTTTAGCATAAAATTTTTGTATATTGATCCAAATGACATGATGCCAATTGCATTAGAAAGCTAAGATCCAAGGCTACAACTTTCATGTTTTGAGTTTTGTTCAATTAGCTGAGGAAGATGAGTCAAAAGTGGCCCGAAGTGGGTCGTGTGTTTCGTTGTTCCTGCACTGACACATTTTGGTAGAATAGGCATAAATTTTTACTCAGACCTCCAAATGACCAGAAACTAGTGGGAGATTCAAGAAAAGACATAGGGCTACAACTTTCTTGTCTACCACTTTGGCTAATTCGGAAGAAAAAGTGCAGTTTTGGCCCTTGGACCGAGAGCACACGGACCCATGCACGGGGTCCGGGTCTTGACAACGAAAATTTGTATTTTTCCGAGTGTACACGGACCTATACACGGAGGGGGGCACGGGGTCCGTGTCTATGGCGTAGAAAACATATTTTTAAGAGTTTTTAAGCCAATACTTTGCCATTTCACTTATTCCTCTTGCAACCATCGACTTGGGAAGTTAGGGTTCTTCATTTCGTTTCTAAATTCCTTTCTTTCAAAAGTTTGAATCTTCAAGTTGGAGGTGTGATCTTCATATCCTCAAGAGCAAGTAATCAAGGTAACGAAACTGATCTTTTGGATATTGGTTGAAGTGAAGGGAATTGTGGTTTAGGCTTGAATGATAGTTTATAGGTTGATAATGTGAATTTAATGGTATAATCTTGATCTTATGTTGTAGGATCAACTACCAAGAAGTTATCACAACAAGTTCTATTGGTAGTAAGTGGAATTTTTCTTTGAATGCATCTCATGGCCTATATATATATGATGAATGGTGTTGTTATTGTTCATAGCTCCTTTAATACATTGATTACATACTTTCTATGTAATGGTTCATCGATTATGATAAAAGGAAAGAAATTTTGTTGCCAATTGCTAAGAAAGGAGCTAGTTCTAATTCATGCACACCACATGTTTCATAAAATGATTCAATGGTTCTTTTTATGGCTTGATGGTTATATGGTAGTGGTGGTGCTTCTAGCACTTCTAAATTCACATAACGGAAGTTGATCAACATTTAACGTGTACAGTGACTGATTTTGACTGAAATGTACATGTATACCATCGACGGATGACTTATCAATGCCATACAAGGAAAATGAAAGAAATGGTTGATAGAATGCCATCTTATAATTGTTATATATATATTCCACTGAACGATGGCATTTTCTATGGTTCACTTGTAATGATTCCTTTCTTTACACTATTGTATATGTAATTGTTATTGAAAGTTCCACTTACTGAGTTTTGTAAACTCATTCCAGTTATGTCATGTGATGCAGATAAAAAAGAATAGCGATAGAAGCGTCGAAGCAGGGGAGGTGCACGTGCCAAAGCTTGGAGAATAATGTTTTGATATAATGTGACAATTAAATAATGGTTTTGAGTATTGTACCTTGGTTCAAGTTTTAAACAAGAAAATTATGTCACATCTTTTGTCAAACACTTGGTAATTAGGGAGATGGGATCTATGTGTATTTTGGAAAGATTGATTGTGGTAATATTTATTTTGTTTGCTTGGGAATATTTGATAAGTCTATATTTATGGGCAAAATTTGCCAAAATTTTATTAATTATTATTTTTCTCCAAATCTTTTATAAGGCTTCCGCATTATAGTATTTATAGTTTAATGTCATGAGGTAAGGGTGTTACAGTTTCAAACTCTTCTTGAGCTTTCCTATTCCTCTCTTCCGCCTCATGCAGATGATGAGCATAACGTTGAATATCATGTCTTAAGTGTTCTTCTCTACGCTGTAATTCATCCTTGTCCAGCTCTAAGCAATAGTTATGCCACTTGAGATTCTCTATCTTCTTTTCTAAGCTCTTAATGTAGCTACTCTGGTCAGCCATATCCTACATCCAAAACATGAGAGTAAAGGTTCAGAAGTGATATCAAGAATATAGGTCGAGTTATAGACAAATACTGGAATGAACAAATTCAGTACTGCCGATACAATTAACAGAAAAAATAGCTCAAAATTTTTCGGTCTCAGAATGACATGAAAAATTTACTAAAAATCCCTCATATCAAGAACATTAATGGTACCAAATTTGGTGAAAAATTACTAAGCCGGGTGGAAATGAAAATTCCTCAAAGTTTCGAAAAATTGGAAAATTTTACGGAAATGACGATATCACCATCTAAACGAAGGAATTTGGGGTTCGTCGGCGGTGTTTAATAGTTCTAGGTTAGATTCTTCTCGTCGAGAGTTTTCAAATGCATACTTTTAATAGTAAAAATTCCTCCTGGATCAAAAGTTATGGCCGTTTGAAGTTTGCGTGAAAAACACCTCAACTTCCATGTCACTTTGCAAGGTCTACTGCATGCTCCTGCTGGAATTCCCTATCTACTGTAACTCTGATGCTACTGCAATCAGTCTGCTGCTTTTTCAGCACTGTCTGCTGCTTTCCAACACTGTTAGAACCAGTCTGATGCATTCCGAGTCTACTAACCCAGTCTTCTGCATTCAGATCTACTGGTTCTCGTCTACTGGTTCTGGTTTCATCCTACTGTTTTTCGTCTACTAGTTTTAGTCTACTGAATTTTTTTTCCTACTTATTTCAGTAGCCTATTACAGTAGCTGATTTTCAGTAGTCTATTATAGTAGCTTATTTTCAGTAGTCTATTACAGTAGTTTATTTTCAGTAACTTTCAGAACTTATTTTCAGAAGTCTATAAGAACTCATTATTTCTAGTTCCTCCTCCCCAGATTATGAAACCCAGTTTTGCTCTGATACCACTTCAATGTCACGCCCCGTGACGGGATTTGGTTGACACCGGCGTTGCTCTCAAATTTACATTCGAAAACAACAAGCCTCAGAAGTACAGAATTCAGAAACCAGTCTTTTATTCATATGTCTGATACAACTCCATTAATAACGCTTTACAGCAGAAATGTAAAACCAGAAATACAATGTCTGAGCAGATGCAGCGGAATATAAAATATAAATCTACACTGAGAACAACGATCTTCATCACCAGCCCCAAAATTGAATCTGCTCTTCTTCTTCTAACTTTTCTTCCTCGTTCTTATCTGAGATGGGTTTGGTGGGTGAGTGATATGGTTGTCACTCAGTAAGCAGGGGCGGGAATAACTCCCAGTTTTCGAAATCTCATTTTACAGAAACAGTAAAACAATAACATATAGAAAACTCTTATTTCGGAACAGAAGTCAGAATTCAAAAATCACAGGTTTCAGAACAGAAATCAGAAATAGTAAGCACTGAGCACGTTAGTGAATTTCATGGCTAAACTGATATCAGTCCCCTATATCTTCTCTCCTCTAAGGGGTGAGGCCAGAATCAGAATCAGAATTCAGAAATGGTCAGAATATATATTCCTACCATTAGTTCACTAGGGAGTTTCAGTGCTTCAAAATCATATATCAGAAATTAAACATAAAGAAACTGTGCGTTAAAATAGAATTATCAAACTGATTTCAAGATACTTATATATAAGCCCACTTACAGTAATTTGCTAGAGTTTCGGTTGAAGTCTACTGGAAATTTGATTGTTCTCGCTACTGGATTTTACAGCTCAAACAAGGCACTCTCTTAGCTCAAAAATTTAAGTAATACTCTCAAGATTTGTGTAACACCAAATCAGAGAGTTGAGGGTGTTATTTATAGGCCAACATCTGACTGTTAGCCTCCCTATTAATGACCATAATCTGCCATTAACAGCCTTTATTCCGTGTTAATGCTTCAGTTACAAGTCTAAGATGAATCAGTAACTGTCTGCTGGAATTCGCTCTTCTGCTACTGGATTTTTTCTGCTGGATTCTAATCTGCTGGAAAAATACCAGCTTCTGAAATAATAGCTTCTGCTGGAAATCCGTCTGCTGGAAAATATCATCTTCTGAATTATTGACTGCTGCTGGAATAGTTAGATTCTGCTGAAATTTTCCATTGCTATTGAATATTGCTAGCTGCTGCGAGAATGCTAGCTGCTCGGGTTCTAGCTGCTCGGGTTCTCACATCATCAATTTTGTGACAAGCAATAAAATATGCCATCTTAGAAAATCTATCAAACACAACAAATATCGAATCCCTCCCCTTCTTAGTCCTAGGCAACCCCAAAACAAAGTCCATAGAAATGTCAATCCAAGGTTCACTAGGAACCGGAAGTGGTGTATACAATCCATGTGGTTAAGTCCTAGACTTAGCTTGCCTACAAGTTATGCACTTATCACAAACTCGCTCAACATCACGCTTCATATGTGGCCAATAAAAATGTTCATGCAAAGCATTCAAGGTTTTTGCCACACCAAAGTGTCCCATCAAACCACCACCATGTGCCTCCCTAACAAGTAATTCACGAATGGATGATTTAGGGATGCACAACCTATCTTCTCTAAACAAGAAACCATTATGCAAATAGAATTTTTCATGTGGACCATGCATACAATTTTCAAATACTTCCTTAAAATCCTCATCTAGTACATATAATTCTTTCACATGCTCAAACCCCAAAATTTTAGACTCCAAGGTAGAAATTAGTACGTACCTCAGTGATAGTGCGTTGGCCACTACATTTTCCTTACCTTGTTTGTACTTGATGATGTATGGGAACGTTTCAATGAATGCCACCCACTTAGCATGCCGCTTGTTCAGCTTTTGTTGCCCCTTAAGGTGCTTTAGGGATTCATGATCCGTATGAATCACAAACTCCTTAGGCCTTAAGTAGTTCTGCCACGTCTCTAGAGTCCTCACAAGAGCGTAGAACTCCTTATCATACGTGGGATAGTCCAGGGCGGCTCCATTTAGTTTCTCGCTAAAGTACGCCACCGGTCGACCTCCTTGCATCAAGACTCCGCCAATACCTACACCTGAAGCATCACATTCAATTTCAAAAGTATTAGCAAAATCAGGTAAAACAAGTAAATGAGCATTAATTAACTTTTGCTTAATAAGATTAAAAGACTTTTCTTGCTCCTCGCCCCAATGGAATGAGACGTTCTTCTTGATCACCGCCGTCATTGGTGCTGCCAGTGTGCTAAAATCTATTACAAACCTCCTATAGTAGTTTGCAAGACCATGAAAACTTCGAACTTGACCAACAGTAGTAGGCGTTGGCCAATCTCGAATGGCACTTACCTTGTCTTCATCCACTTGTATACCCTGTGAGCTTACCACAAAACCATGAAAGACAAGTTTGCTTGTACAAAAATCACATTTCTTTAAGTTAGCATACAAATTTTCAGCCCTTAGTATGATTAGTACAAGTCTCAAGTGATTAACATGCTCATCCAAGTTTTTGCTATACACTAGGATATCATCAAAATAAACAACAATAAACTTTCCTATGTGTGCACGCAAAACATGATTCATTAACCTCATAAAGGTGCTAGGGGCGTTAGTTAAGCCAAATGGCAGTTACCATCCACTCATATAACCCCTACTTGGTTTTAAAAGCAGTTTTCCACTCATCACTTTCCCTCATCCTAATTTGGTGATAACCACTCTTCAAGTCAATTTTACTAAATACACATACACCATGCAATTCATCTAACATATCATCTAATCTAGGTATGGGATTCCTATACTTAATGGTTATGTTATTGATTGCCCTACAATCTACACACATACGCCATGATCCATCCTTCTTAGGAACTAGCAAAACAGGTACAGCACAAGGAGACATGGACTCACGCACAAAACCCCTATCTAACAACTCACTTACCTGCCCTTAAAGATCCTTGGTCTCCTCCGGGTTGCTCCTATAAGCTGGACGATTTGGCAATGCACTCCCAGGCACGAAATCGATTTGGTGCTCGATTCCCCTCAATGGTGGTAAGCCTTGAGGTAACTCTTCCGGAAATACATCTTCAAATTCCTTCAAAAGTGAAAGAACAATGCTCGAAAGGGTCCCGGCTATATCACTTGTGTTAAAGAGGATCTCTTTATAAAGAATCAACACAAGTGGGTCATGTGTATGCATCAATTGCTTCAACTCACTTTTTTGGGCCATATATGATTTCTTTTTGGCCTCTTTACTCTCATTTTCTTTCCTCTCATTTTTCTTTTGTATGGCCGTCTCACTCTTTTGAACACTCTTTTTTTCAGCCATTTCATTTTTATTCTCAAAGGCCATCTCACTTTTTAGTTCACCCTTTTTTCGGCCTCATCTCTCTTCTTTTTTTTCAAATGGTCCTCCAACACTTGCTTCGGGGACAAAGGAAGTAATACAATGGTTTCTTTCTTCAATACAAAGGAGTACCTATTCTTGCACCCATCAAGTGTCACCCTCCTATCATATTGCCAAGGTCTACCCAACAAGATATGATATGCATGCATGGGTACCACATCACACAAGATCTCATCCACATACTTTCCAATAGCAAAAGGCACTAGCACTTGTTTTGTAACCTTCACCTCCGCACAATCATTCAACCATTGAAGCCTATATGGTTGAGGATGCTTTAATGTAGGTAAACCCAATTTTTCTACCATCTCAACACTTGCTACATTAGTACAACTCCCCCCATCTATGATGAGATTGCAAACCTTTTGATTTACAAAACACCTAGTATGGAACAAGTTCTCTCGTTGGTTAGTCTCCTCCTCCTTGACTTGGGCACTCATGATTCGCCTAGTCACTAGTGCTTCACCTACAACCGCCTCATAACCCTCGTCAGGATCCTCTAATGCAAGCATCTCATCATCATCATCAT
>NC_133307.1:11568004-11584419 GCF_012295235.1 Primulina huaijiensis
ATTTTTCTTTGTGTTCTCGGTTTGGGCTTTGTGTCATCCTAGGTGTTTGGGTGGATTGTGGCTGGCCTAGTTCTCTTAGCCACGGTTCAAGCCACTCCTTAGGATGTTGATAAGAGACCCTGGCCGGTGGTTCAAGCCCCAATGGCCTTGGTTTCACGAACTAAGCACGGAAGCACAACAGCTGCTGCCGCTAGAATTTTACAGCAGCTTTGCTTCGGTTCAGAGGTCACGTATGAGTTCTTGGTTGGCTTTTAGCCTATGGCCTTGGACTGGACAGTACCTTTTTGAGTTAGGAAGGTCATGTTTTTGGTCGTTTGTGATTTGGTTAAGTTTAGAGGTCGTACGAGAATTTACGGTGCAATGTGCCAAAGTGACTCTCGAAAGAATGTTTCTTGATTTTGGGCCTTCATTCACTATTTTAGTGTATTGCAACCCCATGGTTATGTTTTCCAGTATTTTAGGAGTATTTTAATCATGGCTAAACGATGGTTCGATGTTGGTTCGGGTTGGTGAAAAGCCATGGTTGAATACTAAGTTTGTTGGACGTAGTTGTCTCGTTTTTTATTCGATTTTTGAAGGGTTGGCCAAGTTAAGTTATTTGCATGTACCTCATGTTAGAATTAGGTCGCAGCGAGCCTGAGAACGATCCAACCCAATTGGTAAAATAAAATAGGATTTTAATTATATGACGTGCATAAAATATAAAATGTTTATTTTTGATATACATGCGATATGTCTTGTGGCCACCTTACGCTTATGGGATTGCTTCATCCGGTGACTTACGACCGGTTTATGATTATGTATGGGTACGGATATCAAGTCCAAGGGCTGTGATGATCTCTACTACCCAGTATACTGTGATTTAGTCTGATTAGGCGCTCATGTTATGTTATGGGAGTTATGGGCCACTTGCGTAGAACATTATCTCTACAGGAAAATTATGATATGCTATATTATGACAGGGCTCTATCGAGTAAATATTTTTCGTACAATTTTCAGTTATGCACGTATTTATAATTAATCATGACACGATTTTTACGTTACGCTTTACGATATGATATTTTAACGTTGCATGCGATTTTATGATATATGTACTTGTTATTCGTGATATATGCATGCTGAGTCTTTAGACTCACTAGACTTGATTGTTGTAGGTACTGATGAGGTCGGGACTGAGGGCGGGGTCCAGTGAGCCATCTTGGGTCGGCAGTAGTAGGAACCTGAGGACTTCATGCTTCAGTTTATTTATCATTATTATGCAAACTCATTTTTATCACGATGAATTATTTTAAGTTGTTGTTTGAAACAAATATTTACTTCCACTGCTATTTTAATATTAAACTTTTTATCAGTTTATTTTATGAATGAGGCATGTTATTTATTTTTAATAAGAATAATTTTAAATAATTCCGAAAATTTACAAATACGAAATACGGGCCCCGACAGGTGGCCTTTGCTCACAACAAATACTCACCTTTCACTCCAAAGAAAATTCACTCGCACTCAAGTATTTTCACTCAAATTTGATAGTATTCTTGAAGGTGTGCTCAAGCTTTGTATTTGTATATAAAACAATCAAGTTCAACTTGTGAACAAATGTGATCGACTCACTTAGACTGCATAGACAAGCAATTTGAAGGTAAATATATATATTTAGTTTTTTGACTGTGTGAGGCACTTGTATATGACTCATAAAAAGGAATAGAACAAAATACCAAAAATAAATAATGGTGAATTTTCCGATTTTTGGTATTTTTATATTTTTTTGCTGAGTACTTACCCGAAAATCCTAAAAAAAAAATCACCAAAAATTTCAGAAATTGACGAAGAACGATATACTAAAAATATAGATCTGAAAAAAGGAATGAAAGGATAACAGATCTGATAATAGACGAGATAATAACGTGATAAACTTACTTGAATTCAATGAACCTAAGCTCTGATACCAAATGATACGAATCCTTGTACGTAAGAATAGCAAACACGATTATTTTAGAACCGCGCCCTTAATTCAATAACGAACAAGGAATCAATGTTGTCCCGATCTTTTGAATTAAGTATATTGTTGTGATAGTCACCTCTAAGTTATAAAAACTTAGCAACAAACAATCACGATTAAAACAATTGATAAACAGACGAACCTTCAAAGAACGTATTGTTGACAATCCGTATGAAATCAATCGACAAACGCCACAAGAACGAATCTTGATAAGTTTGATTTTTGATGAACACAAAGCGAAGCTTTGAAAAAGTTTGAGGGAAAAATCTCAAAGTTTGATAAACTCAATAATAATAATGTGTCTTGTGTGTAAAATTTCGTCCATAATATTGTGTACAATCAAATTACCAAGATCAATTAAACTCTAACTAGGAAACTAAAGATTTTCTCGCATCTGACTCGCGCTCGGGCGGTAGGGTATTACCGCTTGAGCGCCGAGGGTTCTGGATTATTCGCGCTCGGGCGGTAGAAAATGACCGCTCGGGCGCCGAATGTTCTGGAAATCAACTATTGGGCAGTACGTTGGGCGCTCGGGCGGTAGAATTTTACCGCTCGGGCGTGGAGCATTCTGGACGTTTTCTTCATTCATCACTTGAATGGTGTTCTTATGACTCCCAAACTTACTCCCATGCATCACGAACCCTTCAGCACTCTGCACCTTGCTTGTAAGTCCTTCTTCATTGCTCATAAGCCCTTGTAGTGCCTTTGAATTTCTTTAGCCGTCCTCTCGTGATTGGTCCCTCGGCAACTCTAAAGGATCCCATGCTTTCCTTGGAGCATGACCATCCGTGTTCGCATCATGATCGACTATCCAATTTATCACCCACTACCTGCTTCACATAATCAGGACACCCCCATATTCTAAGATAAAAATATCTGGGAGGCTTACCCATCCATATCTCATATGGAGTCTGCCTTTAAATGGACATTTAGTGGAATATCTTTCAATTTTAAGTTATAGAGATCGTTTTCAAGTTCTCCAGTACCAATCAAACATTCATTCTTGTAAATATTGCAAACATCTTTACCAAACAAGAATATCCATCTTTATCAACATAAAAATGGAAACAATGTTTTCCTACCAAATCACCTACAAACAAAACACCTCTTAAAAATTTAACTTAAAATTATTGGTCAACAATAAGTAAACATCTCCCAAGCCTTGGCAGCAACTCTTGCCCCATTGCCCATCCTCAAGAAAGTCTCACCTTCCCTGAGCCTCCTACTTCTTCCCAGCACCTGTAAATCATTACAGAGATGTGAGCCACAGTCGGTATCCAATACCCAAGAAGTAGAGTTAATTGAAATGTTTACTTCAATATAGAACATACCATTTCCAGAACCCTTCTGGCCAAGATATTCCCAGCAGATACGCTTCCAATGTCCAGGCTTCTTGCAGTGATAACATACATCAGCAGTCTTGTCAGCCTTAACTGGTGTGGCTGCCACAACGGGATTCGGAGATTGCCTCATCAAGGGCACGTTCTTCTTGGGACGTTGGAAAGAACGCTTCTTTCCCTTCCCATGTGGATCAATCTTCGTACCAGATGAAGAACCCACATAAAGAACCGGATTCTCTTTCTTGATGGTGGATTCAAAGGTCACAAGCATGTTCACCAAATCCTCAAGGGTTAGCTCCATCTTGTTCATATTGAAATTCACCACAAAAGGATCAAACGAGCTAGGCAGTGACAAGAGTAATACGTCAGTGGTCAACTCCAAAGGCAACATCAAATCCATGCCAACGAGTTTGTCCACGAGCCCAATCACCTTTAGGCCATGCTCATGGACCGAGGCCCCATCTCGCATGCGCAAAGTGATCAGCTCCTTGACGATCGCATGCCTAAGAGGACGTGTTTGCTCTCCAAAGAGCTCATTGAGATGCAAATGATTGTCAGCAGCACTCTTTGCATCCTCAAAACGCCTCTGCAGCTCATCATTCATAGAAGCCTGCATATAACACTTGGCATTCAAGTCATGGTCACACCATTCCTTGTAAGTCTGCAATTCCTCAGGAGTGCAGATAGTCAGAGCCTCAACAGGGGGCGACTCAGTAAGTGTATATGCTATCCTTTCCGAATTCAAGACGATTTTCAGGTTTCTTAGCCAAGTGAGGTAATTAGGTCCAGTTAATATGTGTTTGTCGAGTATTCCAGATAGCGGATTACGAATCGAAGACATGTCAAATTGTACTGAAATGTAAGAACAGATAAATGTTGATGACTATTTTAAAATATTTAGTAAGCTATAAAGTATGGACTTTTACTTTATAAATTTTCGCTCCCACTGTTTTGACATCTTTCACTACCCTCTAGTAAAAACGGGAAACTCCTTTCCTCAGTAGGTACGCAAGGTCCAATTAGCGAATTATGATCCCGAATAATAACAGCCAATCACAATTCCTAAAAGGTAGTTTCCAATTGCATCTCCATGCAACCCTTAACGTAAAATTTTGTCTCACGTTTGATTAGGACCCAATAATATAACGTCGTTCATCTTTACGTGTCAAGCCTTACCCATCGATGTCGAACCTTAATGGACGGTCGCCATGAGTTCCCTCAATAATATAAGCCGAAATCATGAGAGTTCCACGTAGTTCATGTAACGACCCATTACAGGCCCAGTGGACTGCCCATACAGCCCACTGCCCCGATCGACCCAAGGCTATCCCGATCTTGGGCTCCTTCAAGGGACATTTTCCTTCACGGGCTTTCCATAGGCGTCGTACGGGTTACTCATAGAACTCTCCAGCCCATGCACTGGAGCTTGTGCCTTCCCAGATTCGAACCTGAGATCACATGGATATATAGATACTCAGCACAAGTCTGATACCAATTGAGCTAGTAACCTCTACGACCGATAAGACTGTAAAGGTTGTAGATGAATTCAGTAAGTTATTGAAGGAGCAAGCAAAAGTACATGGTGAGCAAATCCAACAGTTATTGAGCATGCACACCTCGACTCAGGGTCGTGGTCGTGGAAGAGTTCNGTCGTGAGCATTTGAGGATTGTGTTGCAGCTGTTGAGGGATAAGCAATNTTGGTCCTGATCCACTAGTGGCTCTTTAATGGGTCAAGTCATTGGAGGCCATCTTCAATTACTTGAAGTTCACTGATCAAGAAAAGGTTAGTTGTGCTGTGTTTATGTTGGTCAAAGCTGCTCGTATTTGGTGGGAAGCCACCAAAGTTACTGTCAATGTTCGTGAACTGAAGTGGAACGAGTTTAAGGACTTATTTTACGCCAAATACTTTTCAAGTGAATTAAAAGCNAAATGGACCATCGAGTGCCAAAGAGCATTTCAAACATTGAAAGATAAGTTGACTTCTGCTCCTGTTTTAGTACTTTCTTGTGGTACTGAAGATTTTGTTGTATATACAGATGCTTCAAAGCAGGGGTTAGGTGCCGTGTTGATGCAGCGTGGGAAAGTGATAGCATATGCTTCTCGTCAGTTGAAGCAATACGAGAAGAACTATCCCACTCATGACTTGGAGTTGGCGGCGGTGGTTTTTGCTTTAAAGATTTGGCTGCATTATCTATATGGTGAAAAATGTGAAATATTTACAGATCACAAAAGTTTGAGTTATTTGTTTTCGCAGAAGGATTTGAATATGCGGCAGCGAAGATGGTTAGAACTGGTGAAAGACTACGATTGCACCATTAGCTATCATCCTGGAAAAGATAATGTGGTTGCGGATGCTTTGAGTCGCAAATCGAGTTCTTTATTGGGTTCCATGATTTCTAAACCTTTGCTGCTTGATATGCAAAGAAATGAGATCAATTTGGTATCTTCAGGTACAGTTGCTCGATTGTCTGCTCTAGCTCTTCACTCAACTTTATTTGATCGAATTTTGAAGGGACAACAGATGGATGCTCAGTTATTAGAGTTGAAGAGGAAAAGTGATCTGACAGGAGTTTCTGAATTTGGGTCAAATTGTGATGGGTTACTGACCTTTCGAGGCAGGATATGTGTTCCTATGGGTGATGACATTCGAAAAGAGGTACTTCTTGAAGCTCATACAGCGCCATATTCTGTACATCCCGGTAGTACCAAGATGTACCAAGATATTCGACGTCTTTATGAAAGGGGATCGGTTACGGTGGCCGGAAGCGCAACGGAAGTTTAAAATTTTATTTTTCATAAGAGATTTTCGGCCACCTAGATTTCATGTGTAGCAAATACAAGAAAAACACAAACTATGTCATACATAGGGTGTTATATATTTTTACCTATCAATCACAAGGATTGATGTATGGCTCCAACTAAGGTGTAAACACCTTAGCTCTTCAATGGTAGAAACTATCTTCTAGCTTCATTTGAGCACTCCTTACTCAACTATTAAGCTCACCACCAACTAGGTAGATCCCCTCTTAATTTGCACTAGAAAACTAAGAGGATTTTTCAATGAGAATTGTTTTCTTTCCTCAACACTTGAAGAAGAAAAAAAATGTGAGAAAAATGGGAGAGAACAAGAGCAAAATTTTCGGCCATTGCATCTTGGAGTGGAGGGGAGAATAATTTAATTTTCTTCTCTTGGTTGTAAGAAAAGCAAAAAGCAAAAGGTGCATGCCTTGTATTATTTTAATAAAAAGTAATCCACAACCTTCCACCTCCCAAGCATGCTTTGTTATTTGATTTTTAACAATTAAAAATCCATGAACTTAATTTTAATTATCTCAAACATATTTGAGACTAATTAAACATTACTTGAATTTACCCAAGTCCCACTAGTTAAATAATTATTTTAATTGAGCTCTACAAGACTCAATATGATTTAATTAATCCAACACTTGAATTAATTTAATTATTTGGACTCTACTAGGTCCACTAGTGTTTAATTAATTCAACACTTGAATTAATTTAATTTAGTCCATAATAATGTTTATGAAAATCACAATTTTCAAATACATTATTCACTTGGCCAAATTTTAATTTAGGAACACTTCCATAAATTAAAATTTACATTTCTCTCATAGAAGTCATACTTCTATTTTTCCTTACGCCTATAAACTCATTTATAAGCCGTTCAACACATTGAACTATTTTCTCCTTTATAGAAGTCATACTTCTAATTTTCCTTACGCTTATAAACTCCTTTATAAGCCGTTCAACACATTGAACTATTTTACTTCTCAACGGGATCTAGAAAGCTAGTACTTGTGTGGCCCTCAATGGTTCATTGATACAACTAGCCGTGGGTTCACATCTCCATGTGATTCGGACTAAACATGTCCTTATATGAGCATACCCCAATTGCTCCATTCTTATTTATCAACTCCTTGATAATAAGAACGTCAGAACTCAAGTCTGATAGTACCCAACCAATCATGTTAAACGCCTAGCAGCATCGCTTACATGATTCCCTAGGTATCAAATGATAGTGCCTGCAAGAACCATTCAATTATGGTTAGCGTACAGTACGGTCCCTTCAACTCATATATCCCGACCGATTCGACAACCATTGGTTTATCGAGAGTTGTCAATGAATCGATACTATGTGTCATGTCGTAGTTGCATCGATGGTGTAATCTATGAAACCCCTTTCATAATTACCACCATACTCTGATCAGAGATTTCAAACTACATATACATGAAAAACACATAGGATATCCATACCCGTAGGTAAGCGGTGAATCCCCGACTACAATGCATCGACTCCTATATGTTTCGACAGAACACCCAACCTTGCCACCTGATGACCCCATGAGAGTCGGTAAACAAGTCAAAGTGTAATTCTAGCACATAGAGTCTCAATGTTGTCCCGGGTCATAAGGACTAATGGTGTACAACCATAAACTAGGACTTTTCCACTCGATAAGTGAGAACCACTTGGAAAGTCCTTTAATGGAGGGTTGTTCAGTGCACTCTACCAGGAGCACCTATCTGCATGCTCGGACATCACAATGTCCCCTACCAATGAAACATGGTACTCACATCGCAGATACTAGTCTCAAGCTCGAGCGGCCTATATCCTTCTTAGCGGCGGCTGAATCGACTAGGAACCGTTTAGAATATACAGTATTCCAAATATGAGTTTCATGATACTCATCATATGAGCATCTCATATTCTTTCTACTATTTGTACATTCAAGGGTTTTATCTATGCAACTAGCATGGGTATATAGATAAAGATAAGCCAAAACAATAATTTCAAATATTATTAAAATAAAGATTGCTTATACATAGAGTTTCATTGTGAACACACGGCCAACACTTGGCTCGACGTGCACCTACTCTAACAATCTCCCACTTGCACTAGAGCCAACTACCCATATACTTCAAACCAATTGATTCGCGATGCATCTCGAATAATGGTTCAGGTAAAGGCTTAGCTAGTGGATCAGCAACATTGTCTGCGGAGCCGACTTAGTCGATAGACACTTCTCTTTCCACAATCTCTCGGAGGATGTGGTACTTTCTCAATACGTGTTTGGATTTCTGATGAGACCTTGGCTCCTTCGCTTGAGCTACAGCTCCCGTGTTGTCACAAAACACCAGGACAGGAGTAACTCCATTAGGAATGACGCTCAACTCTTGGACGAAATTCCTTATCCAAACAGCCTCCTTTGCTGCATCTGATGCAGCAATGTATTCGGCCCCTATGCTGGAATCCGCAGTATTGTCTTGCTTTGAACTCTTCCAAAAGACAGCAGCACCATTGAGCATGAATACAAACCCAGAGGTTGACATCGAGTCATCGATATCGCTTTGGAAGCTAGAGTCGGTATAGCCTTCCAATTTCAGTTCTCCACCCCATAGACCAAGAACAACTTATTGGTCTTTCTCAAATACTTGAGGATGTCTTTCACAGTTTTCCAGTGTGGAAGACCAGGGTTCGATTGATATCTACTCACTACACTTAGTGCGAAAGCCACGTCAGGACGTGTAGATATCATCCCATACAAGATGCTACCAATCGCAAATGCATAAGGAATTCTTGTCATCGCCTCTATCTCTGCATCAGTCTTGGGTGACATAGACTTGGATAGGGACACGCCATGACACATTGGTAGATGTCCTCTCTTGGACACATCCATCGAGAACCGCTTCACGATTGGATCAATGTATGTGGACTGGGTGAGATCAAGCAACCTTCTTGATCTATCTCTATAGATCTGTATTCCCAATAGAAAAGATGCTTCACCCAAGTCCTGCATCGAGAACTTACTTGCTAACCATATTTTAGTTGATTGCAACATTCCTACATCATTCCCAATGAGTAGAATGTCATCAACATAAAGCACCAGGAATGTCACAGCACTCCCACTGACCTTCTTATACACACAGGGTTCCTCAGGATTCTTAGTAAAACCAAACTCTTTGATTGTACTATCGAATCTGAGGTTACAACTCCTAGATGCCTGCTTTAGACCACATATAGATATCTGAAGTTTGCATACCATATGCTCACTTCCGATAGATGTAAACCCTTCGAGTTGAGACATGTAAATCTCTTCCTTAATATCCCCATTAAGAAAGGTTGTCTTAACATCGATCTGCCATATCTCATAGTCATACCATGCAGCTATGGCTAGAAAAATCCTTATGGACTTGAACATTGCAACTGGAGAAAAGGTTTCCTCAAAGTCAACTCCTTGTCTTTGAGTATATGCTTTTGCCACCAATCGCGTCTTGAAGGTCAATACCTTCCCATCCGCCCCAAGTTTCCTCTTGTAAATCCATTTACACCCTATGCGAACAATTCCCTCAGGTGGATCCACGAGATTCCACACTTGGTTAGAATACATGGAATTCATCTTAGATTCCATTGCTTCAAGCCACTTGGATGAATCGGCATCAGATAACGCTTCCTTGAAGGTCCTTGGATCACATCCATGGATAGGCTCATCATGGCCCTCTTCAAGAAGCAGACCATATCTCATAGGTGGTCTCGAGACTATCTCGGATCTTCTAGGAGCTTGTATCTCCTCTCTTGGCTCTTCGGGTGTGGGTTCTACAATGTGGGTGTCTCTCGAACCTCTTCGAGTTCTATCATACGGTTAGAAATCGACCTCAATATAATATTATGTATATGCTACACAAAATAGTATCCTTAGCTCATGATACCACTTGAAAGAGGATCAAATAGTATCCTTAGCTCATGATACCACTTGAAAGAGGATCGATTAAGGTGCTCGTATGCGCAACGGAAGTTTAAAAAAAAATTTTTGTAGAATGAAAACCGAACACCTTAAGCCTATAATGTGTAGCAAATACAAAAACACACAAATGTCATACATAGGGTGTTTAGAATTTTTACCTATCAATCACAAGGATTGATGTTATGGCTCCAACTAAGGTGTAAACACCTTAGCTCTTGAATGGTAGACACAATCTACAAGCTTCATTTGAGCACTCCTTGCTCAAAAATTAAGCCCACCACTTGCAAGCTAGAACCCTTCTTATTTTGCACTAGAAAAATAAGAGGATTTTTCAATGAGAAGTATTTTCTTTCCTCAACAATTGAAGAAGAAAATTGAGAGAAAAATTAAGGGAAATTTCGTCCAAGGGGTTGAGGGAGAGAAGGGAGGATGACTTTTCTTGGTTGTGGAAAAAGTTAAAGCAAAAAGGTGCATGTGCATGCCATGCAATTAACTCAAAAGGTGTCTTTAACCCTTCACCTCCCTAGCATGCTTTTTCCCTTGGGCTTGTAACAATTACAAGGCCCATGGACTTTTATTTAAATGTCCCAAACACATTTGAGACCATTTAAACTTCACTTGATTTTATTCAAGCTCACTAGTTTAATAATTATTTCTAATTGGTCTCTACAAGGCCCAATGTTATTTAATTAATCCAACATTTGAATTAATTTAATTATTTGGACTCTACTAGGTCCACTAGTGTTTATTTAATTCAACACTTAATTAATTTAATTTAGTCAATAATAATGTTTATGAAAATAACAATTTTTAAAATACATTATTTATTTAATTTAGGAACACTTCCACAAATTAAAAGTCACATTCCCTTTATAGAAGTCATACTTCTAATTTTATTTACGCTTATAAACTCTTTTATAAGCCGTTCAACACATTGAACTATTTTACTTCTCAACGGGATCTAGAAAGCTAGTACTTGCGTGGCCCTCAATGGTTCATTGATACAACTAGCCGTGAGTTCACATCTCCATGTAATTCGGACTAAACATGTCCTTATACGAGCATACCCCAATTGCTCCATTCTTAATTATCAACTCCTTGATAATAAGAACGTCAGAATTCAAGTTTGATAGTACCCTACCAATCATGTTAAACGCCTAGCAGCATCTCTTACATGATTTCTTAGGTATCAAATGATAGTGCCTGCAAGAACCATTCTATTATGGTTAGCTTACAGTACGGTCCCTTCATCTTATATATCCCGACCGATTCGACAACCATTGGTATATCGAGAGTTGTCAATGAATCGATATTATGTGTCATGTCGTAGTTGCATCGATGGTGTAATATATGAAACCCCTTTCATAATTACCACCATACTCTGATCAGAGATTTCATACTACATACACATATGATATCCATACCCAAAGGTAAGCGGTGAATACCCGACTACAATGCATCGACTCCTAAATGTTTCGACAAAACACCCAACCTTGCCACCTGATGACCCCATATGTGTAACGTACCGTACTTTTCTACTATTTAAAATTTGCGAAAAAATTTAAAATTTTCTTAAATAACTTGTGAACCTTCAAAATACGATTAAATAAACTGTACGTCTCAACCGTGGACAAGAAATCTAAAAATAAAGTTTGACCAAATATTTGTTTGAATGATTCATGACCAGTAGCGTGAAATCAGAGTATTTGACATTTCATAAAAACTTAAAATGTTGGGCGGTCCTCTAGTCTAGCCTTCAACTCAGTCCAAGCCAGCTCCTTGGTCCCCACCTCCAGCCTCCTCAACATACTCATCACTTGCATCGATCAAGTCTAGTGAGTCTAAAGACTCAACACGTATAAACTGGAAGTAACGAATAATACGTAATAAAACCACATGCAACTTTAAAATAAGGAGTACATACACGAAACTTGAACTTGCATAACAAAAATTGAACATACGTACATACATAAATAGACGTGCCATCAACATAAAACTTTTCTTAAAACATGCTTGCATACTTGAACATACTTGAACGTACATAACTCCATCATTTTGCACGTCAACATACTTACTTGGCGTTGAGGGATTCGTTGGATCTCGCTTGGGGCCACTGCAGCACACTAACATGAGTTCAAACGCTTATCATTCATAGCTTAGGCGTAGGTTCTTGTGCTCACCACCGAAGTAAATAAATAGCTTATGACATTCTAAATCACTCGGGACTTGACCTTGTTTAATCATCATACTAAACAATGAAATAGAACCCCAAAAAAAATTCTATATTTTATATTCATAACCACAAAGCACTTCCTATACTTTATATTCATATTTTAAAAATTTTAAAATTTTTTTTTTTAAAAGAGAGGTACACGGACCTCGTGTAGGGGTCCGGGTAGGGGTCAGGGTAGGCTCTGGAAATTCGTATTTTTTAAGGAAAAAGGACACGGACTCCGTGTCGGGGTCCTGGTAGCCTCTGGACTTGGATATTCACGAAAATTCGCTATCTTATTCATTCATTCTCTCAATCCAAGCCTAAGGACCATGAACCAACACCTCGAGACTCATCCTAGGATGCTATTACATTGACTAAAACCCGTAAAAACACCCCAAACATCTCCAAGCATTGACAAGCAACTTCAATACAACAATAACCCGTAATCCGACATCGTTTCGCTTCCTAAGACTTCTATTATATCCCAAGCCAATCCCGACCCAAACGAACCACCAAATAACATCTAAACTCATCCCATAACATATCTAAATGCAGTAGCACAAGCCCAGCGGTGCCCAACGAAGCCTGCAACTCAAAAACTTCAAAACATGATGAACATCATTTTCATAAGATCGTAGGTTTGAGCAGTCACATGAAAACAACCATAACTCACTCCTTTTCCTTCCAAAATTTACGAATTTTATATAAAATCGAAGGTATCAAAGAGTACTACGTTTTATATGTTGAAAGTTTTTCCAGAAACTCGACCGAAAAATCGCAGTTTTTAAAATGACAGCAAAAACGTGATTTGTGATCCAAAAACCCTTTCAAACTTGATCCAAACATCATTGCTCAAACTTCCACACATAACACATGTATTTTTACGTATAAATAAAAAAACAACGCATAATATGACAAGATCGATGCATAAACGAAAGAATATACGTGCCTTATGACGATAAACTTTACCGAAACGGCGATACCGAAGCAGAAACGGAGCGAGGGTTGATCCGGGACGATCGGGCAACGATTTTCTTGCAACAAAACTCACGAAAAATTGCTGGAGAAATAAAAGGAGAGGGGCGGCTGTTCTTGCTTCAAGGAACCCTAGATTTTTCTCTCAAAGAAAATGAAAAACTGAATTGAAATATGTGTGTGTGTGTTGTGTCGTGTATTAGTGAGTGAAAAAGGGTGTAATACGTGTAAGTGTGTGTGTGTTTTTTTTAATTAGGAGAAAATTAGTGCTAATTCAACTAATTAAATTACTAATGAAAGGTTAACCCATACTAATTTAACCAAATTCCTCAATTAAATAAATACACCCTGATTTTCATAAAATTCTCCTTTTTTGCACAATAAAATACAAAAATACTAACTTTAAAAGTTTTAAACTCTAAAATCACTAAAATCAATAAACTAGACTTTTAAAATACTAAACTGAATAAATTATTGAAAAATGCCACATCTTCAACTTAAAATAAATAACACATTTTAAATTGCCAAAATCGTCACCGGTCTCTTCCTCGATCCAGCATTGAATAATCGCCTGAAACATGAAACTCGAAAAATATTTTAACGTGCATCACATAAACATGAATAATTTAAAATAATGTATTTAAATAAATCATGCACTACTAGGACTCGCTTTAAAATTAATTAAATGATTTAATAATTAAATAAATGCATGGGTTATACGTGTACAGAATTTGGGCACTACAATTCCTCCCCTACTTATAAAAATTTTGTCCTCAAAATTAAATCTTACCGAACAACTCCGGGTAGCGAATCCTCATTTCCACTTCGGACTCCCAAGTGGCTTCCTTCACGGATTGGTTTAGCCACCGGACTTTGACCAACTTGGTCACTTTGTTCCGGAGTTTGCGCTCCTGCCTGTCTAGGATTTGAATCGGCTTCTCCTCATAAGACAGGTCTTGAGTAAGCTGTAGCGGCTCATAGCTCAGAATACGCGAAGGATTAGCTAGATACTTCCTCAGCATTGAGACATGGAACACATTGTGTACCCCGGCCAGATTCGGCGGAAGGGCAATACGATACGCTAGTGTCCCAACTCTGCCAAGAATTTCGAAAGGTCCAATAAATCTCGGACTCAGCTTGCCTCTCTTCCCAAATCTCATAACACCCTTCATAGGTGCTATCTTTATAAAAACGTGGTCACCTACGGCAAACTCGAGATCTCTCCTCCTTTTATCAGCTTACCTCTTCTGCCGACTCTGGGCGGTCTTCATTCTGTTTCGAATCTTGACCACTACATCTGCAGTCTGCTGAACTATCTTTGGCCCAAGCTCTGCTCTCTCTCCGACTTCATCCCAACGAATCGGTGATCTGCACTTCCTTCCGTACAATGCCTCATAGGAAGCCATACCTATAGATGCTTGAAAACTGTTGTTGTATGTAAACTCCACTAGAGGTAGCTTCGATTCCCAAGTCCCTTGGAAATCGATCATACATGCTCGCAATAGATCCTCCAAAATCTGAATCACTCGCACCGACTGGCCATCTGTCTGCGGGTGGAAAGCTGTACTGAATTGCAGCTTCGTCCCCATGGCTGCATGTAGGCTCTTCCAGAATG
Source organism: Primulina huaijiensis (assembly GCF_012295235.1). Classification (NCBI taxonomy): domain Eukaryota; kingdom Viridiplantae; phylum Streptophyta; class Magnoliopsida; order Lamiales; family Gesneriaceae; genus Primulina; species Primulina huaijiensis. The sequence goes on from NC_133307.1 coordinate 11,582,908, forward strand.
AGGATGTGAACCTCGGATCTCTGTCAGACACTATGGTAACTGGGATTCCATGCAATCGAACGATCTCTCTGATATAAAGCTCCGCGTACTTCGTCATGGAGAAAGTCGTCTTCACTGGCAAGAAGTGCGCTGATTTAGTGAGTCGGTCCACGATATCCCAAATGGCATTGGATCCTCTGACTGACCTTGGCAACCCAATAACAAAATCCATAGTAATATTCTCTCATTTCCACTCTGGGATAGGGAGTGGCTTAAGCATCCCTGCTGGCCTCTGGTGTTCCGCCTTCACCTGTTGACAAGTGAGGCATTCAGACAAAAATCTGCGGATGTCTCTCTTCAACCCTGGCCACCAATACAAGATCTGCAGGTCTTTGTACATCTTGGTACCTCCTGGGTGGATTGAATACGGGGATGCATGCGCCTCTAATAAGATATCTTCTTTGATCGAATCTACGTTAGGCACCCACATTCTTCCCCTGTATCTCACAATATCGTCTGACATTAAGTAGAGCACACTGCCCTTGGATTCATCCTTCAGTCTCCATTTCTGCAATTGCTCGTCTGAAAACTGTCCTTGACGGATACGGTCAAGTAAATCAGACTTGAATGTCAGATTAGACAGCCTCGGAGCTCTGCCCTTAGGATAGACCTCTAGACCGAATTTCTGAATCTCAGACTGAAGAGGTCTCTGCACTGACAACTGTGCTATGGCTGCGACTTTTATGCTCAGGGCGTCTGTGACGACATTAGCCTTTCCCGGATGGTAGCTAATTTCGCAGTCGTAGTCTTTTACCAATTCCAACCATCTCCTCTGTCTCATATTCAGCTCTTTCTGTGTGGAGAAATACTTGAGACTCTTGTGATCAGTGAATATCTGGCATTTCTCGCCATACAAGTAGTGTCTCCAAATCTTCAACGCAAAGACTACTGCGGCTAATTCAAGATCATGAGTGGGGTAGTTCTTCTCGTGCACTTTCAAATGCCTGGAAACATAAGCTATAACCCGACCATGCTGCATCAATAATGCGCCTAAACTGAGCTTAGATGCATCGGTGTATAACACAAAGTCTCCTTGCCCTGATGGCATGGCCAACACAGGCGCTGAAATAAGAGCTTGCTTCAATGTATCAAAGCTCTTCTGACATTCATCACTCCACACGAATTTTACATTCTTCTTTGTCAGTGAAGTGAGTGGCACTGCTATCGAAGAAAATCCCTGAATAAAGTTCCTGTAGTAGCCTGCTAGGCCTAGGAAACTGCGGATCTCTGAAGCATTCTTCGGCTCGATCCATTCCTTAACGGCTGCTACCTTAGCTGGATCTACCTCAATACCACTGCTAGACACTATATGCCCCAAAAACGCTACCTTCTCTAACCAAAACTCACACTTACTGAACTTCGCAAATAATTTGCGACTCTGCAAGGTCTGTAAAACCGTCCTCAAATGTTGACTGTGCTCCTCATGGCTCTTCGAGTAAATAAGGATATCGTCAATAAACACTATGACGAATT
>NC_133307.1:11584975-11610753 GCF_012295235.1 Primulina huaijiensis
ACCGCACCCGCGGTCGCTGTTTCTGAATTTTAGATGGGGATGCCGTGAGCTAAGCGCACCCGCGGTCAGAAGTGAGCGCACCCGCGGTGCGACGTGTTGAATGAAAAATAAGACACTTGCCTTGCCATGCATATATAATGTTGTATTGTCTTCATTTCCTTCCTTCTTCAGCAGCTAGCACCGAGAGAAACTTCAGAAATCCTCAAAGTTTCATCATAGCCTAGAGTTTGAATTGTGAAAGATCTAACCACCCGATTTTCGATCCGAGATTATATTTGAGCTCCTTGCATCATAGGTGTCTAAAGGATGTAAGTTTTGTTATGTTTTTATTTGATTTGGCAATATGATGTTGGAGAGAAACCAGATTTGATTCTATGATGTGTTCTTGATATGTTGAGATATGTAGAAACGAAACCGGAGCAAAGAAATGGTACCGTATGAATTTGTATGAAATTCCATCATGTAACGAAGGGAAAATATGCAGATTTTCAGAGTTTGACATGGTTATGGTATTGATTGTGATTGTAATTTAGTATCGATTGTTGTTGAGTTGATTGGTATCGCAAGATTACGCCGTTATGCCATCGAATCGTATCGAGATGGATTAGTGATTTATATATGTGTTGAGTTGAGTTAGAAAGTGATAGAATGCATCTTGAATGTATGATTTCAGAGTGGATACTGACAGATTCGACATCGAGATTTCTACTACGACAAAGACTACGACAACGAAAGGTATAATTCATGTTGATTCGGGAAGATATAACTCGAATTAGATCTGATTTGAGTTTCCCAAAATCACATACTAGATTGTATCCTTTTTATATGTTGATGCTTTGTTTATAGATTTATATTCAGGTATTTAAGATAGGAGAGTCATTGGCAGACTTGCCAAGCTAGACGTTCGGTGATATCGACGCATAGGAGCAGATTTCCTCCGATTGTAGACACTCGATACAGACAGGACCGAAGTCTATGAATAAGACGTACCGCCACCACGATTGGGAGAGTAGGTGGGAGACTTGTTACGTCTTATTCACACCGGGATCCCTAGACGTAGATATGAGTCGAGTCAAAGAATAAGAGTCGAAGTGTTTTATCTGTTTTCACTAATGTGTTATAAACATTGATTTATGTTTTATTATGTTATGTTTAATCGCATGACATGCATGTATACATGTTTTATACTGGGATTTGTTCTCACCAGAGTATCCGGCTGTTGTTATGTCTGTATGTGTGCATAACAACAGGTGGGACAGGATCAGGGTCGCGAGCAAGATGAGAGATCAAGATATTGTGGTGATTTCGGGCATTGCAGATTACTAGTTGTTTTGTACTAGACGTGTACTGGATTTTCTGAACACTAGTATATGATTGTACTAAAACAGAGTTGTATGTACATTATGTTTGTTTAATCGAATAAAGAATAGTTTCATGCTTCATTTATACATTTGATTTAATGTTAAAAGCAAAATTTTGACCCACATTTTCTAGCAAAGATCCAACTAATCCCCAAACGAATTGAGTTAGAGCCCGGGTCCCCACATCAGCAAAGACGTCTGGGAAGTCTCTGACTACCGGCACATCTGATATGGATGGAGTGGGCGCATCAGGTGCCGAAACAATGCTGGCCAAGAAAGCCTGACACCCCTTAGAAATAAGTCTCCGTGCCTGGATGCAGGAGATCATACGAGGAAAGATTCTCCATCGGTCTGGCTCAAAAAGAAACTGCTTCATTCCCATCGATCTGACCAACACTGATCTCTTCTGAAAGTCAATCAGGACTTGATTCTTTGTCAGCCAGTCCATTCCCAAGATAATGTCGAATTCTGACATCGGCAATACTATCAAGTCAGCATACACCAGGTGGCCCTGCAGTTCTAGATCATTATCTCTGACCACGCTGGTAGCTAACAGTTCTCCCCCTGATGCGACTGTCACTGAATAGTTCACGTCAAGGCCGATAGACTTGACGTCTAAATACTGAATAGTTCACGTCAAGGCCGATAGACTTGACGTCTAAATGATTGGCGAATGTCTCCGAGATGGAGTGAGCGGCTCCCGAATCTATCAGGGCCTTCGTGGCTAATCTCTTAATGAAGATATTTCCTGAGAGACATTAGCATGACACGAAACTTACATCCCAAAAGTTCTAATATAAACCTTATGCAACAAAAGATACCAAAAATGCCAACTAGCAACTTAATGATCCCAAAACAAAACGAGCATGCAAGGTAAAAAAAAATCTAATACTGTACTGAATTAAATAAACTACCCGTCAACAGTGTAGTGTCTGGGTTCGCCTCCTGAGCATGCATGGCGAACACCATGCCCTGGGTTGGCTGCTTCCATTGTGGGCACTCCTTCAACATGTGGTCACTGGCTCCACATTTAAAGCATTTCCCTGATCCCCACAGACACTGCCCCGGATGTTGGCGATTGCACTTCTGACACACTGGGAAATTACCGGGCCTCTATGGAGCTTTCTGCTGTGGAACAGGCCCCTTGCCTTGCGGTGGTCCTTGATAAGGCTTATTCCCCTGCTGCCCCTGGTAAGGTTTCTTGAACTGGGGCCTCCGATGCTGCTGCTGTTGATGCGGTGGTGCCTGATAGGGCCTCTTGCCCTGCCTGTCAGCCTCAATGTCTCGTTGATCTTGCTCTGCCGCCAAAGCTCTCGATACGGCAACTGAGTAAGTAGCAGGACCAGTGACTCGAACGTCACGGCGTAAGACCGGCAGCAATCCATCCATAAAATGCCTCAACTTCTCCCGGGCATCATTAGCTATCAGGGGCACAAAGTAACACCCCCTCTCAAACTTCCGGACGAAGTCTGGCACGCTGCTGTCTCCCTGTCGCAGTGCCATGAACTCCCTAGTCAATTGGGAGCGTACTTCCTCAGTAAAGTACTTGGAGTAGAAAACCTCCTTAAAACCATCCCAAGTCAGTGTTCGCAAATTCACTGACACTGATGCACTCTCCCACCACCGTCTGGCATCCCCTGCTAGAAGGAATATGGCACACCTGATTCGGTCTGCATCCGCCAGCTCCATGAAATCAAAGATTACTTCGATGGACTTAATCCATCCCTCAGCTATCATCGGGTAAGTAGTCCCCGAGAACTCCTTAGGATCCATCCTCCTAAACCTTTCGTACACAGCCTCTGGTCGGGGCCTCGGCCTACATTAACTGCAGTCTGGTTCCCCGCAAACTGGGCGAAAAACTGCGTCATACCTGCAAGCATCTGCGCCTGCATATCTGGAGGTGGACGAGGAGGAGTGACCCTCTCCTCATCTCGATGCTTTCTGTTCTCGTCCCTAACTTCCCGGTTAATCACACGTCTGGGAGGCATACTGTTCCAACGATTTACCCAACACGTAAACACAATATGAATGAATATAATAGCAATATCATAAGATGCACGAAATCTAAACTTAAAACATGGACATGCTGAAATCATGATTCAATGCTTACTACATATATAATGCAAAACTTTAAAACTTACAGACTTGAGGTGTGACTTCATGAGCTTCTTGCGACTGGCAGTAGGCGTAACCCTTTACAAGAACACCGCTCTGATACCAACTGTAACGTATCGTACTTTTCTACTATTTAAAATTTGCGGAAAAATTTAAAATTTTCTTAAATAACTTGTGAACCTTCAAAATACGATTAAATAAACTGTACGTCTCAACCGTGGACAAGAAATCTAAAAATAAAGTTTGACCAAATATTTGTTTGAATGATTCATGACCAGTAGCGTGAAATCAGAGTATTTGACATTTCATAAAAACTTAAAATCTTCGGCGGTCCTCTAGTCTAGCCTTCAACTCAGTCCAAGCCAGCTCCTTGGTCCCCACCTCCAGCCTCCTCAACATACTCATCACCTGCATCGATCAAGTCTAGTGAGTCTAAAGATTCAACACGTATAAACTGGAAGTAACGAATAATACGTAATAAAACCACATGCAACTTTAAAATAAGGAGTACATACATGAAACTTGAACTTGCATAACAAAACTTGAACATACGTATATACATACATAGACGTGCCATCAACATAAAACTTTTCTTAAAACATGCCTGCATACTTGAACATACTTGAACGTACATAACTCCATCATTTTGCGTAGAGGCATGTTTCAAAGCAAGTGACCCATACATAATAAATGCCTGATCAGACAAACCATAGTACTGGGCTGACAGAGACGTATCCACTGCCACATACATGAGATCCCCGTTCATGCTTTAACGGGTGGATTGGTCCCCGTTCATGCTTTAACGCTTTCCAATCCTGATCTAAACCCATTCATGCTTTAACGGGGTGGAGAGGTCCTCGGCCACGTTCACCGACTTCCAAACCCATTCGTAATTTGGTCACAAGACATTTAGCATACCTCAAAAACTTGAAATATTTCCTTTTTGCACGTCAACATACTTACTTAGCGTTGAGGGATTCGTTGGATCTCGCTTGAGGCCACTGCTGCATACTAACATGAGTTCAAACACTTATCTTTCATAGCTTAGATGTAGGTTCTTGTGCTCACCACCGAAGTCAATAAATAACTTATGACATTCTAAATCACTCGGGACTTGACATCGTTTAATCATCATACTAAACCATGAAATAGAACCCCAAAAAAATCCTATATTTTATATTCATAACCACAAAGCACTTCCTATACTTTATATTCATATTTTAAAAATTTTAAAAAAAAAGGTACACGGACCCCGTGTAGGGGTCCGGGTAGGCTCTGGAAATTCGTATTTTTGAAGGAAAAAGGACACGGACTCCGTGTCGGGGTGTGGGAAGGGGTCCGGGTAGCCTCTGGACTTGGATATTCACGAAAATTCGCTATCGTATTCATTCATTCTCTCAATCCAAGCCTAAGGACCATGAACCAACACCTCGAGACTCATCCTAAGATGCTATTACATTGATTCAAACCCGTAAAAACACCCCAAACATCTCCAAGCATTGACAAGCAACTTCAATACAACAATAACCCGTAATCCGACATCGTTTCGCTTCCTAAGACTTCTATTATATCCCAAGCCAATCCCGACCCAAACGAACCACCAAATAACATCTAAACTCATCCCATAACATATCTAAATACAGTATCACAAGCTCAGAGGTGCCCAACGAAGCCTGCAACTCAAAAACTTCAAAACATGATGAACATCATTTTCATAAGATCGCAGGTTTGAGCAGTCACACGAAAACAACCATAACTCACTCGTTTCCCTTCCAAAATTTACTAATTTTATTTCAAATCGAAGGTATCAAAGAGTACTACGTTTTATATTTTGAAAGTTTTTCCAGAAACTCGACCGAAAAATCGCAGTTTTTAAAATGACAGCAAAAACGTGATTTGTGATCCAAAAACCCTTTCAAACTTGATCCAAACATCATTGCTCAAACTTCCACACATCACACATGTATTTTTACGCATAAATAACAATACAACGCATAATATGACAAGATCGATGCATAAACGAAAGAATATCTGCCTTGTGATGATAAACTTTACCGAAACGGCGATACCGAAGCAGAAACGGAGCGAGGGTTGATCCGGGACGATCGTGCAACGATTTTCTTGCAACAAAACTCACGAAAAATTGCTGGAGAAATAAAAGGAGAGGGGTAGCTGTTCTTGCTTCAAGGAACCCTAGATTTTTTCTCAAAGAAAATGAAAAACTGAATTGAAATATGTGTGTGTGTGTTGTGTCGTGTATTAGTGAGTGAAAAAGGGCGTAATACGTGTAAGTGTGTGTGTTTTTTTTAATTAGGAGAAAATTAGTGCTAATTCAACTAATTAAAATACTAATAAAAGGTTAACCCATACTAATTTAACCAAACTCCTCAATTAAATAAATACACCCTGATTTTTATAAAATTCTCCTTTTTAGCACAATAAAATACAAAAATACTAACTTTAAAAGTTTTAAACTCTAAAATCAATAAACTAGACTTTTAAAATACTAAACTGAATAAATTATTTAAAAATCCCACATCTTCAACTTAAAATAAATAACACATTTTAAATTGCCAAAATCGTCACCGGTCTCCTCCTCGATCCCGCATCGAATAATCGCCTGAAACATGAACTCGAAAAATATTTTAACGTGCATCACATAAACATGAATAATTTAAAATAATGTATTTAAATAAATGATGCACTACTAGGACTCGCTTTAAAATTAATTAAATGATTTAATAAATAAATAAATGCATGGGTTATACGTGTATAGAATTTGGGCACTACAATATGAGTCGGTAAACAAGTCAAAGTGCAATGCTAGCACATAGAGTCTCGATGTTGTCCTGGGTCATAAGGACTAATGGTGTACAACCATAAATTAGGACGTTTCCACTCGATACGTGCGAACCACTTGGAAAGTCCTTTATGGAGGGTTGTTCAGTGCACTCTACCAGGAGCTCCTATCTGCATGCTCGGACATCACAATGTCCCCTACCAATGAAACATGGTACTCACATCGCAGATACTAGTCTCAAACTCGCGCGGCCTATATCTTTCTTAGCGGCGGCTGAATCGACTAGGAACTGTTTAGAATATACCGTATTCCAAATATGAGTTTCATGATACTCATCATATGAGCATCTCATATTCGTTCTACTATTTGTATATTCAAGGACTTTATCTATGCAACATGCATGGATATACATATAAAGAAGTGCCAAAACAATAATTTCAAATATTATTAAAATAAAGACTGTTTATACATAGAGTTTAATTGTGAACAATCGGCCAACACTTGGCTCGACGTACACCTACTCTAACAGTGGCATGCTAGATACGTCATCAGGAAACACGTCTAGAAAGTCCCTAACAATCGGGACATCGGAGGCTGACTGACTGGTGCCTCGGAAACAGATACAAAGGTTGTTAAAAACACGCGGCACCTTCTATACATGAGCTTCCTAGCCTGGACACAAGGTATAATACGCGGTAAAGGAAAGTACCTGTCTGGTTCGAATAAGAACTGCTCTCTCCCCGACGGTCGGACTAGCACAGATCTTCGCTGGAAGTCAATCAAAACTCTGTTCTTTCATAGCCAGTCCATCCCTAGAATGATATCAAATTCTTGCATCGGCAACACGATAAGATCCGCATAAACAAGATTGCCATGAAGCTCGAGGTCTATGTCTCGGATCACATTAGTAACTGTCAGCTCCTTTCCAGAAGGCAGTACTACTGAATACGCTACATCAAGCCCAATGGTCTTGACCTTAATAATTAAGAGATATCACAATTCTAGTTTCCCAAAAAAATAAAACTCTAAAGAAGGAAAATTCTCGTGAAACCGCCACGTACACGGACCCCGTGTAGACGTCCGGAGCTGGGTCCGTGTCGGCACTGTGAGGTACACAGACCCCGTGTATAGGTCCGTGCTCGGATCCGTGTACACTCTGGATTTCTTCATTCTCGATTGTAATGGACACGGACCCCGTGTACAGGTCTGTGCTCGGGTCCGTGTAGCCTCGGTCGTTCAAAATTCGCTTGAATCATGTTCCTTTGGCCTCACACATACTCCCATGCATCGCGAAGTCTTCCTCACTCTGCACCTCACTTGCAAGTCCTTCTCTTTTGCTCATAAGTCCATGCAACGCTTCCTTGAACTTCTTCAGTCTTCCCCTCGTAATTGGTCCATCCGGCAATCCTAAAGGATCCCATGCTTTCCTTGGAGCTTGACCATCCGTGTTCGCATCATTTATTCATGAAGTGAGTGAAAAAGAATTTAAAATGGCCGAAAGAAAGAGTGAACAAAAGAGTGAGATGGTAATAGAAAAGAAAAATGAGGTGAAAGAAAAAGAAAAAGAGGCCAAAGAAAAAGAAAAGAAAAATAATTTGTGTGGGGACCCGGGCTCTAATTCAATTATCTTTTGGATTAACTGGATCTTTGCTAGAAAATGCGGGTCAAAAATTTGCTTTTGATATAACACACATACATAAAATTTATTTCATTTCATTAAAAGCAAATACATGTCTCGTTTCGTTAATACATCAAACTAGTGTTTAAGAGTATGAATACATGTCTAATACAACGACTAGTTTCTTCTGCTACGCCCGTGATCACCACGCTATCACCTCTCAATCATCCTCGTCTCGACCCTGATCCTGCCCCACCTGTTGTTATGCACACATACAGACACAACAACAGCCGGGAACTCCGGTGAGAACAAATCCCAGTATAAAACATGTATACATGCATGTCATGCAATAAATACAAAATCATAACACATAAATCAGTAATTATGACACACTAGTGAATACAGATAAAAATGTTCGACTCTTATTCTTTACCTCGACTCATATCTAAGTCTAGGGATCCCGGTGTGAATAAGACGTAACAAGTCACCCACCTACTCTCCCAATCGTGGTGGCGGTACGTCTTACTCCTAGACTTCGGTCCTGTCTGTATCGAGTGTCTACAATCGGAGGAAATCTGCTCCAATGCGTCGATATCACCGAACGTCTAGTTTGGCAAGTCTGCCAATGACTCTCCTATCTTAAATGCTTGAATATAAATCTATAAACAAAGCATCAACATATAAAAAGTAACAATCTAGTATGTGATTTTGGGAAACTCAAATCAGATCTAATTCGAGTTATGTCTTCGCGAATCAACATGAATTATACATTTCTTGTCGTGAAATAAATTGAAGTCTCGAAGCCGGAATATCAACTCTGTCAATCTTAAATCTGAAATGGCAATGTATAGATGTATTCTATCAATATACAACTCAAACAAGTCTTGTACAAATCATTATTAAATTTCGGTACAATTTGACGGCATATCCGCGTGATCTTGCAATACCGATCAATTCAAATCTCAACATATATCAACAAGGCAAATCCTCAACTCATAAACAGCACAATATACTCATTATCATCTTAAAATCTGCATATCTCAACTCATACATGCTGAAAACTGTAAAAATCGCATATTATATCCGTTTTTCGATCCGGTTGCGAATATACGTTTACAATAATCATGAGAACACATAATCTCAATCATATCAAATTTCCCCAACATCTAAACTTCACTTCAGGTAGGAAATAAACAAGACTTACATCCTTACGAAGCTATTGAAGAGAGGAGCACAAATCTAGTCTCGGATCGCAATTTGGTTAAACGGATGTGTCACAACCAAGTGTTGAAGAGAAGAGAAAAAGCTTGGAGCTCCCGTTGGTGGTCTGCTGAATGAGAAATGAAGGAATAATTGAAGACTCAGCACATATATTGCATGGCAAGGACACATGTTTTATTTTTCACTCAACACGTCGCACCGCGGGCGCGCTCACTTCTGACCGCGGGTGCGGTGACCCTACTGTAATTCTTCACATTTCATGAGTTACAACCGCGGGTGCGGTATGTCTTGGACCGCGGGTGCGGTCTCTCTTTTAGTCAAAACTCTACTTTCTACCCTTACACCGCGGGTGCGGTAGAAACTGGGGCGCGGGTGCGGTCTATTCTTCAAGCAACACTTCATCATTTCATTTTATCCTCCTAAAATCTAGGGCATCACATTTCTCCCCCTCTTAATTATGAGTTCGTCCTCGAACTCGCAGGTAATCAAGTAATGGTATATAAATGAAGCAATATGAACAAAAGCCGAATAAAACTCACATCATGCAAATAGTTCTGGATATCTCTGTCTCATCTCTGATTCTGTTTCCCAAGTCGCTTCTTCAATGCCATGACGACTCCACTGAACTTTCACTAATGGAATAATCTTCGTTCTGAGCTGTTTCTCTTTCCGATCAAGAATCTGAATCGGCTGCTCAATGTAACTCAAAGTCTGATCTAATTCGGCTTCTTCAGGCTGAAGGACATGAGAACTATCTGTCATATATCTACGCAACATCGATATATGGAAGACGTCATGTATCCCTGCTAGAGGAGGAAGAGCAAGTCTATACGCACGATCTCCAATATTTTCAAGAATCTCGTACGGACCGACGTATCGAGGAGACAATTTCCCACGTTTGCCAAATCTGACAACGCCTCTGAAAAGAGAAATCTTCAAGAATACTCTGTCTCCCTGCTCAAACACTAACGGTCTACGTCTGATATTCGCGTATTTTGCCTGTCTATCTTGTGCCGTCTTGATTCGCTTCTGAATTATCTCGACTTTCTCAATCATCTCACGAATCATATCAGGCTCAAATTCTGGTACCTCTGAGATGTCATCCCAGTACAACGGATATCTGCACTTCTTTCCGTATAAAGCTTCAAACGGTACCATCTCGATGCTAGTCTGGAAGCTGTTGTTGTACGAGAATTCACAAAGAGCTAGTGAATCTTGCCAACTAGTGCCAAAATCTAGTACTACAGCTCTCAACATATCTTCTAAAGTCTGGATAGTCCGCTCTGACTGTCCGTCTGTCTGGGGATGGTAAGCAGTACTCAAGTGTAAAACCGTACCTAGAGCCTGCTGGAGACTGTGCCAAAAGTGTGAAGTGAATCGTGGATCACGATCTGATACGATCGACTTCGGCTCACCATGTAATCTGACAACCTCTCTGACATATATATCTGCCATCTGATCATGTCGGTATGTCATCTTGTAAGGAATGAAGCATGCTGATTTGGTCAATCTGTCTATCACAACCCAAATTGCATCACAACCCCGAGATGATCGTGGTAACTTCGTAATGAAATCCATGGAAATGTGATCCCATTTCCATTCAGGAATAGCTAAACTCTGAAGTAACCCTCCTGGCTTCTTTTTCTCGGCCTTCACCTGTTGGCAATTCAAGCACTTAGACACAAACTCTGCAATATCTGTCTTCATCTGTTTCCACCAGAATTGTGTCTTCAGATCATTGTACATCTTCCTGCCACCAGGATGAATACTGAACCGACTACAGTGTGCTTCTGACAGTATCTGTTGTTTCAACTCTGAAACCTCTGGCACTACAAGACGGTTATTCACATACAACACATGATCACGTACCTGATACTCAGAAATATGTCCTGATCTGACCATATCAATCGACTTCTGAACATTCTGATCGGTTCTTTGTGCCTCTTTGATGCGAACAATCAAATCTGGTTCACACTGAATAGTGGCAAGTCGCAACGGTCTACTATCTGTATCAAATGCTAATCCAGAAAAGCAACAATCTTCTATCATATTCGAAACACCTATCGTCGACAAGGATAAGGAACATACCTTTCGACTCAAAGCATCCGCTGCTGCATTCGATTTCCCTGGATAGTATTTGATTTCACAATCGAAATCCTTCAATAAATCGAGCCATCTACGCTGTCTCATGTTCAACTCTGACTGAGAAAATAGATACTTCAGGCTTTTGTGATCAGAGTAGATCTCAAATTTCTCCCCATACAGATAGTGACGCCAAATCTTCAATGGAAAAACAATAGCCGCCAATTCAAGATCATGAATTGGATATCGACTCTCGTATGGCTTCAGCTGTCTCGAAGCGTATGCAATCACATGTCCTCGCTGCATAAGAATACATCCTAATCCTCTGTGAGATGCATCACAATATACAACGAAATCACCCGTACCTGAAGGTATCGTCAGGACTGGAGCACTAGTCAATCTCTTCTTCAACTCTACGAAGCTCGACTCACAATCTTCAGACCAGATAAAAGGCGCATTCTTCTGAGTCAACTGAGTGATTGGCTTCGCTATACTGGAAAAATCTCGAATGAATCGTCGATAGTACCCTGCCAGACCCATGAAACTGCGTATCTCTGGCACAGAAGTTGGTCTAGGCCAACTAATCACTGCCTCGACTTTGCTCGGATCGACAGATATACCGTCTCCAGATATAATATGCCCCAAAAACATCACCTGTCACAACCAAAACTCACACTTTGACAGTTTAGCATATAGTTGCTCATTTCTAAACGTCTGCAACACAATTCTTAAATGCTCAGCATGATCAATCTCATTTCTCGAGTAAACCAAAATATCATCTATAAAAACAATCACAAATTCATCTAGATACCTCTGAAAGACACGGTTCATCAGACTCATAAACACCGCTGGCGCATTTGTTAAACCAAAAGGCATGGCAATAAACTCATAATGTCCATACCTGGTTCGGAATGCTGTCTTCGGTACATCAACATCGCTAACTCTCAGCTGGTGATATCCAGATCTCAGATCGATCTTGGAATAGACAGAGGATCCCTGCAACTGATCAAACAAATCGTCGATACGAGGCAATGGGTACTTGTTCTTTACTGTTGCCTTGTTCAGTTGCCGGTAATCGATACACAATCTCATCGAACCGTCTTTCTTTCGTACGAATAGCACTGGTGCGCCCCAAGGAGATACACTCGGTCTGATATATCCCTTGGCCAGCAAATCTTCAAGCTGTTCTTTCAATTCTTTCAACTCTATCGGTGCCATTCTATAAGGAGCTCGAGAAATAGGAACCGTACTGAGTACTAGGTCAATGCTAAAATCTACCTCTCTAACTGGAGGCAATCCCGGAATCTCGTCGGGAAACACATCTGCAAACTCGCGAACCACTGGCACATCTGCCAAGGCAGGACTCGATTTCAGTAAATCAACTGAATAGACAAGGAACCCCTCTGCTCTTTTCTGTAGTAATCGAGTCATAGATAATGCTGAAATCAAAAGAATCCTAGCTCTAGACCCTTTGCCGTAGAACTTCCACTCTTCAGCCATCTCTGGTCTGAATCTAACAATCTTGTGGAAACAGTCTACTGTCGCTCTGTATTTGGTTAGCATGTCGATACCAATAATGCAATAAAAATCAGATAACCCAAGTACAATACAGTCTAACTCTATCTCATGCCCATCATGCTGTAGTAAACATGATCTAACAGATGTCACTGATATCAACCCTGTCCCCAAAAGAGAAGAGATAGACACCACAGTAGACAACGACTCAATAGGCAATGCATGTGTCAATGCAAAACTCTCAGATAAGAATGTATGTTATGCACCTGTGTCTATCAGCACATAGGCAGGATAACCGCAAAGCGAACAATTACCTGCTATCACATCATCAGGAGCATCCTGAGCTTGCTCTTCTGTCAGTGCAAACACTCGAGCCTGCTGTCTAGGAGGTTCGCTCACTGTATGGCTACCTCTAGCTCTAGGCTGTGTCGATGTAGGGGCTGGCTGGAATGAATGAACAGATGAAGCTTGCCTCTCCGGCTGAGCTACAGAGCTAGATGCGCCTACACTCTGAGGCTGCTGTGTACCTCTCTGTGGACAGACCCTGGCGAAGTGGCCCTGCTGTCTGCAAATGTTGCAGCGACCCATCACGCCCTGACACAGTTCGGTGGCTTGTCTACCTCCACAGGAACTACAGTAAACCCCTGTATACTCTGATCTCTGGCCCGACCCTTTCTGTCTCGGCCCACTGGAGCTCGACGAACTGCTCCTTGATTTCTTAAACTGCTTCCCCTTCACTTTCAAACTGTCTTTTCTCCCGCTGCTGCTACCACCACTCTCGAATCTGGGAGCGTTGCTGATACTGACCCGAGGGCTGGGGTGGTCTAGGAGTCGGAGTGGTATAAGAAGTGCTTCGTTGCCTAAGCACCCCTGCTTCTGCTCCCTTCGCCCTGTTCAAGGCATCAGAAAAAGTGTTGGCTCGTCCCGTGTTCACCAAGGTGAATATCTCAGGATTCAGGCCATTGATAAACTGATCCGCAACGGCCTCGTCGTTCCCAGCAATGTGGGGAGCAAATCGGAGCAAGGTAGAGAACTTAGCGACATATTCTTCGATGTTCAGCTGTCCCTGTCTCAGGTTGGCAAATTCAGCACCTTTGTCCTTTCGGTAGGAGACGGGAAAGAATCGCTTATAGAACTCTGTCTTGAACACCTTCCAAGTGACCTCTGTACCACGATGCTCCAAGGCCCTCTTTGTGGTAAGCCACCAATTCTTGGCAACTTCTTGCAGTTGATGCCCAATCAGTTTAACTCGTCGTTCATCGGTGTAGTCAAGAGAATCAAATAACATCTCGATGTCATCTAACCAGCTTTCACACTCAACTGAATTCTCTGTGCCCTTCAGTGTAGGTGGTCGGTATGACTGAAACCGCTTTAACAAGGTCTCCATCGGTGTAGCGGTCACATCCATCAGATCATTGGAAGTACTGCCTTGTTCTGGTGCCCGAACTGCTACTGGTTGCGGTACTCGTCGAGGAGGCATATCTGATTATCAAACGGATTAGTACACAATCTATATAATCTGTCTCAGCCCTCCTCTGATCATATACCTCTGATCCAGAATCGGTTCTGATTCAGTCTTTCCAATAACATGCTGTAATCAACTCAGATAACAAGACAAAATGTAATAGGAAAAGCAATAAATCTTGACGTGTGCTAGCATGATATAAGCAAGGAAGACGACTCGATCTACCCCGCTCACTCTCTTCTATCTCGGTCTAAAGGATCTATTGCTCTGATACCACCTGTTATGGGGACTCGGGCTCTAACTCAATTATATTTGGGATTAACTGGATCTTTGCAAGAAAATGCGGGTCAAAAATTTGCTTTTAATATAACACACATACATAAAATTTATTTCATTTTATTAAAAGCAAATACATGTCTCGTTTCGTTAATACATCAAACTAGTGTTTAAGAGTATGAATACATGTGTAATACAACGACTAGTTTCTTCTGCTACGCCCGTGATCACCACGCTATCACCTCTCAATCATCCTCGTCTCGACCCTGATCCTGCCCCACCTGTTGTTATGCACACATACAGACACAACAACAGCCGGGAACTCCGGTGAGAACAAATCCCAGTATAAAACATGTATACATGCATGTCATGCAATAAATACAAAATCATAACACATAAATCAGTAATTATGACACACTAGTGAATACAGATAAACTCTTCGACTCTTATTCTTTAACTCGACTCATATCTAAGTCTAGGGATCCCGGTGTGAATAAGACGTAACAAGTCTCCCACCTACTCTCCCAATCGTGGTGGCGGTACGTCTTACTCCTAGACTTCGGTCCTGTCTGTATCGAGTGTCTACAATCGGAGGAAATCTGCTCCTATGCGTCGATATCACCGAACGTCTAGTTTGGCAAGTCTGCCAATGACTCTCCTATCTTAAATGCTTGAATATAAATCTATAAACAAAGCATCAACATATAAAAAGTAACAATCTAGTATGTGATTTTGGGAAACTCAAATCAGATCTAATTCGAGTTATGTCTTCCCGAATCAACATGAATTATACCTTTCTTGTCGTGAAATAAATTGAAGTCTCGAAGCCGGAATATCAACTCTGTCAATCTTAAATCTGAAATGGCAATGTATAGATGTATTCTATCAATATACAACTCAAACAAGTCTGGTACAAATCATTATTAAATCTCGGTACAATTCGACGGCATATCGGCGTGATCTTGCAATACCGATCAATTCAAATCTCAACATATATCAACAAGTCAAATCCTCAACGCATAAACAGCACAATATACTCATTATCATCTTAAAATCTGCATATCTCAACTCATACATGCTGAAAACTGTAAAAATCGCATATTATATCCGTTTTTCGATCCGGTTGCGAATATACGTTTACAATAATCATAAGAACACATAATCTAAATCATATCAAATTTCCCCAACATCTAAACTTCACTTCAGGTAGGAAATAAACAAGACTTACATCCTTACGAAGCTATTGAAGAGAGGAGCACAAATCTAGTCTCGGATCGCAATTTGGTTAAACGGATTTGTCACAACCAAATGTTGAAGAAAAGAGAAAAAGCTTGGAGCTCTCGTTGCTGGTCTGCTGAATGAGAAATGAAGGAATAATTGAAGACTCAGCACATATATTGCATGGCAAGGACACATGTTTTATTTTTCACTCAACACGTCGCACCGCGGGCGCGCTCACTTCTGTCCGCGGGTGCGCTTAGCTCACGGAATCTCCATCTAAAAATTCAGAAACAGCGACCGCGGGTGCGGTCCCTTTTTCACCGTGGGTGCGCTCAGGCTACGGCAATCCATCCAAAATTCTAGACTCGACGACCGCGGGTGCGCTCACTTCTGACCGCGGGTGCGGTGACCCTATTGTAATTCTTCACATTTCATTAGTTACAACCGCGGGTGCGGTATGTCTTGGACCGCGGGTGCGGTCTCTCTTTTAGTCAAAACTCTACTTTCTACCCTTACACCGCGGGTGCGGTAGAAACTGGGGCGCGGGTGCGGTCTATTCTTCAAGCAACACTTCATCATTTCATTTTATCCTCCTAAAATCTAGGGCATTACAATTTTTAAGCCCAAAAGAGTGAGGTTGAGATTTATTTAATTTTGTATAAACCCCTTAAAGTACCTTTGTACAAAGAGGTTTATTATCATTATGATTATGTAGAATGTTCAATCCCGGGCATTGTTATTTCTCCTGAGATTTATTTAATTTTGTATAAACCCCTTAAAGTACCTTTGTACAAAGAGGTTTATTATCATTATGATGATATAGCTGGTTCAATCCCGAGCATTGTTATTTCTCCTTTGCAGGAATATGATGAAATCATGATGAGCAGGCAAGCAAATGTTGGGGGTGTAAAAATGCAATGGGATGATCCACATGACGTTGGATGCAATCGCGATGAGGTAAGGTTAGTTTGCAACGCAGCATCTAAGAGGTATGATTTGCTTCCTTACCTTAATTCATTGTTGTGCTATATGCAAGAATTTGGAGTGAATGTTGAGAGTGGGATATCTAAAAGGTCTAACTGTGAATTAACCTTTGTGCCTAGGAGTAATAGATTTGAGAATGGTGAAATATTGCATGGATCAAATTTAAATTTTAGTGATTATGATTTTTCAAAAGTTTTCAAATTGATGATTCTTTGGGGAAATTTGGGGAGAAGGGAGTGCATTCTAAAATATTTTAAAAAAAAGATCCATAACTCAATTTACTTAAATGTCCTTGTGTTTTAAGTATAAATACATCATTAAATTTGATTACATATATATATTTATTTTAAGAAGAAAATTTCGACGTCGACCCAAACATGAATCGACCATTGTTTGGTCGACCAGCTTTAGTCAAAGACCAAAGCAATTTGGTCGACCAACAATTGTTTGGTCGACCAAACAATTGTTGGTCGACCATATTGATGGTCGACCAAATTGCTTTGGTCTACCATGAATTCATGGTAGACCACAGCGCTTTGGTCTACCATGAATTGTGCTTTGGTCTACCATGAATTCATGGTAGACCAAAGCTATGGTTGACCAAATTGTCAACCAAACAATGGTCGACTATTTGAGGGTCGACCATTGTTGATTGTTGGGTTACTCAATATCTCGATTTGGAGAAAAAGATTCGTAAATTTTAATTGAGGTAAGATGTGTGTCGACTTAGAAGAAAAAAAAAGAGAGAATTAATTAAGTTAAAAAATTTAATCGTAGTTAATGTAATAATAAAAAGTCAACACCTTTTTTCTTAAAAAAAAAAGTCAGAGTCCTTATTTTTTAAATACTTTCTATCTCACTCCTACTTTTTTAACTGACCCTGATTCTTTGTTATGACAATGAATTGCATGCATTATACTCAAATCTTTGTGATGTGTAAAATGATTACATGGATAGTACATCTAGTGTGTTCTATTTGCAGAATTCATACTCGTTTGATGATGGTTTTGGAAAGAGCATGAAGGGATATAAAAATTTTTATGTTCATAATGAATACAATTTTAAGGAGAATAAATTCTTCGTTCTTTATTCATTGCATGAATTATCTGATGGTGAGGCTTATTGTGGTGGTTTTATCTTTGATAAGATGCATCTGTATATGTGTTGGTTGCATATGAAGTGGTTGTCAAGTGGTGTAGTGAAAGGTGGCTTGGATATAAGGAAAGGGCATCTGAGCTTCATTTATATGATTTACATGATGTATATTTATGGGGGGATGGTTTTGACAGATTGATGGTTGGATATGATAATTGCCACATTCATGATGAATATATATTTAAAAATATTAAATTTTTCATTATATATTCATTGTATGAGATACATGATATTGAAGAGTATTGCAGTGTTGTGATCATTGACATAATGCATGATTATATGCGTTTGCTGCATATGAAGCGACATGTTGATGCCTCAATTATATCTTATTCCTAGTGAACTATGGGTGTGCACCTGTGTGGAAATTTTTGTGTTGTTAACTAGGTCTAAGAAGGGGAGGAACTTAATTTTTGTGATACATAATAATATTTTGTCATTTGGTGTAATATCCAAGCTTGGTGATTGGTACGGTTTAAGATTTAATACGTTTATTGACTTCTTGGTTAAGTTTAAGTACAGTTTTGATGATAAGAGTTGAGATTTATGGTATTGTGTTTATAGATGATGCGTAGTTATATAGTAGCGGTGTTGCGAGTAAATTCATGATAATTCGTATGTTGAGCCTATTGGAGTGGCTAGATAAGACATAGAGGTGTAACTTTCATGTTTTGAGTTTTGTTCAAATCATTGTGGAAGACAAGCCAAAAGCGCCCCGAAGTGTGTCGCGCGTATCGTCGTTCTTATAATGACACATGTTGGGAGAATGAGCATAACTTTTTCCTCAGACATTCAAATGACATGAGGCCAATTGGAGATGCAAGCCAAGACATAGAGCTACAACTTTCATGTTTACCACTTTTTCAAATTATGTCGGGAAGAGGCGTTTCGGAGGAGATCTTTGAGGCAGCTGTGCACAGAGCGGCGCCCGAGCGGTAATTTATGACCGCCCGCGCGCCACCGGTTCTGTAAAGTTGTACCGGACAGTATGGTCCGCGCCCGAGCGGTAATTGATGACCGCCCGAGCGCCAGCTCAGTACAAAAGCGTGTTTTGGGTGAATTAAGGCATAAAACCGATTGAAACTCTCATTTTCTTCATTTCCCTTCTTTTCTTTTTCTCTCCTCCAACGTTTCAAAGTAGGGTTCTTCTTTTTCTTCTTATCTTTTCTTCCAATCAAGCAATTAATCTTCAATCCGGAGTTGGAACTTCATCTTTTTAGAAAAAGGGGCAAAGGTAAGTGGTTTTTCTTCTTGTTCTTGATTTATTGAAGATGGTGGAGTTAGGGGATGATAAGTGTGATAGATGTATTGTGATAAATGGTCATTTAATGTTATTATTTGGGTGTTGATGGTTAGTGTTTGGGTTTATTATTGTAGGATCACCATCAAGGTTTAAGAAACCAAGTGCTACAAGTGTTGTAAGTGGAATTTCATTTCTTGTGCTCACATGATAATATATGTATGGTGTTTCAATGGTTTTAATGTGCTATTCCCTTCACTTGATTCATGTTATGTATTATTACAGTTTGTTGTATATTATAGAGGCATTTTATGTCTCAATCATGTCAAAGGGAATACAAGAAAAAATGATAGTATTCAAAGTGTTTGATTTAATGTCCAAGAGAGAGTTTAAATGTTTTATTGGATTGATAGATACATAGTCAGAGATTGCATGCAATAAGTTGATCAACGACCATAGGCTTATATCCCTCAGAGTTATTGATTTATATCGATGGGATAGAGGCACAGAGACAGAAATACTATATAGATATCAATCCAACAGAGAAAAGAGAAATACCATCGTTATTGTTATTATTGCTATGATATTCATGTTTCAGAGTTGATGGTATTTAATGTTTTCAAAGCCATGTTTTACAGAGTATGATATGTATTCATTGATATGTAAGAGTTCCACTTGCTGAGTTTTATACTCATTTCAGTTATTTCATGTGATGCAGATAAGAGCGACGAGCCGGGACGTTGACTGGAGCCGGGGTCATATGCATAAGAGAGGGAAGGAAGAAGACTATTTTGCAAGTATTTTGACATGATCACAAAAATGATGTTTTGTATTTTGTTGCCTCATTTGATTGATCATGTATTAACTTTTGTTTATATATTGAAATGTATTTTAAATCCTTCCTCCCTTCAAAGAAAATTTTAAATTCCGCTGTTATTTTATGAAATCGGGTCAGAGCGTTACATTTATTGGTATCAGAGCCCCGTTCTTCGGACCAATGCATATGACTTCGTCTACTTTCAACAGTCCGGGTATGTCTTCTTCTACATCTATTCATTGTTATCTATTGATATGTATTATGTGAGCACATTGTAGGAGTATGCCTCCTAAGAGAAAGGCTTCAGAGGGTGAGGATAGTTCTTCCTCTAGAGTTGTCGATGAGTTCGGCAAGTTACTAAAAGAGCAAGCCAAGGTCCATAGTGAGCAGATCCAGCAGTTGCTCCGTATGCAAGGTACAGGCCAAGGTANCTCTGTTGGATTGATATCTATACAGTAACACTGTCTCTGTACCTATTTATTGGTATCAGAGCCCCGTTCTTCGGACCAATGCATATGACTTCGTCTACTTTCAACAGTCCGGGTATGTCTTCTTCTACATCTATTCATTGTTATCTATTTATATGTATTATGTGAGCACATTGTAGGAGTATGCTTCCTAAGAGAAAGGCTTCAGAGGGTGAGGATAGTTCTTCCTCTAGAGTTGTCGATGAGTTCGGCAAGTTACTAAAAGAGCAAACCAAGGTCCATAATGAGCAGATCCAGCAGTTGCTCCGTATGCAAGGTACAGGCCAAGGTAGAGGAGAAGGAAGAGGCCCAGTGGTTCAAGCAGTTGGAACCGATGGGGTATTTTCTGCTTTCAAGAGGATGGATCCGCCGGAATTTGCAGGAAGCACTGATCTATTGGTGGCTGTAGAGTGGGTCAAAGCTCTTGAGGCGATATTTGATCATCTCAAGTATGAAGACAAAGACAGAGTTGGATGTGCAGTGTTCATGTTAGTCAAAGCTGCATGCATTTGTTGGAATGCTAACAAGGTAAGTATTAATGTTCCGGCAATGAAGTGGCAAGAGTTCACGGATCTTTTCTATGACAAGTACTTCCCAGATGCACTTCGAGCTAGGAAGGTAACTGAATTTCTAGAGCTTCGTCAAGGAGGTATGAATGTTGATGAGTATATTCTGAAGTTCGAGGAGGGCTGTCTGTTTGCCCCATATATTGCCTCCAATGACAAAGACAAGGGTGCTCATTTCATTAGAGGCCTTCGAGCAGAGATCAGGAGGGACATCAATATGTCTAAGGCTGTGACATTTAAAGAGATTGTGGCTAAGGCTTTGTTAGCCGAGCAAGATGAGAAAGACATTGCCAGAGAGAGACAGACGAGGCAGCAGTTTGTTGCTCAAAGAGGTCAAGGTTCGAGCCAAAGAGGAAAGGACCATTTTAAAGGGAAAGGCAAGATAGAGCCGAGTTCTAAAGCACCGACAGTTCCATCTGATCCAGAGAAGCCGTTGTGTCCCAAGTGTAGTAGGCATCATAGGGGAGAGTGCAGATTTGGTACTCACACTTGCTATCGATGTGGTACTGCAGGCCATATTGCTAAGGACTGTCCGAGAGGATCGAGTAAAGAGAAGGTGTAGGGTCGCATCTTCACCATGACAAAGGAAGGTATAAACCCTGATTCTTCTGTGATCTCTAGCGCTATCTTAATTTCAGGCAGAGTAGCTACGACATTGATTGATAAAGGTGCTACTCATTCTTTTATGTCTGAACTATTTTTGATATCTTTGGGTTTAGTTCCTTCTATTCTTCCCCTCCAGTTTAATGTTGTATTGCCTTCGGGAGATGTGTTGTGCCCGACGTCTATTGTGTATGCTTGTTCTGTTCAAATCGATGGGCGTTTATGCCGATTTGATTGTTATTCTGATAGTTGCGTTTGATATTATACTTGGCATGGATTGGCTAACAACTTACCGTGCAGTGATTGATTGCGTTGCTAAGACGGTGAAATTTGCAGATGATGGAAAAAAGGAAGGTATGCTTGCCAGTGCAGGTACTTCGCTGGTCCTTCCTTTTATTTCGTGTCTTGAGGCTAAGAAGTTGTTGTTTAGAGGTTGTGATGGGTTTTTGGCTTCGATTGTGGATATGGATAGAATTGTGAAGTTGCATCTTGATGATATTGATGTTGTGAGAGAGTTCCCTGATGTATTTGAGGATGATGTGCTGGGTTTTCCGCCGGACAGAGATGTGGAGTTTGTGATTGATTTAGTCCCAGGTACGGTCCCTATTTCTAAGGCTCCGTACAGAATGGCCCCTACAGAGATGAAGGAGTTGAAGACGCAGTTGCAGGATCTAGTAGATAAGGGTTTTATTCGGCCGAGTTCTTCGCCTTGGGGAGCTCCGGTTCTTTTTGTTAAGAAGAAAGATGGGTCTTTGCGGCTGTGAATTGATTACAGAGAAATCAACAAAGTGACGATTAAGAATAAATATCCATTGCCACGGATTGATGACCTTTTTGACCAACTGCAGGGGGTTACGGTGTTTTCGAAGATTGATCTACGATCTGGCTATTATCAGTTGAAAGTTAGGGAGTCTGATATCCCTAAGACGGCGTTTCGGACCAGGTATGGGCATTACGAATTTCTTGTGATGTCGTTTGGTCTGACTAATGCTCCTTCAGTCTTTATGGATCTTATGAACCGGGTGTTCAAGCCGTATTTGGATAGCTTTGTCATTGTTTTCATCGATGATATATTGATTTATTCCAAGACTAGAGAGCTTCATGCAGAGCACCTCAGAGTTGTTCTTCAATTGTTGAGGGAGAAGAGGTTGTGTGCTAAGTTGAAGAAATGTGAGTTCTGGTTAGAGCAGATTTCTTTCTTAGGCCATCTTGTCTCGAAGGATGGGTTAGTTGTTGATCCAGCGAAAAGAGAGGCGAGACAGAAGTGGCCTATCCCTACCACTGTATCAGAGGTACGCAGTTTTCTTGGTTTGGCGGGTTATTATCGTCGATTTATTTCAGATTTTTCCAAAATTGCCCTGCCATTAACCAATTTGACGAGGAAGACTGTGAAGTTTGAGTGGTCCAATGAATGCCAAAGAGGATTCCAGGATTTGAAAGATAAGTTGACGACAGCTCCGGTACTTGCATTGCCCAGTGGTTCAGAGGACTTTGTTGTTTATACTGATGCGTCGAAGAAGGGCCTCGGTGCAGTGCTGGTGCAACGGGGAAAGGTTATAGCTTAGGCGTCTCGTCAGTTGAAAGACTACGAGAAAAATTATCTTACGCATGACCTGGAACTGGCAGCTGTAGTTTTCGCCCTGAAAATCTGGAGACATTATTTATATGGCGAAAAGTGTGAAATTTTCACGGACCACAAGAGTTTAAAGTATTAGTTTTCCCAGAAAGAGCTCAATATGCGACAGAGGCGGTGGTTAGATCTTGTCAAAGATTATGATGTGACGATTAGTTATCACCCAGGGAAGGCGAATGTTGTAGCGGATGCAGTGAGTCGTAAGTCAAGTTCTTCTTTGAGTTCTATGATTCAGAAGCCGTTGTTGTTGGACTTGCAACGAGAGGAGATAGCTTTGGTGGTTCCAGGAACCATTGCTCGTTTTTCAGCGTTGGTTATTCGGGCTACATTGACGAACAGGATCCGTAGAGAGCAGGCTATTGATGTTCAGTTGTTTGAGTTGAGAGCTAGAGCAGAGGAGAGAGGTAATTCAGAGTTCTCGACGAATGGAGATGGTTTGGTGACGTTTAGAGGCCGTATTTGCATTCCTGCTGGTGATGATATTCGGCGAGACGACTTGACAGAGGCACATACCGCGCCATACTCGATACATCCAGGCAGCACTAAGATGTATCAGGATCTTCGTAGACTCTATTGGTGGCCAGGTATGAAGAAAGATATTGCCATGTTTATTTATCAGTGCCTAACTTGTCAGCAGGTGAAGATCGAGCACCAGAGACCTGCTGGGACATTGCTATCCTTGCCGATTCCTCAATGGAAATGGGAGCATATTACGATGGACTTCGTGATTGGTCTTCCCAGAACGCAGAAAGGCTATAACTCTATTTGGGTTATCGTTGATCGGTTGACCAAGTCAGCTCATTTTCTCCCAGTCAAGACAACGTATTCCATGAACCAATATGCCGAAGAGTACATAGCAGAGATTGTTAGACTTCATGGTGTTCCTGTGTCAATCGTGTCTGATCGTGACCCTAGATTTACTTCAGAGTTTTGGAAGAGTTTGCACACAGCCTTGGGTACACGGTTAGCATTCAGTACAGCATATCATCCTCAGAGCGATTGTCAATCAGAGAGAGTTATTCAGATTTTGGAGGATATGCTCAGAGCTTGTACTATAGAATATCCTGGTAGTTGGGATTCCAAATTGCCTCTTGTTGAGTTCACGTACAATAACAGTTACCAGGCGACGATTGGCATGGCACCTTATGAAGCACTTTATGGCAGAAAATGTAGATCTCCCTTATATTGGGATGAGATTGGTGAGAGGAAGATGTTGGGTCCAGAGTTGGTCCAACAGACAGCTGATGTTGTTGCTGTTATTCGAGAGAGGATGAAGACAGCGCAGTCCAGACAGAAGAGCTATGCTGATGTGAGGCGAAGGCCGTTGCAGTTTGAGGTTGGCGATCATGTGTTCTTGAAGATAGCACCTCTTAAAGGTGTGATGCGGTTTGGCAAGAAGGGAAAGTTGAGTCCGAGATTTATTGGTCCATTTGAGATATTGGACAGAGTCGGTGATCGAGCTTACAGGTTAGCCTTACCGCCAGATCTTGATAGAGTTCATAATGTTTTTCATGTCTCCATGCTCAGGAAATATATTGCGAATCCTTCCCATGTTCTTCGCCACGAGCCATTGGATTTGACGCCGAATTTGACGTACCAAGAGATTCCGGTCCAGNTATTGTGTTTATAGATGATGCGTAGTTATATTGTAGCGGCGTTGCGAGTAAATTCATGATAATTCGTATGTTGAGCCAATTGGTATGAGGCCAATTGGAGTGGCTAGATAAGACATAGAGATGTAACTTTCATGTTTTGAGTTTTGTTCAAATCATTGTGGAAGACAAGCCAAAAGCGCCCCGAAGTGTGTCGCGCGTATCGTCGTTCTTATAATGACACATGTTGGGAGAATGAGCATAACTTTTTCCTCAGACATTCAAATGACATGAGGCCAATTGGAGATGCAAGACAAGACACAGAGCTACAACTTTCATGTTTACCACTTTTTCAAATTATGTCGGGAAAAGGCGTTTCGGAGGCGATCTTTGAGGCGGCTGTGCTCAGAGCGGCGCCCGAGCGGTAATTTATGACCGCCCGAGCGCCACCGGTTCTGTAAATTTTGTACCGGACAGTATGGTCCGCGCCCGAGCGGTAATATATGACCGCCCGAGCGCCAGCTCAGTACAAAAGCGTGTTTCGGGTGAATTAAGGCATAAAACCGATTGAAACTCTCATTTTCTTCATTTCCCTTCTCTTCTTTTTCTCTCCTCCAACGTTTCCAAGTAGGGTTCTTCATTTTCTTCTTATCCTTTCTTTCAATCAAGCAATTAATCTTCAATCCGGAGTTGGAACTTCATCTTTTTAGAAAAAGGGGCAAAGGTAAGTGGTTTTTCTTCTTGTTCTTGAGTTATTGAAGATGGTGGAGTTAGGGGATGATAAGTGTGATAGATGTATTGTGATAAATGGTCATTTAATGTTATTATTTGGGTGTTGATGGTTAGTTTTTGGGTTTATTATTGTAGGATCACCATCAAGGTTTAAGAAACCAAGTGCTACAAGTGTTGTAAGTGGAATTTCATTTCTTGTGCTCACATGATAATATATGTATGGTGTTTCAATGGTTTTAATGTGCTATTCCCTTCACTTGATTCATGTTATGTATTATTACACTTTGTTGTATATTATAGAGGCATTTTATGTCTCAA
>NC_133307.1:11612737-11638607 GCF_012295235.1 Primulina huaijiensis
AAGAACCTTGATCACACTTCAATAATCCAACAAGTAGCTTGAATCAAAGAAAGGAAATGAAACCCTAACCTCCCCTTGAGAGAAAAAACCGAGAAAATGGGAGAAGAAATGAGAAAAATGAACCAACTCTTGCATTATATCACTTAAATCTCGAAAACACGCTTCTACTGTTCATGCACCGCGGGTGCGCTACATACCTCACTGCGGGTGCGGTGTGCCTTCGGCACCTCAACCAAATTTCTGAAATCGACGACCGCGGGTGCGGTACCTATCCCACCGCGGGTGCGGTGTCTCTTCGGCAATTCCACAAATTCTGCAATAAAGACCGCGGGTGCACTGCTCAAATCACCGCGGGTGCGGTCTGCTCTCGGCCAAAACAACTCTATACAACAAAAATCGAATCGTAACGCTGATACAACACAACTACCCATCAACTAATATCAACAATGCCACAAAACAATAATAACCAACAATATTATGACCCATAATCACAACTCTTAACATCTAAATCAAACTTAATCTTAACCAAATAATCCATAAACATACGAAATCTTAAAATGTACAGTTCACCAGGCTTGGATATTACAATCTCCCCTCCTTAAAGGAAATTTCGTCCTCGAAATTGACGTCACTGCACAAACAACTCAGGATACTTCTCTTTCATCTCATCCTCTGGTTCCCACGTGGCTTCTTCAATCAGATGATTCCTCCAAAGGACTTTAACAATGCCGATCTCTTTGTTCCTCAACACTTTAATTTTTCGATCCAGAATCTAGACCGGAATCTCTTGATAAGTCAAATTTGGCGTCAAATCCAATGGCTCGTGGCGAAGAACATGGGAAGAATTTGCAATTTATTTCCTGAGCATAGAGACGTGAAAAACATTATGAATTCTGTCAAGATCTGGCAGTAGGGCTAACCTGTAGGCTCGATCACCAATTCTATCCAATATCTCAAATGAGCCGATAATTCTCGGACTCAACTTTCCCTTCTTGCCAAACAGCATCACACCCTTAAGAGGTGCTATCTTCAAGAACACATGATCGCCAACCTCAAACTGCAATGGCCTACGACGCACATCGGCATAACTCTTTTGTCTCGACTGCGCTGTCTTCATTCTCTCTCGGATAACAGCAACAACATCCACAGTCTGTTGGACTAACTCTGGACCCAGCATCTTCCTCTCACCAATCTCATCCCAATAAAAGGGAGATATACACTTCCTGCCATAAAGTGCTTCATACGGTGCCATGCCAATCGTCGCTTGGTAGCTATTATTATACGTGAACTCAACAAGAGGCAATTTAGAATTCCAGCTACCAGGATAATCGATAGTACAAGCTCTGAGCATATCCTCTAAAATCTGAATAACTCTCTCTGATTGACCATCGCTCTGGGGGTGATATGCTGTACTAAATGCTAACCGTGTACCCATAGCTCTGTGCAAACTCTTCCAAAACTCTGAAGTAAATCTAGGATCACGATCAGACACGATCGACACAGGAACACCATGAAGTCTAACAATCTCTGCTATGTACTCTTCGGCATACTGGTTCATGGAATATGTCGTCTTGACTGGAAGAAAATGCGCTGACTTGGTCAATCGATCAACAATAACCCAAATAGAGTTAAAACCTTTCTGCGTTCTGGGAAGACCAGTCACGAAATCCATCGTAATGTGCTCCCATTTCCATTGAGGAATCGGCAATGATAACAATGTCCCAGCAGGTCTCTGGTGCTCGATCTTCACCTGCTGACAAGTTAGGCACTGAGAAATAAACATGGCAATATCTTTCTTCATACCTGGCCACCAATAGAGTCTACGAAGATCCTGATACATCTTAGTGCTGCCTGGATGTATCGAGTATGGCGCTGTATGTGCCTCTGTCAAGACGTCTCGCCGAATATCATCACCAGCAGGAATGCAAATACGGCCTCTAAACGTCACCAAACCATCTCTATTCGTCGCGAACTCTGAATTACCTCTCTCCTCTGCTCTAGCTCTCAACTCTAACAACTGAACATCAATAGCCTGCTCTCTACGGATCCTGTCCGTCAATGTAGCCCGAATAACCAACGCTGAAAAACGAGCAATGGTTCCAGGAACCACCAAAGCTATCTCCTCTCGCTGCAAATCTAACAACAACGGCTGCTGAATCATAGAACTTAAAGAAGAACTCGACTTACGGCTCAATGCATCCGCTACAACATTCGCCTTCCCTGGGTGGTAACTAATAGTCACATCATAGTCTTTGACAAGCTCTAACCACCGTCTCTGTCGCATATTAAGTTCTTTCTGTGAAAACAAATACTTTAAACTCTTGTGGTCTGTGAAAATTTCACACTTTTCGCCATACAAATAATGTCTCCAGATTTTCAGGGCGAAAACCACAGCTGCCAGCTCCAAATCATGCGTAGGATAATTCTTCTCGTAATCCTTCAACTGGCGAGAAGCATAGGCTATAACTTTACCTCGTTGCATCAACACTGCACCGAGGCCCTTCTTCGACGCATCGGTAAAAACAACAAAGTCCTCTGAACCACTGGGCAAAGCAAGTACTGGAGCTGTCGTCAACTTATCTTTCAACTCCTGGAATCCTCTTTGGCATTCATTGGACCACTCAAACTTCACAGTCTTCCTCGTCAGATTAGTTAACGGCAGGGCAATCTTGGAAAAGTCTGAAATAAAACGACGATAATAACCCGCCAAACCAAGAAAACTGCGTACCTCTGGTACAGTGGTAGGAATAGGCCACTTCTGAATCGCCTCTATTTTCACTGGATCAACAGCTATACCATCCTTCGAGACAACATGGCCTAAGAAAGAAATCTGCTCCAACCAGAACTCACACTTCTTCAACTTAGCATACAACCTCTTCTCTCTCAGCAACTGAAGAACAACTCTGAGGTGCTCTGAATGAAGCTCTCTGGTCTTGGAGTAAATCAAAATGTCATCGATAAAAACAATGACAAAGCTATCCAAATACGGCTTGAACACACGGTTCATAAGATCCATGAAGACTGAAGGAGCATTGGTCAGACCAAAAGACATCACAAGAAATTCATAGTGACCGTACCTGGTCCGGAACGCCGTCTTAGGGATATCAGACTCCCTAACCTTCAACTGATAATAACCAGATCGCAAATCAATCTTCGAGAACACTGTAGCCCCTTGCAGTTGGTCAAAAAGGTCATCTATCCGTGGCAACGGATACTTATTCTTAATCGTCACTTTGTTGATCTCTCTATAATCAATACACAGCCGCAACGACCCATCTTTCTTCTTGACGAAAAGAACCGGAGCTCCCCAAGGCGAAGAACTCGGCCGAATAAAACCTTTATCCAATAGATCCTGCAATTGCGTCTTCAACTCTTTCATCTCTGAAGGGGCCATTCTGTACGGAGCCTTAGAAATAGGAACCGTACCTGGAACTAGATCAATCACAAACTCTACATCTCTGTCCGGCGGTAAACCCGGCACATCATCCTCAAATACATCAGAGAACTCTCTCACAACATCAATATCATCAATATTCAACTTCACAATTCTATCCATATCCACAATCGAAGCCAAAAACCCATCACAACCTCTAAACAACAACTTCTTAGCCTCAAGACACGAAATAAAAGGAAGGATCAGCGAAGTACCTGCACTGGCGAACAAACCTTCCCTATTGCCATCATCTGCAAATTTCACCGTCTTAGCAATGCAATCAATCACTGCACGATAGGTTGATAGCCAATCCATGCCAAGTATAATATCAAACGCAACCATCGGAATAACAATCAAGTCGGCATAAACAACTCGCCCATCAATTTGAACAGAGCACGCATACACAATAGATGTTGGGCACAACACATCCCCCGAAGGCAAAACAACATTAAACTGGAGGGGAATAACAGAAGGAACTATACCCAAAGATCTCAAAAATAGTTCAGACATAAAAGAATGAGTAGCACCTGTATCAATCAATGTCGTAGCTACTCTGCCTGAAATTAAAATAGTGCTAGAGATCACAGAAGAATCATGGTTTATACCTTCCTTTGTCATGGTAAAGATGCGACCCTGTACCTTTTCTTTACTCGAGCCTCTTGGACAATCCTTGGCTATATGGCCTGCAGTGCCACAACGGTAACAAGTATGAGTACCAAATCTGCACTCTCCCCGATGATGTCTACTACACTTGGGACACAATGGCTTCTCAGGATCAGATGGAACTGTCGGTGGTTTAGGACTCGGCCCCAATTTGCCTTTCCCTTTAAAATGGTCCTTTCCTCTTTGGCTCGAACCTGGACCTCTTTGAGCAACAAACTGCTGCCTCGCCTGTCTCTCTCTGGCAATGTCTTTCTCATCTTGCTCAGCCAACAAAGCCTTAGACACAATCTCTTTGAATGTCACCGCCTTCCACATATTGATGTCCCTTCTGATTTCTGCTCGAAGGCCTCTAATGAAATGACCACCCTTGTCTTTGTCATTGGAGGCAATATACGGAGCAAACAGACAGCCCTCTTCAAACTTCAGAATATACTCATCAACATTCATACGTCCTTGACGAAGCTCTAAAAACTCAGTCACCTTCCGAGCTCGAAGTGCATCTGGGAAGTACTTGTCATAGAAAAGATCAGTGAACCCTTGCCACTTCAATGCTGGAACATCAACACCTATCTTTGTAGCATTCCACAAAATGCGTGCAGCTTTGACTAACATGAACACTGCACAACTGATTCTGTCCTTGTCTTCATAGTTGAGATGATCGAAAATCGCCTCAAAAGCTTTGATCCACTCTACAGCCACCAATGTATCAGTGCTTCCTGCAAATTCCGGTGGATCCATTCTCTTGAAATCAGTAAAGATCCCATCGGTCCCAACTGCCTGAGCCACTTGGCCTCTCCCTTGACCTCTACCTTGGCCTGTTCCTTGCAAAAGAAACAACTGTTGGATCTACTCACTATGGACCTTAGCTTGCTCTTTCAGTAGCTTGCCGAACTCATCGACAACTCTAGAGGAAGAACTATCCTCACCCTCTGAAGCCTTTCTCTTAGGAGGCATACTCCTACAATGTGCTCACATAATACATATCAACCAATGAAAATAATTAGATGTAGAAGAAGACATACCAAGACTGTTGAAAGTAGACGAAGTCATATGCATTGGTCCGAAGAACGGTGCTCTGATACCACTAACTGTAACCCTCTGACCCGTTTTCATAAAATAACAGCGGAATTTAAAATTTTTCTTGAAGGAAAGAAGGTTTAAAATACATTTACATATAGTCAAAAGTAGACACATGATCAATCAAATGATACAACAAAAAAACAAAATATCATTTTTATGATCATGTCCAAAATGCTATCAAAATAATCTTTCCTTCCTCCATCTCTATATGCATATG
This sequence comes from Primulina huaijiensis, assembly GCF_012295235.1. Taxonomy (NCBI): domain Eukaryota; kingdom Viridiplantae; phylum Streptophyta; class Magnoliopsida; order Lamiales; family Gesneriaceae; genus Primulina; species Primulina huaijiensis. The sequence goes on from NC_133307.1 coordinate 11,618,131, forward strand.
ACTCCGGCCTCAATCAACGTCCCGGCTCGTCGCTCTTATCTGCATCGCATGAAATAACCGAAATGAGTATAAAACTCAGCAAGTGGAACTCTTACATAGCAATGTACATATACCATACTCTGTAAAACGTGGCTGTGAAAACATTAAATACCATCAACTCTGAAACATGAATATCATAGAATGAATAACAATAACGATGGTATTTCTCTTTTCTCTGTTGGATTGATATCTATATAGTAACTCTGTCTCTGTACCTATATCCGATCGATATACATCGATAACTCCGAGGGATATAAGCCTGTGGTCGTTGATCAACTAATTGCATGCAATCTCTGACTATGTATCTTTCAACCCAATAAAACATATGAATTCTCTCTTTGGCATTAAAACAAACACTTTGAAGACTCTATTTTCTTTTGTATTCTCTTTAACATAATTGAGACATAAGAATGTCTCTAATATACAACAAGGTATATTAATACATAGCCTGAATCAAATGGAAGGGAATAACACTTTAAAACCATTGAAACACAATACATATATTATCATGTGAGCACAAGGAAATGAATTCCACTTACTACACTTGGAACCTTGAATCTATACCATTGGTACACAACCTACAACAATAAACCATAATTTGCACCATCAATAACCCAATAATCACAAACTCATACCATTAAATCCATAAAACCAACACCATCAACAAACCCATGATTTCTCCCAACACCAAAACCAAGAATAAACTATACCACAAGCTTACCTTAGCTCCTTGAACCCATAAGAACCTTGATCACACTTCAGTAATCCAACAAGTAGCTTGAATCAAAGAAAGGAAATGAAACCCTAACCGCTCCTTGAGAGAAAGAACCGAGAAAATGGGAGAAGAAATGGGAAAAATGAACCAACTCTTGCGTTATATCACTTAAATCTCGAAAACACGCTTCTACTGTTCATGCACCGCGGGTGCGGTACATACCTCACCGCGGGTGCGGTGTGCCTTCGGCACCTCAACCAAATTTCTGAAATCGACGACCGCGGGTGCGGTACCTATCCCACCGCGGGTGCTGTGTCTCTTCGGCAAATCCACAAATTCTGCAATAAAGACAGCGGGTGCACTGCTCAAATCACCGCTGGTGCGGTCTGCTCTCGGCCAAAACAACTCCATGCAACAAAAATCGAATCGCAACGCTGATACAACACAACTACCCATCAACTAATATCAACAATACCACAAAACAATAATAACCAACAATACTATGACCCATAATCACAACTCTTAACATCTAAATCAAACTTAATCTTAACCAAATAATCCATAAACATACGAAATCTTAAATTGCACCGTTCACCAGGCTTGGATATTACAAAAGGATTGGAAGAATCGTTGTACGAGTGTTAGACGAAGTGGGAGACAGAAACCTCCGCGCCCGAGCGGTCAAATCCTACCACCCGAGCGCCAAAGTCACTGTCCAGAACGTGAAGTCCAGAAGCGTTGGCGCCCGAGCGGTAACATTTTACCGCTCGAGCGCCGCCCAGCCGCGAGAAAATATTTAGCTTCCTATTATATAGTCCTATTTGTTTAGGTAACTAGATTTTGACATCTTGGAGATTTGTAAACAATATATACTCAAATATTGGTCATGGTAAAACACATTATATTGAGTTTTAATAATATTAATACGGTTTTTCTCTCAATTTCAAAAGCATGGCTTTGTATACACATTTGTGTGTTTCTCAAATCAACTTATCAAAGTTTAATACTTTGTGGCGTTTGTTGATTGTTCTTCACTCGGATTGTCAAAGACGAGCTTTTTGAAAGTTCGCTTGAATTTCGATTGTTTATCTCGTTAATATTTGTTGCTAAATTTTTCGTGATTTAGAGGTGAATATTACAACCTTACTTGTTCAAAAAGATCGGGACAACACAATCGTTTTTTTTTCATCGAATTGAGGGCGTGACTCCTTTTTTGGAGCGCATTTGCTTTTCGTGGTTCGAAATATCGCATCAACATGCCTACTTCATCACCTTTATCGATGACTTTTTGAGGTATGGGTATGTGTATTTGATGAAATACAAGTCTGAAGCCTTTGAAAGGTTCAAAGAATTCAGAAGTGAAGTAGAGAAATAGTTGGGACGAAGCATCAACTCACTTCGATCGGATTAAGGTGGTGAGTACTTGAGTGCCGAGTTCCAAGAGTATCTTAGGGAGAATGGGATTCTCTCGCAGTGGACTCCGCCTGCTACACCAAAGTTGAATGGTGTTTCGGAGGGTCGTAATCGGACTTTGATGGACATGGTTCGGTCTATGATGGGGTTCACGGATTTGTCGCCATCTTTTTGGGGATATGCACTTGAGACAGCGGCATTGTTGTTGAACAATGTCCATTAAAAGGCAGTTGATAAGACACCATATGAGATATGGATGGGTAAGCCTCCCAAATATTCTTATCTTAGAATATGGGGATGCCCTACTTATGTGAAGAAGAAAGTGGGAGATAAATTGAGTAGTTGATCCATTTTATGTTACTTTGTGGGATATCCAAGGTATTCAGTTAGATATTATTTCTATCATCCCCAAGAAACAAAGGTGTTTGTTTCTAGGAATGCAACCTTTTTGGAACAAGAATTTCTATTGGATAGAAAAAGGGAGATGATAGAACTCGAAGAGGTTCGAGAGACACCCAGAATTGAAGAACCCATACCCGAAGAGCCAAGAGAGGAGATACAAGCTCCTAGAAGATCCGAGAGAGTCTCGAGACCACCTATGAGGTATGGTCTGCTTCTTGAAGAGGGTCATGATGAGCCAATCCATGGATGTGATCCAAGGACCTTCAAGGAAGCGTTATCTGATGCCGATTCATCCAAATGGCTTGAAGCAATGGAATCTGAGATTAATTCCATGCATCGAACCAAGTGTGGAATCTTGTGGATCCACCTGAGGGAACTGTTCCCATAGGGTGTAAATGGATTTACAAGAGGAAACTTGGGGCGGATGGGAAGGTATTGACCTTCAAGGCGCGATTGGTTGCAAAAAGACATACTCAAAGACAAGGAGTTGACTTTGAGGAAACCTTTTCTCCAGTTAAAATGTTCAAGTCTATAAAGATATTATTAGCCATAGCTGCATGGTATGACTATGAGATATGACAGATGGATGTCAAGACAACTTTTCTTAATGAGGATATTAACGAAGAGATTTACATGTCTCAACCTGAAGGGTTTACATCTATCAGAAGTGAGCATATGGTATGCAAACTTCAGAGATTTATTTATGGTCTAAAGTAGGCATCTAGGAGTTGGAACCTCAGATTCGATAGTACAATCAAAGAGTCTGGTTTTACTAAGAATCCTGAGGAACCCTTTGTGTATAAGAAGGTCTGTGGTAGTGCTGTGACATTCCTGTTGCTTTATGTTAATGACATTCTACTCATTGGGAATGATGTAGGAATATTGCAATCAACTAAAATATGGTTAACAAGTAAGTTCTCGATGCATGACTTGGGTGAAACATCTTTTGTATTGGGAATACAGATCTATAGAGATAGATCAAGAAGATTGCTTGGTCTCACCTAGTCCACATACATTGATACCATCGTGAAGCGGTTCTCGATGAATGAGTTCAAGAGAGGACATCTACCAATGTGTCATCGCGTGTCCCTATCCTAGTCTATGTCTCCCAAGACTGATGCAGAGATAGCGGCGATAACAAGAATTCCTTATGCATATGCGATTGGTAGTTTCATGTATGGAATTATATCTACACGTCCTGACGTGGCTTTTGCACTAAGTGTAGTGAGTAGATATCAATCGAACCCTGCTCTTCCACACTGGAAAGCTGTGAAAGACATCCTCAAGTATTTGAGAAGGACCAATAAGTTGTTCTGGGTCTATGGGGGTGGAGAACTGAAATTGGAAGGCTATACCGACTATAGCTTCCAAATCGATATCGATGACTCAAAGTCAACCTCTGGGTTTGTATTCATGCTCAATGGTGCTGCTGTCTCAAGGAAGAGTTCCAAGCAAGACAGTACTGCGGATTCCACCACTGAGGCCGAATACATTGCTGCATCAACTGCAGCAAAGGAGGCTGTTTGGATAAGAATTTTCGTCAACGAGTTGGGCGTCATTCCTCATGGAGTTGCTCCTGTCTCGGTGTTTTGTGACAACACGGGAGCTATAGCGCAAGCAAAGGAGCCAAGGTCTCATCAGAAATCCAAACACGTATTGAGAAAGTACCACATCCTCCGAGAGATTGAGGAAAGAGGAGAAGTGTCGATTGAGAAAGTCGGCTCCGCAGATAATATTGCTGATCCGCTAACTAAGCCTTTACCTGGACCTTTATTCGAGAAGCGTCGCGAATCGATGGGTTTGAAGCATATGGGTAGTTGGCTCTAGTGCAAGTGGGAGATTGTTAGAGTAGGTGCCCGTCGAGCCAAATGTTGTCCGAGGGTTCATGTTGAAACTCTATGTATAAACAATCTTTATTTTAATAATATTTGAAATTATTGTTTTGGCACTTATACCCATGCATGTTGTATAGATAAAGTCCTTGAATATACAAATAGTAGAAAGAATATGAGATGCTAATTTGATGAGTAACATGGAACTCATATTTGGAATACTGTATATTCTAAACAGTTCCTAGTCGATTCAGCCGCCGCTAAGAAGGATATAGGCCGCTCGAGTTTGAGAGTAGTATCTGCGATGTGAGTACCATGTTTCATTGGAAAGGGACATTTTGATGTCCGAGCATGCAGATAGGTTTTCCTTGTAGAGTGCACTGAACAACCCTCCATATAGGACTTTCCAAGTGGTTCTCACTTATCGAGTGGAAACGTCCTAGTTTATGGTTGTACACCATTAGTCCTTATGACCCGGGACAACATTGAGACTCTATATGCTAGCATTACACTTTGACTTGTTTACGGACTCCTATGAGCTCATCAGTTGGCAAGGTTGGGTGTTCTGTCGAAACATATAGGAGTCGATGCATTGTAGTCGGGGATTCACCGCTTACCTTCGGGTATGGATATCCTATGTGTATGTAGTATGAAATCTCTGATTAGAGTGTTGATGGTAATTATGAAAGGGGTTTCATAGATTACATCATCGATGCAACTACGACATGACACATAGTGTCGATTCTTTGACAGCACTCTATATACCAATAGTTGTTGAATCGGTTGGGATATATGAGTTGAAGGGACCGTAATGTACGCTAACCATAATTGAATGGTTCTTGCAGGCACTATCATTTGATACCTAGGGAATCATGTAAGCGATGCTGCTAGGCATTTAACATGATCGGTTGGGTACTATCAGACTTGAGTTCTGATGTTCTTATTATCAAGGAGTTGATAAGTAAGAATGGAGCAATTGGATTATTTATATGAATCCTCGTACGTAAGAATAGCAAACACGATTATTTTAGAACCGCGCCCTCAATTCAATAATAAACAAGGAATCAATGTTGTCCCGATCTTTTGAATCAAGTATAGTGTTGTGATATTTGTGAGAACCCGGAAATTTTGATCCGAAGCAAATAATGTAAGAAATACAAACTTGAAATTTAGCTTCAACTAATCTTAACAACTTTCATTCTAACTGTAGACTTAAATATGAACTTAGATTTTCAGCTAACATAACTCGAGAAATTAGCTTCAGAGTTCGGAAATTAATTCAACATGAAGCCGAGCTGCAAATAACCGCATCCATTGAATTATTGTCACCGGAGGAGTAACGCCCCAGCTCAAGGACGCGATCCTTCAGCTCGAAGAAGCTCAACCAAGCTTGGCCTAACAAGACCAAAAAGGGAGCTAGAAGTTGAGCCAAGGAATTGGACAAACTTATTATGCAAGAAACAACCTTTGAGATAACTAAGGATGAAGCTAAGGGATGAGCTAAAGGTTAAGGCACATTAATGATGCAAGAAATGACCCTTTAGAAAATCAAGATGACAATTAAGGGTGCATGAGATTTTGAACCACCATAATGATCACAATTAAGCCATTTCTTGTGCTCCAAGGGGTCGGCCAAGGGGAGGCAAAGAGGCCAAAATTTTGCTATAAAAATAAGGCTCCATGCATTGCAAAATCATCCCAAAAACAAGCAAGAAAACTCGGCTACACCCCTCCACCATACTCTCCCAATTTTCGGCCAAACCAGCGAGGAGGAAGGAAGGAACGTTCGTGCAGTCCAGTGCGAAAACCTTGCGTCAAAGTGCTGCTCGATCCACGACAGCATTTGTTAAAGTTACACCGAAGTGCTGCCTGATTTTTGAGAGGAAGTTTTGTACAAAAATCAGCAAATACGGTAAGTGGGCTTTTGTTATGTACATCGTTTCTATTTTAAACTTGGATATAAATAATGTGACATGCATGTTGGTGTGTCCCTTTTTCGAAAATGTCAGTGTGTTCTATTTTAAATTTCAATCGATTATGTGTTCTCTTCTAAGTTTCGAAATTCTTGGTTCCGCTGTGTTTGGATGAATAACTCTGAAATCTGAATAGCTGAAAAATTCTGTCTGTTACTTCCGAATTCTGTTGCAATGTTACGATTCGAATTGGAAATGGGACGAGAATTGTAGTTTTGTTCTGGCCCCCATTGGTGGGTATAAAACCATGTTCTGGCCCCCATTGGTGGGTATAAAACCATGTTCTGGCATCACCCCTTATAGGACTAAAATATTGGGGACAATTTGACCATGGAAATGAGATGAGTAACAGTGTGTTTTGTCTTTTTTGAAATGATCTGAATTGTTTCTGTTCTGTTCTGAATCATTTGATAAGCTCCGTCTTTTATTTGCTTCGTTTCTGTTGTGTCAAGTCAAGAATATTGGGTTTTGAAAGTATGTTATGAAAGTATGTTAAAAGAAATTTTTAAAGAATTAAGTTCTATATGTATCTTTGGAATCGATCGACCCCCACTTGCTGAGTGTTTCCCAAAACACTCACCCCTTACAAATTTCAGATAAAACTGAAGAGCAAATAAACAAGGAGGAGCAGGAAGCTTTTTGGGGTTGTGAACGATGATCAAGATCAAGAACCACTTTATCCCTTTTGTTTAGTTTTCCGCATTTCGCAACTCTGATGTATTTATTTCATTGTCATTGTAAGAGAATACTTTATTTATGAAAAAGACTGGTTTAATTTGATACGAGGCTTTATTGTTTTCAATATAATTGTTAAACAATGCCGGATGTCACCGACGCTTCGGAAACGGGACGTGAAATTTAAGTGGTATCAGAGCCGCCAGGTTCATAATCCCGCTGAATAGACAAAATTTGGCGAAGTCAAATTTTGGCAAAAGCCTAGTGCATACCAATTTGAGTCCAACTTTCATCTGTTCTTGAAATCAAACTTTCATCTGCTTCTTAAATTTCGAATAGACTTCAGAAATCTATCCCTTCAATCGCTTCGCAATTCTTAGTATCAAAATTTTTCCACGACCACTTTGTTTCTATTATTTGTGCCTTTCTATCCTTTATACGATTCTGATGCTTTGCCTTCGATTATATCATAGGAAATGGCTACTCCACGTACCCGTACTCAGGCTGCCCTTCGCATGCGCCAGCTCACGATTGACAATCAGACTAGAGAAATTGCGACCTTGAAGGCTCAACTGGCTAGAGAAAAGTTGGAGAAACAGGAGATTATTGAGAGTAGACTCATACTGGAGACCGATGTACAACGATTGACTCATCATCTGGACTTGGCGGAGAGCCAGCTGCTGCTGATACCGACCGATTCTGATCGCATCACTCACTTAGCTGCACTTAACAAGGATTTATTTGATAGAGTGGAGATAGAGCGAGGACGTGCTGCTCAGGCCCGTCAGCGCCAGGAAGAGTACAACGCCAGACAGGATCGGTACATTTCGAAGCTCCATGGCACTATGGACAGATTTCAAGATCAGAATAATTACCTGCACTTGGTGATAGAGAACATGGAGGAAGAGGAGGTAGAACCGATGGAGGTGGCCGGAGATGACAGCGCCAGTGACAGCGATGGCGGAGAGATGTTCAATTAGATTAGCAGTATAATATCTGGGCTGTAATAAAATTTGTGACTAAGAAAATACTTTGTGTACCAAATTATTTTGAAACTTTATATTATCCTTCTATTGCATATTTGAAAATTTGATAAGTATCTTATGTATAAAATTGTTTTTATAGGAAAACAACATGGATCTTCAACGCATTATAAATGAACTTCAAAATCAACTTTAGGAAAAGGATTCAGAAATTAAAACACTGAAAGAAAAAAATGAGAAACTCGAAAGAGATAATCTCCAGTTAGACGGGAAGAATGTATGCATGACGGAGGATCTTCGTGAGGCCAGAGAGGAAGAGAAGAAACTACGCGAGGACGTAAGACGTTATGCCGCTTATCATCTAGAGTCGGAACGTCGAAACGAAATCACCAAGCAAGAGTTAAACAAAGCTCAGAATAGGATTTTTACCCTCAAAATCCGGGACGATAGCCTTCTCAAAACACAACGCCGTCTGGAGGAACAGATCGCAGATCAAGAAATCAATGAGAAAGTAAGCCAATCAACAATATAGGAGCTACAAGATCAAGTAAACAACCTTGATCATCATAACACACACTTGCAGAATTACATTGAGCACCTGCAAAATGAAGTGATCAACATGGAAGAACTCGTAGAGCAACTAGAAGGAAACCCGATGGAAGAAGAAATTAATGAGGCAGTAGGCGATGGAGAGGTTATAGACGAGTAGAGAGAGGACTCTAGACTAGACATTGATTGTATTAAGAATTATTTGATTTACCATTTGTTTCGAAACTTTTGCTTGTATGAATTTCAAAAATTTAATGAAATTATTTTAATTATACTTTGCGGCAAACAAATTAATAAAATACATGTTTATAGGATATGGCAGGCAGACCACCCCGAAACAACCGTAACCCTCGTGGCGCCAACCAAAATGAAAATCCACCACCACCTCAGAGAGTAAACCTCAGCCAAGAAGATATGATGGCAATAGCCACTATCGTAGCTGCGACGTTGCAAGGATTCGTGAACCCATTGGCTAACGCCATCCAACCACCTCAAGAACCACAACCGCGTGGAATTAAATACCATTATGAATCTCTAAGAAGGAATCGAGTTCCAACTTTTGATGGAAACCCAGACCCGGAAGTCAGTCACAACTGGCTCAAGAACGTCGAAACACAATTGCATTTACTGGAGATACCTGAAGAACTGAAAGTGGAGGTTGTAACACCGTTTTTGGAAGACCGGGCTAGGAAATGGTGGCAAACTGTGTCGCCATCTTTGACAGAAGTGGAAGAGATCACATGTCAGATTTTTAAAACAGAGTTTTTGAAACAATACTACGCAGCCGAATTTCGACTACAGAAGTTGGGTGAATTTGAAAGCTTTAAACAGCCTCCAGACATGTCAGTAATGGAGTACACCTCACGATTCAACAATTTGGGAACTTATGTCCCAACGATCATGTCGGATGAAACGTTAAATATGCATCGTTTCAAGAAGGGACTCATGTAATGCCCGAGAATTTTATGTTGATAATTTGAGATTAATGATTATCACTTGTAGCGGTTATAGATGGATCAAGTCGCGATCAGAATGGGACATGCACGAGTGAGCCTAAGTTGAAATCCCGTAGGTATCGCGCACATGCGCGGCAGAGAGGCGCGCATATGCGCGAGTTCCATGTGCCGAGGTCGAAGGCCTCGCGCATATGCGCGAGAAGCGACGCGCATATGCGCGAGGTGCTGGAATTGAATAAAACGGAGACCGTAGGTCTCGCGCATATGCGCGAGAAGAGTGCGCGCATATGCGCGAGCAGCAGAACAGCCAAAATGCCGAGACCGAAGGTCTCGCGCATATGCGCCGTTTGAGGTCGCGCATATGCGCGAGACGTGCAGAATGAAAAATAAGCCAAGTGTCCTTGCCATGCATATATAATGTGTTATCTTCATTTCCAGCTTGAGATGGACGAGAGAGAAACAAGAAATGCTTCAGAATTTCCTTCAAGTTGCATCCTAGCTTCGATTGATGGTTTCGCAAGATCCGGCCAACCGAATTTGAATCCGAGTTAAGAATTGTGGTCCTCTCATCAAGCACTTCAAGAGGATGTTAGTTTTATTCATTTCCTAGATGGTTTGAAGTTTAGAGGTTGGGGAAATTGTGAGTTACACTAGATTATGTGTTCTTGTTATATCAGAGAGTGTATAATTGAAACCGGATCGAAGAAATGGTACCGTATGCATTTGTTATGAATTTCAGCATTTATTGATTGAATTGAATAGTTTTTTGACATGCTGGAATTAGAATTGTGATGATATGGTATTGGTTATACATTGTTGAGATTTGGTTATTGTTGAGTTGACGGAGACATCGAGTTTACGCCGTTATGCCGTCAAAATTATCTCGAGATTGAGTGTCGCACTTCTTAGCTATTATTTGAGTTAGAAGTTGATATGGTGCATTGTATATATGTCATTTCAGATTGGGTTTGACAGATTCGATATCAAGAATACTAGGCTTCGACTTCTACGAACGACAAGAAAGGTATAATTCATGTGAGCACGGGAAGACATGACTCGATTCAGACTGGATACGAGTTTCCCAAAATCACATACTAGATTCTTAATTATGTTTGATTATGATTATGTCTTGTTTATAGATTTATATTCAAGCATTTGAGATAGGAGTCATTGACAGATTGTCAAACTAGACGTTCGGTGTATCGACGCATAGGAGCAGATCATCTCCGATTGTAGACATTCGATACAGATATGACCGAAGTCTAGGAATAAGACGTACCGCCACCCCGATTGGGAGAGTAGGTGGGAGACTTGTTACGTCTTATTCACACCGGGATCCCTAGACTTAGATATGAGTCGAGTCAAAGAATAAGAGTTGAAGAGTTTTATCTGTATTCACTAGTGTGTCATAATTACTGATTTATGTGTTATGATTTTGTATTTACTTGCATGACATGCATGTATACATGTTTTATACTGGGATTTGTTCTCACCGGAGTATCCGGCTGTTGTTGTGTCTGTATGTGTGCATAACAACAGGTGGGACAGGATCAGGGTCACGCAGAGGATGAGAGATCGAGATAGCGTGGAGATTACGGGCGTAGAAGATTACTAGTGGTTTCTTACTAGACATGTACTGAATTTATAAACCCTAGTATGTTAATTGTAGACGAACATGTGAATGTTATTTAGAGTTGAATAAGATGACAGTATTTTATATAATGTTTTGTGCTTGTTTATATACATTTGAATAAATGTTAAAAGCAAAATTTTGACCCACATTTTCTAGCAAAGATCCAACTAATCCCAAAGATAATCGAGTTAGAGCCCGGGTCCCCACAACAGGTGGTATCAGAGCGGTAGGTTCTGTAGACTGAGATAGAATAGATTGAGCGGGGTAGATGAGCCTTCTTCCTTGCTTTTGGGTGTTAGCATGATTTATTGCTTTCCCTATGATATGTTGTATTGTTATCTAAGTTGATTACAGCATCTACTTGCCAAGACTGAATCAGAACCAATTCTGGATCAGAGGTATATGATCAGAGGAGGACTGAGACAGATTGTATAGACTGTATACTAATCCGTTTGATAATCAGATATGCCTCCTCGACGAGTACCGCAACCAGTAGCAGGTCGGGCACCAGAACAGGGCAGTACCTCCAATGATCCGATGGATGTGACCGCTACACCGATGGAGACTTTGTTAAAGCGGTTTCAGTCGTTCCGACCACCGACACTGAAGGGCACAGAAAATTCAGTTGAATGTGAAAGTTGGCTCGATGACATCGAAATGTTATTTGAATCTCTTGATTACACCGACGAGCGACGAGTTAAACTTATTGGGCACCAACTGCAAGAGGTTGCCAAGAACTGGTGGATTACCACAAAGAGGGCCTTGGAGCATCGTGGTGCAGAGGTCACTTGGAAGGTGTTCAAGACAGAGTTTTATCAGCGATTCTTTCCCGTCTCCTACCGAAAAGACAAAGGTGCTGAATTTGCCAACCTGAGACAGGGACAGCTGAACATCGAAGAATATGTCGCTAAGTTCTCCACATTGCTCCGATTTGCTCCCCACGTTGCTGGGAATGACGAGGCCGTTGCGGATCAGTTTATCAATGGCCTGAATCCGGAGATATTCACCTTGGTGAACACGGGACGACCCAACAATTTTTCTGATGCCTTGAACAGGGCGAAGGGAGCAGAAGCCGGGTTGCTTAGGCAACGAAGCACTTCTTATACCACTCAGACTCCTAGACCACCCCAGCCCTCGGGTCAGTATCAGCAACCACCTCCCAGATTCGAGAGTGGTGGTAGCAGCAGCGGGAGGAAAGACAGTTTGAAAGTGAAGGGGAAGCAGTTCAAGAAATCAGGGAGCAGTTCGTCGAGCTCCAGTGGGCCGAGACAGACAGGGTCGGGCCAGAGATCAGAGTATACAGGGGTTTACTGTAGTTCTTGTGGAGGTAGACATGCCACCGAACAGTGTCAGGGCGTGATGGGTCGCTGCAACATTTGCAGACAGCAGGGCCACTTCGCCAAGGTCTGTCCACAGAGAGGTGCACAGCAGACTCAGAGTGTAGGAGCATCTGGCTCTGTAGCTCAGCCTGAGAGGCAAGCTTCATCTGTTCATTCATTCCAGCCAGCCCCTACATCGACACAGCCTAGAGCTAGAGGTAGCCAGACAGTGAGCCAACCTCCTAGACAGCAGGCTCGAGTGTTTGCGCTGACAGAAGAGCAGGCTCAGGATGCCCCTGATGACGTGATAGCAGGTAATTGTTCGCTTTGCGGTTATCCTGCTTATGTTCTGATAGACACAGGTGCATCACATACATTCTTATCTGAGCGTTTTGCATTGACACATGCATTGCCTATTGAGTCGTTGTCTACTGTAGTGTCTATCTCTTCTCCTTTGGGGACAGGGTTGATATCAGTGACATCTGTTAGATCATGTTTACTACAGTATGATGGGCATGAGATAGATTTAGACTGTATTGTACTTGGGTTATCTGATTTTGATTGCATTATTGGTATCGACATGCTAACCAAGTACAGAGCGACAGTAGACTGTTTCCACAAGATTGTTAGATTCAGACCAGAGATGGCTGAAGAGTGGAAGTTCTACGGCAAAGGGTCTAGAGCTAGGATTCCTTTGATTTCAGTATTGTCTATGACTCGATTACTACAGAAAGGAGCAGAGGGGTTCCTTGTCTATTCAGTTGATTTACTGAAATCGAGTCCTGCCTTGGCAGATGTGCCAGTGGTTCGCGAGTTTGCAGATGTGTTTCCCGACGAGATTCCGGGATTGCCTCCAGTTCGAGAGGTAGATTTTAGCATCGACCTAGTACCAGGTACGGTTCCTATTTCTCGAGCTCCTTATAGAATGGCACCGATAGAGTTAAAAGAATTGAAAGAACAGCTTGAAGATTTGCTGGCCAAGGGATATATCAGACCGAGTGTATCTCCTTGGGGTGCACCAGTGCTATTCGTGCGAAAGAAAGACGGTTCGATGAGATTGTGTATCGATTACCGGCAACTGAACAAGGCAACAGTAAAGAAAAAGTACCCATTGCCTCGCATCGACGATTTGTTTGATCAGTTGCAGGGATCCTCTGTCTATTCCAAGATCGACTTGAGATCTGGATATCATCAGCTGCGAGTCAGAGATGTTGATATACCGAAGACAGCATTCCGAACCAGGTATGGACATTATGAGTTTATTGTCATGCCTTTTGGTTTAACGAATGCGCCAGCGGTATTTATGAGTCTGATGAACCGTGTCTTTCAGAGGTATCTGGATGAGTTTGTGATTGTTTTTATAGACGATATTTTGGTTTACTCGAGAAATGAGACTGATCATGCTCAGCATTTGAGAATTGTGTTGCAGACGTTAAGAAATTAGCAACTGTATGCTAAACTGTCAAAGTGTGAGTTTTGGCTGAGACAGGTTGTCTTCTTGGGTCATATCATATCTGGAGATGGTATTTCTGTTGATCCGAGTAAAGTGGAAGCTGTGATCAGTTGGCCGAGACCGACTTATGTGCCAGAGATACGCAGTTTCATGGGTTTGGAAGGGTACTATCGACGATTTATTAAAGATTTCTCCAGTGTTGCGAAACCGATTACCCAGTTGACACAGAAGAATACTCCATTTGTGTGGTCTGAAGATTGTGAGTCTAGTTTCTTAGAGTTGAAGAGAAGACTAACCAGTGCTCCAGTCCTGACGATACCTTCAGGTACGGGTGATTTCGTTTTATATTGCGATGCATCTCACAGAGGGTTAGGATGTGTTCTTATGCAGCGACAGCATGTTATTGCCTCTGCTTCGAGACATTTGAAGCCACACGAGACTCGATACCCAATTCATGATCTTGAATTGGCGGCTATCGTTTTTGCATTGAAGATCTGGCGTCACTATCTGTATGGGGAGAAATTTGAGATCTACTCTGATCACAAAAGCCTGAAGTATCTGTTTTCTCAGTCAGAGTTGAATATGAGACAGCGACGATGGCTTGATCTGCTGAAAGACTTTGATTGCGAGATCAAGTATTATCCAGGGAAGTCGAATGCAGCAGTGGATGCTTTGAGTCGAAAGGTATGTTCCTTATCCTTGTCGACGATAGGTGTTTCGAATATGATAGAAGATTGTTGCTTTTCTGGATTAGCATTTGATACAGATAGTAGACCGTTGGGACTTTCCACTATTCAGTGTGAACCAGAATTGATTGTTCGCATCAAAGAGGCCCAAAGAACAGATCAGAGTGTTCAGAAGTCGATTGATATGGTCAGATCAGGACATATTTCTGAGTACCAGGTACGTGATCAGGCTTTGTACATGAATAACCGTCTTGTAGTGCCAGATGTTTCCGAATTGAAACAAAAGATATTGTCAGAAGCGCACTGTAGTCGGTTCAGTATTCATCCTGGTGGCAGGAAGATGTACAATGATCTGAAGACACAGTTCTTGTGGAAACAAATGAAGACAGATATTGCAGAGTTTGTGTCGAAATGCTTAAATTGCCAACAGGTGAAGGCCGAGAGAAAGAAGCCCGGAGGGTTACTTCAGAGTTTAGCTATTCCTGAATGGAAATGGGATCACATTTCCATGGATTTCGTCACGAAGTTACCACGATCATCCCGAGGCTGCGATGCGATTTGGGTTGTGATAGATAGATTGACCAAATCCGCATGCTTCATTCCGTACAAGATGACATACAGATATGATCAGATGGCCGAGATATATGTTCGAGAAGTAGTCAGATTACATGGTGTGCCGAAGTCGATCGTATCAGATCGTGATCCACGATTCACTTCACATTTCTGGCATAGTTTGCAGCAGGCTTTAGGTACGACATTACACTTGAGTACTGCTTACCATCCCCAGACAGACGGACAGTCAGAGCGGACTATCCAGACTTTAGAAGATATGCTGAGAGCTGTAGTACTAGATTTTGGTACTAGTTGGCAAGATTCACTAACTCTTTGTGAATTCTCGTACAACAACAGCTATCAAACGAGTTGAAATGACACCGTTTGAGGCATTATACGGGAAGAAGTGCAGATCTCCGCTGTATTGGGATGACATCTCAGAGGTACCAGACTTAGGGCCAGATATGATTCGTGAGATGACTGAAAAAGTAAAGATAATTCAGAAGCGAATGAAGACGGCACAAGATAGACAAGCGAAGTACGCAAACATCAGACGTAGACCGTTAGTATTTGAGCAGGGAGACAGAGTATTCTTAAAGATTTCTCCTTTCAGAGGCGTGGTCAGATTTGGCAAACGTGGGAAATTGTCTCCGCGATACATCGGTCCATACGAGATTCTCGAGAAGATGGGAGATCGTGCCTATCGACTCGCCATTCCTCCTTCTCTATCTGGGCTACATGACGTCTTTCATGTATCAATGTTACGTAGATATATGCCAGACAGTTCTCATGTCATTCAGCCTGAAGAAGCCGAGCTAGATCACACTTTGAGTTACGTTGAGCAGCCAATTCAGATTCTTGATCGGAAAGAGAAACAGCTCAGAACGAAGACTATTCCATTAGTGAAAGTTCAGTGGAATCGTCACGGTATTGAAGAAGCGACTTGGGAAACAGAATCAGAGACGAGACAGAAATATCCAGAACTATTTGTATGATGTGAGTATTTATTCAGTCTTGATTATCTTGCTTTTATACCCGCTTTGATTGATTGCCTGAGATTTCGGGGACGAAATCATATCTTAGAGGGGGATAATTTTAATGCCCGAGAATTTTATGTTGATAATTTGAGATTAATAATTATCACTTGTAGCGGTTTTAGATGGATCAAGTCGCGATCAGAATGGGACATGCACGAGTGAGCCTAAGTTGAAATCCCGTAGGTATCGCGCACATGCGCGGCAGAGAGGCGCGCATATGCGCGAGTTCCATGTGCCAAGGTCGAAGGCCTCGCGCATATGCGCGAGAAGCGACGCGCATATGCGCGAGGTGGTGGAATTGAATAAAGCGGAGACCGTAGGTTCCGCGCATATGCGCGAGAAGAGTGCGCGCATATGCGCGAGCAGCAGAACAGCCAAAATGGCGAGACCGAAGGTCTCGCGCATATGCGCCGTTTGAGGTCGCGCATATGCGCGAGACGTGCAGAATGAAAAATAAGCCAAGTGTCCTTGCCATGCATATATAATGTGTTATCTTCATTTCCAGCTTGAGATGGACGAGAGATAAACAAGAAATGCTTCAGAATTTCCTTCAAGTTGCATCCTAGCTTCGAATGATGGTTTCGCAAGATCCGGCCAACCGAATTTGAATCCGAGTTAAGAATTGTGGTCCTCTCATCAAGCACTTCAAGAGGATGTAAGTTTTATTCATTTCCTAGATGGTTTGAAGTTTAGAGGTTGGGGAAATTGTGAGTTACACTAGATTATGTGTTCTTGTTATATCAGAGAGTGTATAATTGAAACCGGATCGAAGAAATGGTACCGTATGCATTTGTTATGAATTTCAGCATATATTGATTAAATTGAATAGTTTTTTGACATGCTGGAATTAGAATTGTGATGATATGGTATTGGTTATACATTGTTAAGATTTGGTTATTGTTGAGTTGACGGAGACATCGAGTTTACGCTGTTATGCCGTCAAAATTATCTCGAGATTGAGTGTCGCACTTCTTAGCTATTATTTGAGTTAGAAGTTGATATGGTGCATTGTATATATGTCATTTCAGATTGGGTTTGACAGATTCGATATCAAGAATACTAGACTTCGACTTCTACGAACGACAAGAATGGTATAATTCATGTGAGCACGGGAAGACATGACTCGATTCAGACTGGATACGAGTTTCCCAAAATCACATACTAGATTCTTAATTATGTTTGATTATGATTATGTCTTGTTTATAGATTTATATTCAAGCATTTGAGATAGGAGTCATTGACAGATTGTCAAACTAGACGTTCGGTGTATCGACGCATAGGAGCAGATCATCTCCGATTGTAGACATTCGATACAGATATGACCGAAGTCTAGGAATAAGACGTACCGCCACCCCGATTGGGAGAGTAGGTGGGAGACTTGTTACGTCTTATTCACACCGGGATCCCTAGACTTAGATATGAGTCGAGTCAAAGAATAAGAGTTGAATAGTTTTATCTGTATTCACTAGTGTGTCATAATTACTGATTTATGTGTTATGATTTTGTATTTACTTGCATGACATGCATGTATACATGTTTTATACTGGGATTTGTTCTCACCGGAGTATCCGGCTGTTGTTGTGTCTGTATGTGTACATAACGACAGGTGAGGCAGGATCAGGGTCGCGAGCAAGATGAGAGATCAAGACATTGTGGTGATTTCGGGCATAGCAGATTACGAGTCGTTTGTACTTGACGTGTACTGGATTTTCTGAACACTAGTATATGATTGTACTAAAACAGACTTGTATGTACATTATGTTTGTTTAATCGAATAAAGAATAGTTCCATGCTTCATTTATACATTTGATTTAATGTTAAAAGCAACATTTTGACCCACATTTTCTAGCAAAGATCAAACTAATCCCCAAACGAATTGAGTTAGAGCCCGGGTCCCCACAACTCAACAGTCGAATTCAGTCAGCATTGGCAGTATTCAAGCCAAACAACTTTGCGGATTTGATGGGCGCTGCAATGAGCGCAGAAACTGATATCAAGCGACGCGAGGAAGAAAACAAGAACAAAAACCCGTTGAACAATCAATCTACTCAGAATGGTCCCAAGTTTAAGAAACCAAATTATTCAGGTGGGTCTTTCAAAGGAAGTTCTGGTAGTGCTGGTAACACCGAAGGAAAGTGGTGTGATACATGTCAACGGAAACATGTTGGAGAATGTTACTGGAAGACAGGCAATTGTTTTAAGTGCGGAAAGGTGGGTCATAGAATTAAAGATTGTCCAGACAACAAGGGCAAAGGGACGGGGCCCAGTAAACAGCATGAAAACAAGACTAATGCTCGGGTGTACGCGATAACCCAAGAAGAAGCTGATAATACCAACGAAGTGGTGGCAGTTACCATTTTACTCAATAAAATGCCTGCATATGCTTTGTTTGATTGTGGTGCCACACATTCATTTGTGTCTAGAGGATTTGCTAAAAAGTTTAAACTTAAACATGATACTCTTAGTGAACCCTTAAGAGTGGCAACACCGACGAGTAAAGTAATTGAATCGCACAAAGTGTATCGAAACTGTAAAATTTGGATCAGCAATCAAACTTTCAAAGCGGAATTGATTCAACTCAATATGGTTGAGTTTGACATCATTCTTGGAATGGACTGGTTGGCTAAAAACCATGCCATGGTAGACTTTCAAAGGAAAGATATTAGACTTCAGACTTCGAACAAAGAGGAAGTCATATATCACGGGAAATCCACAGAACGGAAATCTCGACTATCTGCCTCTCAAGCCTGGAAGGCCATAAAAGGAGGTGAAGAGATTTATCTGGCAATGATCAATGAGATCAAGGAAGAAGAAGCCCCAAAGTTAGAAGATATTCCAATTGTTAAAGAATTTCCAGATGTTTTCCCTGAGGAATTACCGGGGAAGATACCCGATAGGGAAGTAGAATTTGAAATCAATTTGGTCCCTGGTGCTGCACCAATCTCAAAGGCACCATACCGAATGGCTCCAGCGGAATTAATGGAGTTAAAGGAGCAACTCCAGGAATTATTAGACAAGAAGCAAATTCGCCCAAGTGTATCCCCGTGGGGAGCTCCAGTGCTATTCGTAAAGAAAAAGGACGGGAGCATAAGGCTATGTATTGATTACCGGGAGTTGAACAAGATAACCATAAATAATAAATACCCACTCCCGAGAATAGATGATCTTTTCGATCAGCTAAAAGGAGCCAAGGTTGTCTCAAAGCTTGATTTAAGATCAGGATATTATCAGTTAAAGGTCAAAGCAGAGGATATCCCTAAAACTGCTTTTAGAACAAGATATGGACATTACGAATTTACAGTACTGCCATTTGGTCTGACAAATGCTCCTGCAGCATTCATGGACCTGATGAAGCGAGTATTTAAACCATACCTCGACAGATTTGTTGTAATATCCAAGCCTGGTGAATGGTACGGTTTAAGATTTTGTATGCTTATGGACTATTTGGTTAAGTTTATGTATAGATTTAGATGTTAAGAGTTGTGATATATGGATTATAGTATTGTTGTTTATAGTTGCTGTGTAGTTGTTGTAGCATCGTTGCGATTTAATTCATGGTAATTCGTATGTTGAGCCAATTGTTATGAGGCCAATTGGACTGGTTAGATAAGACATAGAGGTGTAACTTTCTTATTTTGAGTTTTGTTCAAATCATTGTGGAAGGTAAGCCAAAAGTGCCCTGAGGTGTGTCGTGTGTTTCGACGTTCCTCCAGTGACACATGTTGGGAGATTTAGCATAACGTTTTACTCAGACCTCCAAATGATCTGATATTTGGAGAGGTTTACGAAAAGACATAGAGCTACAACTTTGTAGTTTACCATTTTTCCAAATTATGAAAAGCAGAGGCATTTCGGAGGCAATCTTTTGAGAAGCTGTGCGCAGAGTAACCAGAGTGCACCCGCACTCTATTGTTCAGTGCACCCGCGGTGACCAGAGTGCACCCGCACTCCAAAATGTAGCGCACCCGCGGTCTACTGTTTCAGATTTTTGGATGAGGTGCCGAAGGCATAGCGCACCCGCGGTGCAAGGGATAGCGCACCCGCGGTCCGTGAACAGTAAAGTCGTGTTTTTGGATTTAAGTGCTTAAATACATGAGTTGGTTCATTTTTCCCTCATTTCTCTCCTCACTTCTCGATTCTTCACTCCAAGGAAGAGCTAGGGTTCTTATTTCCTTCAATTGTTCCTTTGATTCAAGCTTCTTGTTGGAATTTTGAAGTGAGATCAAGTTCATTTTGGGTTCAAGGAGCTAAGGTAAGCTT
>NC_133307.1:11638910-11646121 GCF_012295235.1 Primulina huaijiensis
CAGAGATTGCATGCAATAAGTTGATCAACGACCATAGGCTTATATCCCTCAGAGTTATCGATTCATATCGATGGGATAGAGGCACAGAGACAGAGATACTATATAGATATCAATCCAACAGAGAAAAGAGAAATACCATCGTTATTGTTATTCATTCTATGATATTCGTGTTTCAGAGTTGATGGTATTTTAATGTTTTCAAAGCCACGTTTTACAGAGTATGGTATATGTACATTGCTATGTAAGAGTTCCACTTGCTGAGTTTCATACTCATTTCAGTTATTCATGTGATGCAGATAAGAGTGATGGGCCGGGACGTTGATTGGAGCCGGGGTCATATGCATAAGAGAGGGAAGGAAGAAGACTATTTTGCAAGTATTTTGACAGGATCACAAAAATGATGTTTTGTATTTTGTTGCCTCATTTGATTGATCATGTATTAACTTTTGTTTATATATTGTAATGTATTTTAAATCCTTCCTCCCGTCAAAGAAAATTTTAAATTCCGCTGTTATTCTATTTTATGAAAACGGATCAGAGCGTTACATTTGTGGTTGTTTTTATAGATGATATCTTGGTATACTCACCAAGTGAAGAAGAACATAGAGAGCATCTACGTCTCACTCTGCAAACACTACGTGAGAAAGAACTCTATGCCAAATTCAAGAAGTGTGAATTTTGGTTAAAGAGTGTGGCATTCCTAGGCCATATAATTTCTGAACTTGGAGTGTATGTATACCCTAAGAAAGTGGAAGCAATCAAAGATTGGCCACAACCAAAGACGGTGACTGAAGTAAGGAGTTTTCTGGGTTTAGCAGGCTACTAAAGAAAATTTGTGGAAGGATTTTCTTCAATAGCCATTCCACTCACCAAACTTACTCAGAAAAACTCGAAGTTCATTTGGAATGAAGCTTGTGAAAGAAGTTTTGAAATCCTGAAGACGAAACTCGCATCCACACCAGTACTAGTTCTTCCCGAGGATGGTAAGAATTTCACTGTGTACAGTGACGCTTATAAGGAAGGATTAGGGTGTGTGCTTATGCAAAAGAGTCAGGTAATTGCGTATGCCTCACGACAATTGAAACCGTATGAGCAGAATTACCCCACTCATGACCTTGAGTTAGCTGCAGTTGTGTTTGCACTCAAAATCTGGAGGCACTATCTTTATGGAGTAAAATGTGAAGTATTTACTGACCACCAGAGCCTCAAGTACATTTTCACTCAAAAAGAGTTAAATATGAGGCAAAGGAGATGGATGGAACTTCTAAAGGATTATGATTTGGTAATCAATTATCATCCAAGAAAGGCGAATAAGGTGGCTGATGCATTGAGTCGAAGAAATTTTGGGAAAGTAAGCTTATCTTCACTATCAGCGCAACCAGGACTACAGGAAACCATCAAATTAAAGCAGAGTCAAGACACCTCCATCCTTAAAGTTATAGAACAAATCCAAGAAGGAAAACTTCCAGAGTTTCAAATTGACGAAAACGGTATCCTTTGGATGAAAGGACGGTTGTATGTGCCCGATATCGATGGAATTCGAGAAGAAGTAATGACCAAAGCACATAAATCAAGATTTTCAATACATCCAGGAAGCACCAAAATGTACCGAGACTTGAAGAACAATTACTGGTGGAATGGAATGAAGAAAGACGTGGCTGTCTTTGTTTTGAAATGCCTAACCTGTCAACAAGTCAAGGCAGAACATCAAAGACCTGGAGGACTTTTACAACCATTGGAAATACCGGAGTGGAAGTGGGATAACATCTCCATGGATTTCGTTGTAGGGCTACCGAAATCAAGGCGAGGGCACGATGGTATCTGGGTAATCGTTGACAGATTGACAAAGTCTACACATTTCTTACAAGTGTGGATGACTTATAACCTGGATAAGCTCGCTACCTTGTATATGGACGACATAGTGAGACTACACGGAGTCCCGACAAGTATACTGTCAGACAGAGATCCTAGATTTGTATCAAGATTTTGGAAGAGTTTCCAAAAGGCTATGGGAACCAAGATTACTCTCAGCACGGCCTATCATCCCCATACTGATGGCCAAATCGAAAGGACAATTCAGACCCTCGAGGATATGCTGAGGGCATGTGCACTGGATTTTTCTGGAAATTGGAGTGAACAGTTACCCCTGATTGAATTCGCCTACAACAACATCTATCACAGTAGCATCGAGATGGCTCCGTATGAAGCTTTGTATGGAAGGAAGTGTAGGTCGTCCCTATGTTGGGACGAGGTCGGAGAAAAGGCTGTTACTGGACCAGAACTTGTTCAAATGACCATTGACAAGGTCGCTATAATCAAAGAAAGACTGAAGGCAGCCCAGGATAGACAGAAGAGCTGGGTAGATTTGAAGAGGAGACCGTTGGAATTAGAAGTTGGTGAAAAAGCATACGTCAAAGTCTCTCCTATGAAAGGAGTAGTTTGGTTCAGTAAGTCCGGAAAGTTGAACCCAAGATATGTGCGACCGTTCGAGATACTGGAGAAGGTGGGAACCTTAGCCTACCGTCTAGCTTTACTGCCTGATATGTCCAGGATACATAATGTCTTCCACATCTCACAGCTGAGGAAGTATGTCCCAGGCCCGAGTCATGTACTCAAAGTTGCACCACTGATGATCGAGGGAAACCTCAACGAAGAACTCAAATACGAAGAAGTCCCTACCCGAATAGTGGACTCAAAAGACCAAGTGTTGAGAAATCGGACAATACCGTATGTCAAGATACAATGGTCAAATCATATTGAAAGAGAGGAAACTTGGGAACTCGAGGAGAAGATGCGATCACAATACCCTCACCTATTCGAATAATCAAGCTAATGCAAGTTTCGAGGACGAAACTTTCAATAAGGAGGGAGGGATGTGAGAACCCGGAAATTTTGATCCGAAGCAAATAATGTAAGAAATACAAACTTGAAATTTAGCTTCAACTAATCTTAACAACTTTCATTCTAACTATAGACTTAAATATGAAATTAGATTTTCAGATAACATAACTCGAGAAAGTAGCTTCAGAGCTCGGAAATTAATTCAACATGAAGCCGAGCTGCAAATAACCGCATCCATTGAATTATTGTCACCGGAGGAGTAAAACCCCAGCTCAAGGATGCGATCCTTCAACTCGAAGAACCTCAACCAAGCTTGTCCTAACAAGACCAAAAAGGGAGCTAGAAGTTGAGCCAAAGAATTGGACAAACTTATTATGCAAGAAACAACCTTTGAGATAACCAAGGATGAAGCTAAGGGATGAGCTAAAGGTTAAGACACATTAATGATGCAAGAAATGACCCTTTAGAAAATCAAGATGACAATTAAGGGTGCATGAGATTTTGAACCACCATAATGATCACAATTAAGCCATTTCTTGTGCTCCAAGGGGTCGGCCAAGGGGAGGCAAAGAGGCCAAAATTTTGCTATAAATATAAGGCTCCATGCATTGCAAAATCATCCCAAAAACAAGCAAGAAAACTCGGCTACACCCCTCCACCATGCTCTCCCAATTTTCGGCCAAACAAGCAAGGAGGAAGGAAGGAAAGTTCGTGCAGTCCAGTGCGAAAACCTTGCGTCAAAGTGCTGCTCGATCCACAACAGCATTTGTTAAAGTTACACCGAAGTGCTGCCCGATTTTTGAGAGGAAGTTTTGTACAAAAATCTGCAAATACAGTAAGTGGGCTTTTGTTATGTACTTCATTTCTATTTTAAACTTGGATATAAATAACGTGACATGCATGTTGGTGTGTCCCTTTTTCGAAAATGTCAGTGTGTTCAATTTTAAATTTCGATCGATTATGTGTTCTTTTCTAAGTTTCGAAATTTTTGGTTCCGCTGTGTCTGGATGAATAACTCTGAAATCTGAATAGCTGAAAAATTCTGTCTGTTACTTCCGAATTCTGTTGCACTGTTACGATTCGAATTGGAAATGGGACGAGAATTGTAGTTTTGTTCTGGCCCCCATTTGTGGGTATAAAACCATGTTCTGGCCCCCATTGTTGGGTATAAAATCATGTTCTGGCACACCTTACAAATTTCAGATAAAACTGAAGAGCAAATAAACAAGGAGGAGCAGGAAGCTTTCTGGGGTTGTGAACGATGATCAAGATCAAGAACCAATTTATCCCTTTTGTTTAGTTTTCCGCATTTCGCAACTCTGATGTATTTATTTCATTGTCATTGTAAGAGAATACTTTATTTATGAAAAAGACTTGTTTAATTTGATACGAGGCTTTATTGTTTTTAATATAATTGTTAAACAATGCCGGATGTCACCGACGCTTCGGAAACGGGACATGACAATATTCAACTCTAAGTTATAAAAACTTAGCAACAAATAATCACGATTAAAACAATTGATAAACAGACGAACCTTCAAAGAACTTTTCGTTGACAATCCGTATGAAATCAATCGACAAACGCCACAAGAAAGAATCTTGATAAGTTTGATTTTTGATGAACACAAAGCGAAGCTTTGAAAAAGTTTGAGAGAAAAATCTCAAAGTTTGATAAACTCAATAATAATAATGTGTCTTTTTTTAAAAATTTCGTCCAAATATGTTTTAATATAAAAAAGATAACAATATCTATTTTCCAAAAAAAATAAAACTCTAAATAAGGAAAAAAATCTCGCCCAAACGTAAAGGACACGGACCCCGTGTAGTGGTCCGGAAGGGGATCCGTGTAGGCACGGTAAATTCCCACGTCTCGAAAGTAGTCGACACGGACCCCGTGTACAGGTCTGTGCTCGGGTCCGTGTAGCCTCGGTCGTTCAAAAGTCGCTTGAATCATGTTCCTTTGGCCCTCACACGTACTCCCATGCATCACGAAACCTTCCATGCCATCATCAGAGCTTGGGCCTACCATGATCGCATCATCCTCCCCTTCTTGAAAAGGATTTGTCCTCAAATCTTTGTTACCCACACAAAAATTAAACAAGTTAGTAATAACATTGATTATATGACTAACATGCTTACCTTTAAACTCAAGTTTGTAGGTGCTATCTTCGGCTTGCTCCATCAGCACTGGAAATCCAAACGTTCCCGGTGTGTTTCCTATAAACTCATCAACTTTGTCACATACCAAATAATAAGTGACACCAAATGATAAAACCCCATCAAGTGTCACAAAAATAAGGTTTCTCCCCATCTTAGACCTAGTCAACACCAAAATGATTTCCACACATGTGTACGACCATAGTTCGCTAGGAATAAGATATAACTGATGCATGACATAGGAATACAGTCGACACGTCATTCTCCCATATGCAATGCATGTATCACAACGACACTCAACATGTCGTTTCATATGCACCAAACACAAATAATCATGCATTTATCAGCAATAAAACCACCACAATATGCCACACTAGCACGTAACTCATGCAATGAATATAAAATGAAAGGTTTATTCCTTTTGAACATATATTCATCATGACTGAAGAAATTATCACATCCATCCTTGCACCTCTCAAAACCATCAAACAAACATAAATCATGCAAATAGAACATACCACATGTACTATCCATGCAATCCTTTAACACATCACACGAATTTAATTCCAATGCATATGCACTCTTGTAGCAAACAAAGCCCATCAAATTAGTAAATCGTGAGACAACAAAACTCATAGTAGGTACATGCAATTCATCCATGGTCTCAAGTCCATAACAATCAATGAATAAGGGTAAATTTACATTCGCCCCTTTAACCACCAAATGTGCAACACGTTCTCCAAGCTCTTGAAAACGATACATCAAAAAATTTAGATAAGGACGGAAGTCATACCTCATGGTTGTTGCGTTGGCAACTAACCTTAACTCATCTTGATTGCTCTCGAAGCCATATGGATCATCCCATTGCAGTCTCACACCATCAACTTTTGCTCGCCTCCTCATCATCACACTACGAGAATCCTGCAAAGAAGAGGGAACAATGCTCGGGTTTGAACCGGCTACATCATCACAATATGGACAAACCACTTTGTACAAAGGTACATGAAAGGGTTTATGCAAAAACAAACAACTCTCGACCTCACTCTTTTCACTCTTTTGGGCCTTCAAATTATTTTTCTTTTCTTTTTCTTTGGCCTCTTTTTCTCTCTCTTTTTCCTTTTCTATGGTCATCTCACTCTTTTGTTCACTCTTTCTTTCGACCATATCTCTTTCTTTTTCTAAGGCCATCTCACTTTTTTGAACACTCAATTTTTCGGCCTCATCTCATTTTCTTTTCTTTAATTGATCCTCAAATATTTGTTTTGGGGACAAGGGAAGTAATACAATCGGTTCTTTGTTTAGGACAAATGAGTACCTATTCTTGAAACCATCATGTGTCACTTTCCTATCATACTGCCAAGGCCTACCCAACAAGATATGACAAGCATGCATTGGCACCACGTCACACAATACCTCATCAACATACCTACCAATAGAAAATTACACCAAAACTTTCTTGTTCACTTTCACCTCCGCATAATCATTAAACCACTGAAGCCTATATGGTTGAGGATGTTTTAAAGTGGGCAACTTCAACTTCTCCACCATCTCACAACTTGCTACATTGTGTTAGAGTAGGTGCACGTCGAGCCAAGTGTTGGCCGAGTGTTCACAATGAAACTCTATGTATAAACAGTCTTTATTTTAATAATATTTGAAATTATTGTTTTGGCACTTCTTTATCTGTATACCCATGCTAGTTGCATAGATAAAGTCCTTGAATATACAAATAGTAGAAAGAATATGAGATGCTCATGTGATGAGTATCATGAAACTCATATTTGGAATACTGTATATTCTAAACAGTTCCTAGTCGATTTAGCCGCCGCTAAGAAGGATATAGGCCGCTCGAGTTCGAGACTAGTATCTGCGATGTGAGTACCATGTTTCATTGGTAGGGGACATTGTGATGTCCGAGCATGCAGATAGGTGCTCCTTGTAGAGTGCACTGAACAACCCTCCATAAAGGATTTTCCAAGTGGTTCTCACTTATCGAGTGGAAAAGTCCTAGTTTATGGTTGTACACCATTAGTCCTTATGACCCGGGACAACATTGAGACTCTATGTGCTAGAATTACACTTTGACTTGTTTACCGACTCTCAAGGGGTCATCAGGTGGCAAGGTTGGGTGTTCTGTCGAAACATATAGGAGTCGATGCATTGTAGTCGGGGATTCACCGCTTACCTACGGGTATGGATATCCTATGTGTTTT
>NC_133307.1:11646741-11661628 GCF_012295235.1 Primulina huaijiensis
TCTCTCCAAGTTTTTCTCTCATTTTTCTTCTTCAAGTGTTGAGGAAGAAATATTCTTCTCATTGAAAAATCTTCTTGTTTTTCTAGTGCAAAACAAGAAGGGATTTACCTAGCAAGTGGTGGGCCTAATTTTTGAGGGAGGAGGAAGCTTGTAGATCTTCATCCATTCAAGAGCCAAGTTGTTTACAACTTGGTTGGTGCCATTCATCAACCTCAAGAGGTGGATATGTATAATTTTTCTAAACACACTATGTATGACATTTTGTTGTTTTTGTATTTGCTACACCAAGATATGGAGGTGGCCGAAATTTTTACATAAAAATTTGATTTTAAACTTCCGTTGCGCTTCCGGTCACCGTAACCGATCCCCTTTCACATTGATACAACTTCCTCCATCTATAATAACATTGCAAACCTTTTCGTTTACAAAGCACCTAGTATGGAACAAGTTACCCCTCTTATTCGTCTCCACATCCTCGACTTGGGCACTCATGATGTGCCTAGTCACCAATGCTTCACCTACCACCACCTCATAACCCTCGTCAAGATCCTCTAATGCAGGCATCTCATCATCAACATCATCACCCTCACTATGAGATTCATACTCACCATAGTCATTTAAAATCATTACCCTTTTATTAGGACATTCACTAGAAATATGACCTAACCCTTGACACCTAAAGCATTTAACATCTCTAGATCGATTAGAAGGAGTTTCAGATTTACCTTGCACTCCTTGTTTAGGCGCCTCTTGTTTGGTCTCAACCTTGGGCTTGATCACCACCTTATTTTCATCACGTTTTGCCACATTTGGTTGCCATGAAGATGATGAACCCCCGGCTTGATTGGTGCGGCCAACTCCACGCCTCTTGAGTTGTTGCTCCACTTTTATGGCCATTTGCACCATTTCGTCTAGATCCAAGTAGTGCCGAAGCTCCACTTGATCTTGAATCTCCCTGTTCAAACCACAAAGAAAACGAGCCATCGTCGCCTCACTATCTTCCTCAATATTTGCCCAAATCATGACTACCTCCATCTCTTTAGAGTAGTCCTCAACACTCCTTACCCCTTGCCTTAAAGTTTGTAGCCTCTTAAACATCTCCCTATAGTAGTGGTTGGGCATAAACCTCTTCCTCATGACCCTCTTCATCTCATCCGAAGTTTCAATGGGTCTCTGATTATACCTCCTCCTAGTGGTCACTAATTGATCCCACCAAATGAGAGCATAGTCTAGAAATTCCACCACCGCCAACCTAACCTTCTTTTGTTCGGAATAGTGGTGACATTCAAACACAAACTCTACCCTCTTTTCCCATTCTAAGTATGCCTCCGGGTCAGATTTCCCATGGAACGAAGGAATATTCATCTTAATACTACCCATATTACCATCCTCCCTATTCCCGTCATTGTATCTACCCCGTGTGGCTTCTCTCCCTCCTCTACCAAATCCTCTACCTCTTCCATTGTTACCCCAATTTTCACTTTGGCTCTCCTCACCTCCTCCCAAATCATAATCTTCCTCTTCTTCTATCCTACCCAAATCTTTAGGCTTAGTTTTATCTCCACTAGTACTAACTTCAAGCCTATCCAACCGCTCATGTAATGGCTCCAACTCTACCTTCATCATCCTACTAAAATGTCCAAACAACGCCTCCATTTGGACCTTAGACAACCCCGAGTTCGAACAATCTCCTACCTCCTTCTCCATTTAATTTCAGATTTGTACCTGCAAGAAAAAGTTAGTGGAAAACAAAATATTTCTCACCCAAATCCTCACGGTCACTCCAAAGAAAAGTCGCTCGTCACTCCTCGCTAGTTTTTTTTTTCTCACAACAAATACTCACCATTCACTCCACAGAACATTCACTCGCACTCAAATATTTTCACTCAAATTTGATAGTATTCTCGAAGGTGTGCTCAAGCTTTGTATTTGTATATCAAACAATCATTTTCAACTTGTGAACAAATGTGATCGACTCACTTAGACTGCGTAGACAAGCAATTTGAAGGTAAATATTTTTTTTTATGCTGAGTACTTACTCGAAAATCCCAACAAAAAAAAACACCAAAAATTTCAGAAACTGACGAAGAACGATATACTAAAAATATAGATATAAAAAAGGAACGAAAGGATAACAGATCTGATAATAGACGAGATAATAACGTGATAAACTTACTTGAATTCAATGAACCTAAGCTCTGATACCAAATGATATGAATCCTCGTACGTAAGAATAACAAACACGATTATTATAGAACCGCACCCTGAATTCAATAATGAACAAGGAATCAATGTTGTCCCGATCTTTTGAATCAAGTATAGTGTTGTGATATTCACCTCTAAGTTATAAAAACCTAGCAACAAATAATCACGATTAAAACAATTGATAAATAGACGAACCTTCAAAGAACTTGTCGTTGACAATCGTATGAAATCAATCGACAAACGCCACAAGAACGAATCTTGATAAGTTTGATTTTTGATGAACACAAAGCGAAGCTATGAAAAAGTTTGAGAGAAAAATCTCAAAGTTTGATAAACTCAATAATAAAAATGTGTCTTTTTTTTTAAAAAAAATTTCGTCCAAATATGTTTTAATATAAAAAAGATAACAATATCTAGTTTCCCAAAAAAATAAAACTCTAAATAAGGAACAAAATCTCGCCCTAACGTAAAGGACACGGACCCCGTGTAGTGGTCCGAAAGGGGGTCCGTGTAGGCACGGTAAATTCCCACGTCTCGAATGTAGTCGACACGGACCCCGTGTACAGGTCCGTGTAGGCTCTGTTTTCTTCATCCTCGAGTGTAATGGACACGGACCCCGTGTACAGGTCCGTGCTCGGGTCCGTGTAGACTCGGTCGTTCAAAAGTCGCTTGAATCATGTTTCTTTGGCCCTCACACGTACTCCCATGCATCACGAAACCTTCCACGCTTTCATCGGAGCTTGGGCCTACCATGATCGCATCAAGTATGCTCATATAAGTAATGTTTAGTCCCGAATCACATGGAGATGTGAACCTACGGCTAGTTGTATCAATGAAACATTGAGGGCCACACAAGTACTAGCTTTCCAGATCCCGTTGAGAAGTAAAATAGTTCAATGTGTTGAACGGCTTATAAAGGAGTTTATAAGAGTAAGGAAAAATAGAAGTATGACTTCTATAAGGGGAATGTGACTTTTAATTTGTGGAAATGTTCCTAAATTAAAAGTTTGTCAAATAAATAATGTATTTGAAAATTGTGATTTTCATAAATATTATTATGGCCTAATTTAAATTAATTCAAGTGTTAAATTAATTAAACACTAGTGGACCTAGTAGAGTCCAAATAATTAACTTAATTCAAGTGTTGAATTAATTAAATAACATTGGCCTTGTGGAGCCCAATTGGAAATAATTATTCAACTAGTGGGCTTGAGTAAAATCAAGTAAAGTTTAAATGGAATCAAATAAATTTGAAACATTTAAATAAAAGTCCATGGACTTTGTAATTGTTACAAAACCCAAATCAAATGCATGCATGGGAGGTGAAGGGTTGGAGGCAAATTTTTCAATAAACTAGGCAAGGATGCCTTTGAAAAGTACTTTTTACTTTTTCATACACCAAGAAAAAACTCTCTCTCCTCCAAGCATGATGGTGGCCGAAATTTTGTGTCAGTTTTCTATCCATTTTTCTTCTTCAATTGTTGAGGAAAGAAAACACTTCTCAAAAGAAAAATCCTCTAATTTTTCTAGTGCAAAATTAGAGGAGAACTACCTTGTTGGTGGTGGGCTTTATTTTGAGCAAGGGGTGCTCAAAGGAGGCTTGTAGATTGTCATTATTTGTAGAGCTTAGTTGTTTCACAACTAAGTTGGAGTCACCATCAATCTCAAGAGATTGATAGGTAATTTTTCTAAAACACCATATGAATGTCATATTGTGTTTTTATGTATTTGCTACACACTATAGCATTGATGTGCTCGATTTTTTTCCCTTGAAGAATAATTTTGAAACTTCCGTTACGCATTCGAGCACCGCAACCGATCCCCTTTCAAGTGGTATCAGAGCTAAGGTTACAATTTTAGTGTAGCAAATACATTATATTATATTGAGGTCGATTTCTAACCGCTTGAGATGATTTGTTGCAACTAAATCAAGGCCGTTTTGGGCAATTTTTGGGTGATGAAGATTAATGGCCATGGGTATCATGTATTTTGTATCAAATGAATCACATTTTGGTGGTGACCTTTGAATATATGGTGATGATATTTTGTGAATTGTTATGTTAAAAGTTAGAAAATCTTTTTATGTAAATAGTATTTAGTTTTTCCCCTTTTCAATGAAATGCTTCCGCGAATGCTGTTTCTTTTAAATCTAAATTTCATGGGAGGGGGTTGTTTCAATTGGTATCAGAGCAAAAGTTTCATCGGACCATATATGACTTCTTCTACCTAGGACAATCTGGTATGTTTTCGATCCTGCATCTATTTATTTTAAGATTGAGAAATGATTTTATTTCATTGCCATTGATATATATTTGCTTCCTAGCTATGTTTAAGTGAGCCTATGTGTAGAAAATGTCTCCCAAGAGAAAGAGTACCGAAGGGGATGATAAGACCCCTGCTACCGATAAGACTGCGAAAGTTGTAGACTAATTTAGTAAGATATTAAAAGAACAAGCCAAAGTCCATGGCGAACAGATTCAACAGTTATTGAGCATGCGAACCCCGAATCAGGGTCGTGGCCTAGGAAGAGGTCAAGGCAGGACGGAAAGCACTGAAGATGGTTCTTATGGTCGGTTCATGTGGATGAATCCTCCTGAATTTATTGGTGGTCCTGATCCACTAGTGGCTCTTGAGTGGGTCAAGTCATTGGAGGCCATCTTTGATTATTTGAAGTTCACTAATAGAGATAAAGTAAGTTGTGCTGTGTTTATGTTATTGAAAACGGCTCGTATTTGGTCGGAAGCTACCAAGGTGACTGTTAATGTTCGTGAAATAAAGTGGAACGAGTTTAAGGAGTTATTCTATGCCAAATAATTTTCAAGAGAAGTCAAAGCCAAAAAGGAAAAAGAATTTCTTGAATTGAGGCAAGATGCTATGACTGTCACTTAGTATGCTATGAAATTTGAAGAAGGATGCGTATTTGTTCCCTTTATTGCTGAAAATGATAAAGATAAGGAAGAACATTTTCTTCGTAGTTTGAAGTCTGAGATTAGAAGGGATGTTCACATGTTGAAATTGGTCACATACCAAGACATTGTTGAGAGAGCATTGCTTGTTGAGCATGATGAAAAAGAGATTGAGAAGAAGCGGCAGTTAAGAAGGCAAGCTTTTCAAGCAAGAGGTCAAGGGACAAGTGCTAATGTTCGAGGTGGCAACAAAGGGAAAGGAAAGTTGGAGCAGCGTAATAAACCTCCTTTGCCTTCCTCGGATACTGAGAGACCGTTGTGTCATAAGTGTGGCAAGCTACACAAAGGTGAATGTTTGGTGGGTAGTGGTCGATGTTTCAGATGCAAGGAAGTCGGGCACATGGCGCAGAAATGCCCTCTTTCTTCGAACAAAGGAAAAGTTCAAGGTATAATTTTTGCAATGACAAAAGAAGGTGCTAATCCTGATTCTTCAGTAATATCAGGTAATATTTTAATATCCGGCAAGGAAGCACTTACATTGATTGACACTGGTGCAACTCATTCTTTTATGTATGAAGAGTTTATACACTCTTCATCTGTTGAATCTACTGTCATGCCTTTACATTTCAATATTTTATTGCTATCTGGAGATGAAATTTTGCCAACTTATATTATTAAGGCATGTCCTGTAGAAATGGGTTTGAGATGGTTGTATGCTGATTTAATTGTTCTTCCGATGGTTGCCTTTGATGTCATTCTAGGTATGGATTAGGTGTTTGCTTATCGTGCGGCTATTGATTGTGTGAGCAAGACATTGAAGTTTTTAGCGGATGATCATGAAAGTAAAGTATTTGTTGGTTTAGGTTCTTCGCCAAGTGTTCCCATTATTTCTTTTTTGCAAGCTACTAAATTGTTGCACAAAGGGTGTATTGGTTTTCTGGCTTCGAAATTGGATATGTGCAAGGAAAGTAATATGCAATTGTAGAATATTGATGTGGTGAAGGAGTATCCTGAAGTATTTTCTGTAACGTACCTTACTTTTTCTACTTAAATTTTGCGGAAGAATTAAAAATTTTCTTAAATAAAAAGTGAACATTCAGAATTCGATAAAAGAAGTAAAACTGTACGTCTCTCAAGTTGTTGCAACGACAGATTTGAAATTCAAAGTTTGACATAAGAAATAAATGTTTTCATAAAACTTAAAACATGGCAGTCCTCGGGTTTAGCCTCCCGCTCAGTCCAAGCCTGCTCCTTGGTCTCCACCACCAGCCTCCTCATAAACATCCTCACCTGCATCGATCAAGTCTAGTTAGTCTAAAGACTCAACACGTATAAACTGGAAGTAACGAATAATACGTAATACAACCACATGCAATTTCAAAATAGAGCTTACATACTTAAAACTTGAACTTGCATATCAAAAGCTTGAGCATATGTACATACATACATAGACGTGCCATCAACATAAAACTTTTCTTAAACATGCTGCAAACTAGAACGTTCTTGAACATACATAATCACATCATTTTTCGAAGAGGCATGTTTCAAAGCAAGTGACCAATAACATAATCGCCTGATCAGACTAACCACAATACTAGGATGACAGGGACGTATCCACTGCCACATACATGAGATCCCCGTTCATAATTTAACGGGCTTATTGGTCCACGTTCATAATTTAACGCTTTCCAATCTCGATCTAAACCCGTTCATAATTTAACGAGCTGATTGGTCCCCGTTCATAGTTTAACGCTTTCCAATCCTAAACATAATTGGTCACAAGACATTTAGCATACCTAAAAAACTTGAAAATATTTTCTTTGCACATCAAACATACTTACTTGGCGTTGAGGGACTTGTTGGAGCTCGCTTTGGGGCCACTGCTGCACATACTAACATGATTCACGCACTTAATATTTCATAGCTTAGACGTATTCGTTGTGCTCACCACCGAAGTAGCTAAGTAGCTTAGGACATTCTAGTTCATTCGGGACTTGACCTCGTTTAATCATACTAACCATGACATCGAACCCCGAAAAATACTTAAAGTGCTGTGTGAACATTTCCCATCAATAAAAGACATGAACTCACTATTTGAACCTACAACTAAGTGAAAACCAAACATTTCCTACTGATGGGGCCGCGCTCGGGCGGTAATATATTACCGCTCGAGCGCCAGGTATACTGTGCGCTACCCTCGGACAGGAGGAGTGTCGTTCGGGCGGTAGGAAATTACCGCTCGGGCGTCGAGCTTTCTGAAGCTCTACTCTTAGACAGAATGAGTGGCGCTCGAGCGGTAAGAAATTACCGCTCGGGCGCCGATTGTACTGAAACTCGCGATTTGCCTCTTAATACCCTTAACCAAAAATACGATTCATGAAACAATCCATCGAGACTCACCATGGGACACTATGAAACTGACTCGACCCCATAAAATGTCCCAAACATTCCCAAAGAAACGACGCACCACACGCAACATAATAAAACCCATAAACTCAAACTTTGACACCAAAATAGTTTTCACGACTACTCGTTCTCCTAAGTGCCTAACGACACAAAACGAAAAGTCAATAACCATCCCAACATCATTAACAATATACCTATACACAGCAGCGATCACTCGTCGATCCGCAACAAAGCTTGCAACAATAAAACTTAAAGAACACATCAATACATAATTTTCTGAAAAACGTAGTTTGAGCAGTCCCACAAAAAACGCCATAACTCACTCAATTTTCATCCAAAATTTTCAAATTTTATATGAAATCAAAGGTATCAAAAATTTCTACGATTTTTGTGTTGAAAGTTTTCACAAAATAACGACCGAAAAATCGCAGTATTTAAAATGACAGGAAAAACTTAAATTTGTGATCCAAAATCGTTTCAAAATTGATCTAAACAAGCTTGCTCAAACTTTTACACAACATTGATACGAATCTGGCCAGCCACTATGCGTTCCAAGAACCAATCTCGAGAGGACGCTTGACGATGTTGAATGTTGTCCTTCATCCAACCAATGAAAGCTTGGAAACAAGGCTCGAGGGGTTCGAGTTGCATAACAATCAAGTAGAGGATGAATTGGAGGCTTGCGTCTTAGCGCGTTGCGGGAAGCGCCTCGCGCCCGAGTGGTCACATTCTACCGCCCGAGCGTGAATAGTACAGAACTCTCGGCGCTCGAGCGGTCAAATCCTACCGCCCGAGCGCGAGCATTTTCGAGAAATATTTTAATTTCTTATTTTAGAGTTTTAATTATTTTTGCAACTAGATATTGTTATCTTTAAATATGCAATTTTGTATATCTAGGTTTTAGTTATCTATATTTAAGCTAGAATACCATGTAAACAATTTAACTTTGTTCATTATTGATTTGATATCAAATTGTGAGATTTTCTCTCAAACGAAAGCGAGAGCTTTTATACACTTCGGTGTTTTCAAAATCGAACTTTCAAAGGTGGATTCTTTTGTTCGTTCGTCTATCGATTTTCACGAGGGTTGCCAAGGACGGGTTCTTTGGAGGTTCTCTTGAACGCGATTGTTCCTATCGTTGATTAATTGTTGCTAGGCCGCGTGATCTAGAGGCGATTATCACACCTATCAATTACTTGTTTCAAAGATCGGGACAAATCAAAGATCTCGTGGGCGGGATCGCATCATTTGGTATCAGAGCTTTTGGTTTTTGATTCAAGTAAGCGTATCCGTTCAATTCCTCGTAGGAATTTCAATACCGATTTTCGTGTAGCGATTTCTACGTATTTGTTTAATCTACAAAAAAAAAAAAAGTCGCGAAATACTGTTCATTTGCCGGTTTTACTATTCACGGCACTGTTCATCCGTCGATATTACTGTTCATCGTCAAATTTCCTGTTCACGGCACTGTTCATCAGACAAGTACTGTTCACGGCAATATTCATCCGAAAGAATTACTATTCATTGCCGGAAATTACTGTTCACGGCAATATTCTACCTGTATTCACCAAAGTAAAAATATCTGGATTCAAGCCATTAATAAACTGATCTGCAATGGCCTCATCATTTTCTGCAACATGAGGGGCAAATCGGAGCAATGCAGAGAACTTAGCAACATATTCTTCGATGTTCAGCTATCCCTGTCTCAAATTGGCAAATTCAGCACCTTTGTCCTTTCGGTAGGACACGGGAAAGAATCGTTGATAGAACTCTGCTTTGAAAACTTTCCAAGTGATCTCTGTGCCACGATGCTCCAAGGCTCTTTAAGTGGTAAGCCACCAGTTCTTTGCCACTTCTTGCAGTTGATGCCCAATAAGTTTAACTCGTCGCTCGTCAGTGTAGTCAAGAGATTCAAATAACATCTCGATGTCATCGAGCCAACTTTCACATTCAACTGAATTTTCTGTGCCCTTCAGTGTCGGTGGTCGGAATGACTGAAACCGCTTCAACAAAGTCTCCATCGGTGTAGCGGTCACATCCATCGGATCATTGGATGTACTGCCCTGTTCTGGTTCCCGACCTGCTACTGGTTGCGGTACTCGTCGAGGAGGCATATCTGATTATCAAACGGATTAGTACACAATCTATACAATCTGTCTCAGTCCTCCTCTGATCATATACCTCTGATCCAGAATCGGTTCTGATTCAGTCTTTGCAAATAGATGCGGTAATCAACTCAGATAACAATACAACATATAATAGTGAAAGAAATAAATCACGCTAGCACAATAAGGAAAGGAAGAAAAATCCGTTCTACCCCCGCTCATTCTATTCTAATTCAATCTAAAGGATCAATCGCTCTGATACCACCTGTTGTGGGGATCCGGGCTCTAACTCAATTTTCTTTGGGATTAAATGGATCTTTGCCAGAAAATGTGGGTCAAAATTTTGCTTTTAATATCGAAAACAGTTGTATAAAAATCATACACAAACAACATTCTTTATTTTATTTCAACAAGGGCAAATACATGTCTTATTCCCTTTCCATAATACAAACTAGAGTTTACCACGACTACAAATCACATGTAAACCCTCCTAGTTCATCTGCTACGCCCGAAATCTCCACGCTAACTCGATCTCTCATCTTTGTCGCGACCCTGATCCTGTCCCACCTGTTGTCATGCACACATACAGACACAACAACAGCCGGATACTCCGGTGAGAACAAATCCCAGTATAAAACATGTATACATGCATATACACAATGTAAATCATGAACATACTATCATGAATGAAATCAACAACAATACATCTTATAGTATAGGAAACATAATCATAATAAGTCAAGCAATGTAAATCAAACTCATATCTTTGACTCAATTTATATCTAAATCTAGGGATCCCGGTGTGAATAAGACTTAACAAGTCTCCCACCTACCCTCCCAATCGTGGTGGCGGTACGTCTTATTCCTAGACTTCGGCCCTGTCTATATCGAATATCTACAACCGGAGTCGATCTTCTCCTGTGCTTCGATACCACCGAACGTCTAGAACTTGGCAATTCTTCCAATGACTCTCCTATCTGAATGCTTAAACATACATCAACATAAAGCACAAGTATAGCAAGGTATAAAAATCTAGCATGTGATTTTGGGAAACTCGAATCAAATCTAACTCGAGTTGTATCTACCCTAACCAACATGAATTATACCTTTCTCGTCGTAGTCTTTATAAATGTCGAGGTCTCGATGTCGAAGCGTGTCACAACAAATCTGAAATGACATGTTCCAAATGCATTCTATCAATCTCAACCCAACTCAACACATATACGATCAATATTAAATCTCGGTACATTTCTACGGCATAACGGCGTAATCTCGTGATACCGGTAACTCAAATATCATAAGATCAATATCCATAATTCATCCTCATAAACCAATATCATATACAAGTCACAAATCTATATAATCTCAACCACAAATATGCTGAAATGCATAACAATCTCATACGATCTCATTTCTTCGATCCGGTTTCGATTCTACGTTGCTTCTCATCTTATGAACACATAATATAGAGCATATACTAATTTTCCCAACCTCTAACTTTCAAACCATGCTGGAATTGCATAAAACTTACCTCCTTTTGATGCTATTAACAAGAGAATCAAGAATCTCACATTGGATTACAATTTGGATGAGTAGATTTTGGACAACCAAGGTATTACTATCTCTTGTAGCTTGAAGGTGTTTCTTGGAGGAAGTCTCGACCCTTTTGCTGGAATTTTGACCGAAATGAAGAGATGTACCCATCCAAATGCATGGCAAGGACACATGGCTTATTTTTCATTTTGCACGTCTCGCGCATATGCGCGACCTCAACCGGCGCATATGCGCGAGACCTACGGTCTCGGCATTTCCGAATTCATCATCTCGCGCATATGCGCGTCCTCTTCTCGCGCATATGCGCGAGACCTACGGGTCTCGAAATTTCTCTTTTTGACAGCTCGCGCATATGCACGCCCTTCTTCCGCGCATATGCGTGAGGTTCTCTGGACTTCAAATTTTGAAGCACACCTCCTCGCGCATATGCGTGCCCTGTCTCGCGCACATCTAATAGCACATCAATTATCAACCAATCATGTCCGATTATAATAACCAAATCCTCGGGCCTTACAAAAACGATCAAGTCGGCATACACTAGGTGGCCTTGCAATTCCAGATCAATGTCACTGACCACACTAGTAGCTGATAATTCTTCCCCTGATGGGACTGTCACTAAGTAATTCACGTCGAGACCAATCATCTTGATATTCAAGTGACTGGCGAACGTCTCTGATATGAAAGAATGGGTGGCTCCTGAGTCTATCAGGGCCTGAGTGGCTATTCTCTTAATAAAAATATTTCCTGAGGGACGTTAGCACAACACAAACTTATATCCCCGAAAATTCTAACATTAACCTCAAGCGTAGTAGAAAATTACTATCCCAAATCACTCAAAAATATTACTAGCACCTTAACAATCCCAAATAAAATTCAAAACATGCAAGGCAAAAATAATACAGAGCTTAGGTAGAAAAGTTTACCGGTCAGCAAAGTCGTGTCTGGGTTTGCTTCTTGTGCATGTATGGCGAACACTCTTCCTTGAGTTGGCTGCTTCCACTGTGGGCACTCCTTCAGCA
Organism: Primulina huaijiensis; assembly: GCF_012295235.1. NCBI lineage: Eukaryota > Viridiplantae > Streptophyta > Magnoliopsida > Lamiales > Gesneriaceae > Primulina > Primulina huaijiensis. The sequence continues at coordinate 11,658,937 of NC_133307.1, forward strand.
TGTGGTCACTGGCTCCACATTTGAAACACTTGCCCGATCCATATAAACATTGCCCTGGGTGCTGGCGGTTGCACTTAGGACACACTGGGAAAGCAGCGGGCTTCTGAGGCGCCCCCTGCTGCTGAATCGGACCCTTGCCCTTAGGCGGTCCCTGATAAGGTTTCTTCCCTGGCGGCCCCTAGTAAGGCCTCTTATGCTGGGGTCGCTGATGCTGCTGCTGCTGGTGCTGCGGTGGTGCCTGATAGGGCCTCTTGCCCTGCCTGTCAGCCTCAATGTCTCTCTGATCTTGCTTTACCGCCAAAGCTCTCGATACGGAAACTGAGTAAGTAGCAGGACCAGCAACTCAAACGTCACGGCGCAAGACCGGCCGCAATCCATCCATAAAATGCCTCAACTTCTCCCGAGCATCATTAGCAATCAGGGGCATAAAGTAACACCCCCTCTCAAACTTTCGGACGAAGTCTGCCACGCTGCTGTCTCCCTGTCGCAGCGACATGAACTCCCTAGTCAATCGGGAGCGTACTTCCTCAGTGAAGTACTTGGAGTAGAAAACCTCCTTAAAACAATCCCAAGTCAGTGTTCGCAAATTCACTGACACTGATGCACTCTCCCACCACCGTCTGGCATCCCCTGCTAGAAGGAATATGGCACACCTGATTCGGTCTGCATCTGCCAGCTCCATGAAATAAAAGATTACTTCGATGGACTTAATCCATCCCTCAGCTATCATCGGGTCAGTAGTTCTCGAGAACTCCTTAGTATCCATCTTCCTAAACCTTTCGTACACAGCCTCTGGTCGGGGCCTCGCCTCTACATTAACCGCAGTCTGGTTCCCCGCAAACTGCGTGAAAAACTGTGTCATACCTGCAAGCATCTGCGCCTGCATATCTGGAGGTGGACGAGGAGGAGTGACCCTCTCCTCATCTTGGGCCTCTCGGTTCTCCTCTCTAGCTTCGCGGTTAATCACACGTCTGGGAGGCATACTGTTCCAACAATTTACCCACCACGTAAACCCAATATGCATGAACATGATACTAATAGCATAAGATGCACATACTTTGAATTAAAAACATGGGCATGCTGAAATCATGATTCAATGCTTACTACATACATAATGCAAAACTTTAAAACTTACAGACTTGAGGTGTGACTTCGTGAGCTTCTTGCGACTGGCAGTAGGCGTAACCCTTTACAAGAACACCGCTCTGATACCAACTGTAACGTACCGTACTTTTTCTACTTAAAATTTGCGGAATAATTAAAAATTTTCTTAAATAAAATGTGAACATTCAAAATTCGATAAAAGAAGTAAAACTGTACGTCTCTCAAGTTGTTGCAACAACAGATTTGAAATTCAAAGTTTGACATAAGAAATAAATGTTTTCATAAAACTTAAAACATGGCGGTCCTCGGGTTTAGCCTCCCGCTCAGTCCAAGCCTGCTCCTTGGTCCCCACCTCCAGCCTCCTCATAAACATCCTCACCTGCATCGATCAAGTCTAGTGAGTCTAAAGACTCAACACGTATAAACTGGAAGTAACGAATAATACGTAATAAAACCACATGCAACTTCAAAATAGAGCTTACATACTTAAAACTTGAACTTTCATATCAAAAGCTTGAGCATATGTACATACATACATAAACGTGCCATCAACATAAAACTTTTCTTAAACATGCTGCAGACTAGAACGTACTTGAACATGTAACGCTCTGATCCGATTTCATAAAATAACAGCGGAATTTAAAATTTTTCTTGAAGGAAAGAAGGTTTAAAAATACATTTCCATATGTAATCAAAAGTATACACATGATCAATCAAATGATACAACAAAATACAAAATATCATTTTGTATGATCATGTCCAAAATACTATCAAAATAATCATTCCTTCTTCCATCTCTATATGCATATGACTCCGGTCTCAATCAACGTCCCGGCTCGTCGCTCTTCTCTGCATCACATGAAATAACTGAAATGAGTATAAAACTCAGCAAGTGGAACTCGTACATAGCAATGTACATATACCATACTCTGTAAAACGTGGCTTTGAAAACATTAAATACCATCAACTCTGAAACATGAATATCATAGAATGAATAACGATAACGATGGTATTTCTCTTTTCTCTGTTGGATTGATATCTATATAGTAAATCTGTCTCTGTACCTATATCCCATCGATATACATCGATAACTCTGAGGGATATAAGCCTATGGTCGTTGATCAACTAATTGCATGTAATCTCTGACTATGTATCTATCAATCCAATAAAACATTTGAATTCTCTCTTTGGCATTAAAACAAACACTTTGAAGACTCTATTTTCTTTTGTATTCCCTTTAACATAATTGAGACATAAGAATGTCTCTAATATACAACAAGGTGTATTAATACATAGCATGAATCAAATGGAAGGGAATAACACTTTAAAACCATTGAAACACAATACATATATTATCATGTGAGCACAAGGAAATGAATTCCACTTACAACACTTGGAACCTTGAATCTATACCCTTGGTACACAACCTACAACAATAAACCATAATTTGCACCATCAATAACCCAATAATCACAAACTCATACCATTAAATCCATAAAACCAACACCATCAACAAACCCATGATTTCTCCCAACACCAAAACCAAGAATAAACTATACCACAAGCTTACCTTAGCTCCTTGAACCCA
>NC_133307.1:11662668-11686229 GCF_012295235.1 Primulina huaijiensis
AAACACGCTTCTACTGTTCATGCACCGCGGGTGCGCTACATACCTCACCGCGGGTGCGGTGTGCCTTCGGCACCTCAACCAAATTTCTGAAATCGACGACCGCGGGTGCGGTACCTATCCCACCGCGGGTGCGGTGTCTCTTCGGCAATTCCACAAATTCTGCAATAAAGACCGCGGGTGCGCTGCACAAATCACCGCGGGTGCGGTCTGGTCTCGGCCAAAACAACTCTATGCAACTGAAATCGAATCGCAACGCTGATACAACACAACTACCCATCAACTAATATCAACAATACCACAAAACAATAATAACCAACAATACTATGACCCATAATCACAACTCTTAACATCTCAATCAAACTTAATCTTAACCAAATAATCCATAAACATACGAAATCTTAAACCGTACCGTTCACCAGGCTTGGATATTACAGAACATACATAATCACATCATTTTTCGTAGAGGTATGTTTCAAAGCAAGTGACCCATAACATAATCGCCTGATCAGACTAACCACAGTACTGGGATGACAGGGACGTATCCACTGCCACATACATGGGATCCCCGTTCATAATTTAACGGGCTGATTGGTACACGTTCATAATTTAACGCTTTCCAATCTCGATCTAAACCCGTTCATAATATAACGGGCGGATTGGTCCCCGTTCATAGTTTAACGCTTTCAAATCCTAAACATAATTTAGTCACAAGACATTTAGCATACCTCAAAAACTTGAAAATATTTTCTTTGCACGTCGAACATAATTACTTGGCGTTGAGGGATTCGTTGGAGCTCGCTTTGGGGCCACTGCTGCACATACTAACATGATTCACGCACTTAATATTTCATAGCTTTGACGTATTCGTTGCGCTCACCACCGAAGTGGCTAAGTAGCTTAGGAAATTTCAGTTCGTTCGGGACTTGACCTCGTTTAATCATACTAACCATGACATCGAACCCCGAACAATACTTAAAGTGTTGTGTGAACATTTCCCAAGAATAGAAGACATCAAGTCACTATTTAAACCTACAACTAAGTGAAAATCAAACATTTCCTACATATGGGGCCGCGCTCGGGCGGTAACCCTCGGACAGGAGGAGTGGCGCTCGGGCGGTAGGAAATTACCGCTCGGGCATCGAGCTTTCTGAAGCTCTACTCTTAGACAGAATGAGTGACGCTCGGGCGGTAAGAAATTACCGCTCGGGAGCCGAGTGTACTGAAACTCGCGATTTGCCTCTTAATACCCTTAACCAAAAATACGATTCATGAACCAATCCATCGAGACTCACCCTGGAACACTATGAAACTGACTCGACTCCATATAATGTCCCAAACATTCACAAAGAAACGATGCACCACACACAACACAATAAAACCCATAAACTCAAACTTTGACACCAAAATAGTTTTCACGACTACTCGTTCTCTTAAGTGCCTAACGACACAAAACAAAACGTCAATAACCATCCCAACATCATTAACAATATATCTATACGCAGCAACGACCACCCGTCGATCCCCAACGAAGCCTGCAACAATAAAACTTCAAGAACACATCAATACATAATTTTCTAAAAAATGCAGTTTGAGCATTCCCACAAAAAACGCCATAACTCACTCAATTTTCATCCAAAATTTTTGAATTTTATATCAAATTGAAGGTATCAAAAAGTTCTACGATTTTTGTGTTGAAAGTTTTCTCAGAATCACTACCAAAAAATCGCAGTATTTAAAATGACAACAAAAACGTAAATTTGTGTTCCAAAATCGTTTCAAAATTGATCTAAACATGCTTGCTCAAACTTCTACACAACATTCACATGATTTTCATACAAAATACCTTGCAACGCATACTATGACATGATCGACGCAGAAAGAAATAGAATATACGTGCTTTTTTTATATTAAAACTCACGATACGGCGATACCGAAGCCGAGAAAGAAGCGAGGTTGATCCGGGACGAACGTGGTGCGATTGTCTTGCAGTAAAACTCACAAAAATTGTTGTGAGATTCGAAGAGAAGGGAACGGCTGCTGAATGCTATGGAACCCTAGGTTTTTCTTGCTTTAGAAAAATAAAAAAAAATCTAAATGTGTGTTAGTGTGTGTGTTACGTGCACAAGTGTGTGTAGCAGTGTGTGTGTGCGTGAGTTAAGGGTTCAAACGTGTATGTGTTTAATTAGGAGGAAAGTTGTTAAATAAATAATTAACAACTTACTTAAAAGTTACTCAACCCCTAGCTTTACAAAAACCCTTAATAAAATACTCAAGAAGCAATTCTTTAAAGGTTAAAATTCTAAACTCCCTTCATTAAAATAAATACACTCAAATTTTATAAAATTCTCCTTGATTAAAATAACACCCACCCAAATGCTAATTTTAAACTCTTAACTTACCTAATACATAAATTAGGCTTAAAATGCTAAAACTACATAAATTATTTAAAATGCCTCTTCCTAGCTTTAAAATGAAAATACCATATTTTAACTTGCCAAACATCGTCACCGGTCTTTTCCTCGTTCCCGCCTCGAATAATCGCCTGAAACATGAAACTCGAGAAAAATATTTTAACGTGCATCACATAAACATAAATAATTTAAAGTAATGCATTTAAATAAATCATGCACCACTAAGACTCAATTTAAAATTAAATAAATGGCTTAATAATTAAATAAATGCATGGAATTTACATGTACTGATTTTGGGCACTACATTTTCTGAGGAGGTGCTTGGATTACCACCTGATCGAGAGGTAGAGTTTGTTATTGATTTGATTCCAGATACGGCTCCAATTTCTAAGGCTCCGTACAGAACCGAGATGAAAGAATTGAAGAATCAATTGAAGAGCTATTAGATAAAGGTTTTATCCGCCCTAGTTCTTCGCCATGGGGATCTCCAGTTTTATTCGTGAAAAAGAAATATGGATCGTTGAGGTTATGTATTGACTATCGAGAACTCAATAAGGTATGATGCGATTCTTCGACCACGCAAAGCAAACGCGCTCAAAAACAGAATCACGCCCTCGATTCGATGTAACAAAGAAACGATTGTGTTGTCCCAATCTTTTGGAACAAGTAAGGGTGTAATATTCACCTCTAAATCACAAAAAATTTAGCAATAAATATTAACGAGATAAACAATCGAAATTCAAGCGAACCTTCAAAGAACTCGTCTTTGACAATCCGAGTGAAGAACAATCGACAAACGCCACAAAGTGTTAAACTTTGATAGGTTTGATTTGAGAAACACACAAAGGTGTATACAAAGCCAAGCTTTGAAAAGTTGAGAGAAAATCTCTAAAACTTTGATATTCAATCAATAATAATCTTAATTTACAATGACCAATTTTCGAGTATATATTGTTTACAAATCTCAAAGATATCAAAATCTGGTTGCCAAAATAATAAAAACACTAAAATAGGAAAAGTCTGCGCCGCGCGCATATGCGCGCCCTGAGCTAGCGCATATGCGTGAATGTCTCTGCCTGTATGCTGCACAATTTCCCCTCGCGCGCATATGCGCGCCCTAGTTTGGCGCATATGCGCGCCCTAGTTTGGCGCATTATGTCAATGATCACACCGCTACAATACTCTTCAATATCACGTATCTCAGACAATGAATATAGAATGAAAATTTTAATATTTTTAAACATATATTCATCATGAATGTGGCAATTATCATATCCAACCATCAATCTCTCAAAACCATCCCCCCATAAAGATACATTATGCAAATCATATAAATGAAGCTTAGATGCCCTTTCCATATATCCAAGCCACCTTTCACTACACCACTTGACAAACCTCTTCATATGCAACCAACACATATACAGATGCATTTTATCAAAGATAAAACCACCACAATAGGCCTCACCATCAGATAATTCATGCAATGAATAAAGAACGAATAATTTATTCTCCTCAAAATTGTATTCATTATGAACATAAAAATTCTTATATCCCTTCATGCTCTTTCCCAAGTCATCATCAAACAAGTATGAATCATGCAAGTAGAACACACTAGATGTACTATCCATATAATCATTTAACACATCACAAAGATTTGAGTATAATGCATGCAATTCATTGTCATAACAAAGAATCATCAATTTGACAACTTTTGAAAAATCATAATCACTAAAATTTAAATTTGATCCATGCAATATTTCACCATTCTCAAACCTATGACTCCTAGGCAAGAAGGTTAATTCACAGTTAGACCCTTTAGACATCCCACTCTCAACACTCACTCCAGACTCTTGCATATAGCACAATAATAAATTAAGGTAAGGAAGCAAATCATACCTCTTAGATGTTGTGTTGCCAACTAACCTTACCTCGTCGCGATTGCACCCAACCTCATGTGGATCATCCCATTGCATTTTTATACCCTCAACACTTGCTTGCCTCCTCATCATGATTTCATCAGATTCCTGCAAAGGAGAAATAACAGTGCTCGGATTGAACTTGCTATATCATCATAATGATAATAAACCTCTTTGTACAAAGGTACTTTAAGGGGTTTATACAAAATTAAATAAATCTCAACCTCACTCTTTTGGGCCTTTAATTTATTTTTCTTTTTCTTTCCTTCGGCCTCTTTTTCTTTTTATTTTTCTTTCATCTCATTTTTCTTTTCTATGGTCATCTCACTCTTTCTTTCGGCCATTTTAAATTCTTTTTCACTCACTTCATGAATAAATTTCAATTGATTCTCAAAAGGATTTGGATTCAATTGAACCAATGAAACATTTTGTTTCTCAAGAAGTCGACGTACAATCGTTCCTCCTTGCTTACTCTCCTTCTCCATAGTACACAAAATAAGCACTTCTCCCCAACCTAATGATTCATTTTCCACAGTACATCGTTTAACTTCATTCGACTCACCAACTAGTGGGATACTATCATCAACAACCCTAGCCTCAACTTCTGATTCAAGTTCAACTACAACATTAACCTCAATTTGAAATTCTTGTTGCCGCTGACGAGTTTGACAAAGAAATCTATCAAGTTCGAATGGACCATATAGTGCCAACAAGAATTTCAAGCATTAAAAGATAAGTTGACTTCTGCCCCTGTATTAGTACTTCCTTGTGGTACTGAAGATTTTATTGTGTACAAAGATGCTTCAAAACAGGGGTTAGGTGCCATACTGATGCAGTGTGGGAAAGTGATAGCTTATGCTTCTCATCAGTTGAAGGACTACGATAAAAATTATCCCACTCATGATTTGGAGTTGATGGCTGTGGTTTTTGCCTTAAATATTTGGCGGCATTATCTGTATGGTGAGAAGTGTGAAATTTTTACGGATCACAAAAGTTTGAGCTATTTGTTTTCGCAGAAAGAATAGAATATGCGGCAGCGGAGATGGTTGGAACTTTTGAAGGATTATGATTGCACCATTAGCTATCATCCTGGTAAAGCTAACGTGGTTGCAGATACCTTGAGTCGTAAGTCGAGTTCTTTATTGGGTTCTATGATTTCAAAACCATTGTTTCTTGATTTGCAAAGAAATGAGATAACTTTGGTATCTCAAAGTACAGTAGCTCAATTATCTGCATTTGTCCTTTGCTTAACATTGTTTGATTGAATTATGAGGGAACAATAGTCAGATAATCAGTTATTAGAGTTGAAGAGAAAAAGTGATCTAACAAGGGTTTCTGAGTTTGGGTTGAATCGTGATGGTTTGACCTTTCGAGGTAGGATATGTGTTCCTATGGGTGATGACATTCGAAAAGATGTACTCATTGAAACTCATACAGCGCCATATTCAAAACATCCTTGTAGTACCAAGATGTATCAAGATCTTCGACGTTTTAATTGGCGGCCATGTATGAAGAAAGATATCATGTTATTTATTTCTGAATGTCTAACCTATCAGCAGGTTAAGATTGAGCATCAAAGACTAGTGGGATTGTTGCAATTCTTACCTATACCGCAATGGAAGTTGGAGCATATCATTATTGATTTTGTTGTTGGGTTGCCAAGGACTCAGAAAGGCTTTAATTCTATTTGGGTAATCGTGGATCGCTTGACCAAGTCATCACATTTTCTCCCTGTCAAGACAACATATTCTATGAATCAATATGCTGAGGCTTATATTAAGGAAATTGTGAGACTTCATGGGATACTGGTATCGATAGTTTCAGATTGTGCTCCAAGGTTTACATCAGAGTTTTGGAAGAGTTTACATCGAGCATTGGGAACGAAATTAGCTTTTAGTACCGTCTACCATCCTCAGAGTGACGGGAAATCAGAAATGGTCATCCAGATTTTTGAAGATATGTTAAGGGCTTGCACGATTGATTTCCCAGGGAGTTGGAATTCCAAGTTGCCTTCGGTGGAGTTCACATCTAATAACAGCTACCAGTCTTCAATCGGCATGCCACTTATGAAGCTTTATATGGAAGTCCTTTGTATTGGGAAGAGGTAGGTGAAAGAAAGATGTTGGGCCCGGAGTTGGTTCAACAAACAACAGATGTTGTGTCATTGATCCAAAAGAGAATGAAGACCGCTCAGTCTAGACAGAAAAGTTATGCCGATGTACGACGACGTCCTTTGGCATTCGAGGTTGGTGATCATGTTTTCATTAAAATAGCTCCTCTCAAGGGAGTGATGCGTTTTGGCATGAAAGGTAAATTAAGTCCTCGATACATTGGGCTGTTTGAGATTCTTGACAAGATTGGAGACCGAGCCTACCGTCTTGCATTTCCACCGGATTTGGATCGAGTTCACAATATCTTCCATGTTTCTATGCTCTGCAAGTATCTTCCTAATCCATCTCATGTTCTTCGGTACGAATCATTGGATCTTTTACCTAATTTAAGCTACGAGGAAGTACCGGTTCAAATTATTGACCATAAAGTTAAAGTATTAAGGAATAAAGAAATTGGTCTTGTCAAAGTCCTTTGGAGGAATCATGTGATTGAAGAGGCCACATGGGAATCGGAAGAAGAGATGAAACATCATTATCCGAATTTATTTACCGGTAAGAAAATTTAGGGGACGAAATTTGATGCGATTCTTCGACCACGAAAAGCAAACGCGCTCAAAAACAGAGTCATGCCCTCGATTCGATGAAATAAAGAAATGGTTGTGTTGTCCCGATCTTTTTGAACAAGTAAGGTTGTAATATTCACCTCTAAATTTTGAATAACTTAGCAACAAATATTAACGAGATAAACAATCGAAATTCAAGCAACCTTCAAAAAACTCGTCTTTGACAATCCGAGTGAAGAAAAATCGACAAACGCCACAAAGTAATAAACTTTGATAAGTTTTATGTCAGAAACACACAAAGGTGTATACAAAGCAAAGCTATAAAATTGAGAGAAAAACTCACAAATATGATTAAACTAAAGAATTCTAATTTACAATGACCAATTTTCGAGTATATATTGTTTACAAAACTGAAAGATATCAAAATCTAGTTGCCAAAATAATAAAAACACTAAACTAGGAAAAGTCTGCGCCACGCGCATATGCGCGCCCCATACCCGCGCATATGCGCGGAAGCCACTATTTGTATGTTACACAATTTTCCCTCGCGCGCACATTCGCGCCCTAGTTCCGCGCATATGCGCGAAGTTCTCTGTTCCATACTTCTGAAATTCCTTCTCGTGCGCATATGCACGCCTCGTCCAGCGCATCTGCGCGACCTCTCGAGCATATGCGCGTCATACATTCCCCCATGTGCGTGAGGTTCGCTGCCTAGCTTTTTGTTTCGCCGTGCGCGGGTGCTTGAATAATGTTCCTATGACTCCCAAGCTTACTCCCTCGCATCACGAACCCTTCAGCACTCTGTACCTTGCTTGAAAATCCTTCTTCTTTGCTTATAACCAATGCAATGTTTCTTTGAATCTTCTTCAAACCATTAACACGTCATGCCCGGCCAGATTCATATCAAAATTTTTATAAGGAGGGGAAATTGTAATATCCCAACCTTTTATCATTTTACTGTCAATGATGTATTTTATGGGTTGGTGTTTTGGATTTATGGTTATTTATTCATGGTTATTGTTGTATGGTATTGTTAGTTGTTATGGTTTCGAATGTATAATGGTGGATATTTTATATGGTTTGATGGTTGAGATTATGTGGAAGGGCTATTGTTTATGGTTATGTTTATTGGAATGGTAAAAGTAAGGTTATTGTTTTTTGTATTATGTTTCATAGTTGTTGATGATTCTGCAAACGGATGGGTTCTGTAATATCCCGACCTTTTATCATGTTAATGTTGATGGTGTAATTCATGATTTCTTGTGATAAGGTATGGTTATAGATATTTTAATGGTTATTTGTTATGTATATGTTTATTGGGATGATTAAATATGGTTATTGTTTGGAGTTATGTTTATTGTTAGTGTTGTTTATGGAAATGAATGGGTAGAATAGAAAGTTGATCTTGAGCAAACTAGGAAATGGAAGTACAGAAACGGTATGAAAAATGTGGCAATAGTTGTGTTTTTTAGTATAATGTTTTCTATATTGATCCAATTGATGTGAGGCTAATTTCATTGAAAGATAAGGTATAAGGCTATAACTTTTATGTTTTGAGTTTTATTCAAATCATTAGGGAAGACGAGCCAAAAGTGGCCCGAAGTGTGTCGTGTGTATCGTTATTCCTACAATGACACATGTTGGTAGAATGAGCATAACATTTTACTTAGACCTTCAAATGACATGAAGCTAATTGGAGATGCAAGAAAAGACATAGGCCTACAACTTTCATGTTTACCGATTTGGCTAATTCGGAAATTAAAATATAGTTTTGGCTCTTGGACAGTGGGTACACGGACCCATACACGGATCCCTACACGGGGTCCGGGTCTTGCCAAGCAAAATATGTGATTTCCAGTGTGTACACAAATCCTTACACGGAAGAGGGCACGAGATCCGTGTCTATGACATAGAAAACACGTTTTTGGTGTATTTGAAGGCTTATAAACATGTTTCTAGACTATTCTACTCATTTCTAACCTTCTCCTTTCTCTTCCATCGATTTTAGCTTATTTCCTTCAAGTTTTTCTCTGCTTCATCTCTACTTCAAGATCAAGGATTGTAGTGATTTCTTAGCTTCTTCCACTAAGATTTCAAGCTACAAGGTAAGAATTCTATTATTGGAGTTGGAAGGGTTAGAGATATTGAGGTTTATATTGAAGGGTTAAGTTGAATTGATTTATTCCTTGAATTATTGGTAATGATTTACGGTTATTATGGTGATTATTGTTGTAAGAATATCTTCAATTTATCATAGCAACCAAGTGCTTGTGGGTAGTAAATAGAAGCTTTTCCTTTCATATATATGTATATAAGCCATGTTTATTGATGTCTATCTCCTTCCATTGTTAAATTATTGATATATGTATTGTTATTTGTTCATTGAGCCAAGAATACCATTGAATTCATTGATAAGGAGCTAGTACTCTATTGTTGCTTACCAAGTATTTGATAAAATGCCCCAATGAAGTTCCCTCAAGGAATGATAGTAATTCATGCATGTCATTGGCCAATTTCATGATTACGAGTATCTCTCACAGTTTTGATATATTTATATATCAAAGAGATACTATCCACATGTCACATGTCACAGGTCACAGGTCATAGAACTATATTTTCATTTCCTTTAATTCATGCCATGATATACAATCTACAGTGCCTTGAGTATGTATTGTTGATTGAAGATGGTATTGTCCTATTTTCATTGCCATTGCCATTGCCATATTTCAAGCCAAGCCATGTATATATACTTGTTATGTACAACTTTCTACTTACTGAGTTTTATCTCATTCCAGTTAATGTCATGTAATGCAGGATATAAACAGAAGTGAAGCGGATTGTCTGAGGAGGGAGAAGTCATATAGCAAGGAAGGGAAAACTTTTGGAACTTTTGTCATTAAACGTTTATTATGGGATACATTGAACATTGAAATGTATATAATTTTGTATTTTGCAAATGAATGATGGGACAATTTGATGTTGGCTTTTTGCGTTGTTTTGGATGATTCAAAGGTGAATGTTTATGTATACTAAATTTTGAAAATGTTTTTGATATTAAATGGGATATTGCTTATTCCATTTTAAATGATAAGGCTTCCGCATACGATATTTCTTTTAAATATTTTTGTTATGAGTGGGTTGTTTCAATTGGTATCAGAGCACAAGTTTCCTGGACCATATATGACTTCTTCTGCCTAGGACAATCAGGTATGTTTTTTATCCTGCTTCTATTGATTTTAACATTGAGAATTGATTTTATTTCATTGCCATTGATGTACTCTTTCTTTCTATCTATGTTAAAGTGAGCATATGTGTAGGATATGCCTCCCAAGCGAAAGATTACCGAAAGGGACGATAGGAACCCTCCCATTGATAAGATGGTAAAAGTTGTCGATGAATTTAGTAAGCTATTGAAAGAACAAGCGAAGGTACATAGTGATCAGATTCAACAGCTACTGAGCATCTACCATCCAATTCAAGGTAGTGGTCAAGAACGAGGACAGGGTAGAGTGGAAGGTACCGAAGGTGGTTCTTATTAATTATTCAGGCGTATGAACCCTCCTGAATTTATCGGTGATGCAGATCCACTCGTAGCTCTAGAATGGGTGAAATCATTGGAGGCTATATTCGACTATCTGAAGTTCACTGATCGAGATAGAGTGAGCTGCACTGTGTTTATGCTAGTGAAAGCTGCTCGCATATGGTGGGAAGCTACGAAAGTTACTGTCAATGTTCGTGAGTTAAAATGGGATGAGGTCGAAGAGTTATTTTATGCCAAGTATTTTTCAAGAGAAGTTAAAGCGAAGAAAGTTAAAGAATTTCTTGAGTTAAGACAAGATTCCTTGTCTGCTGCTGAGTATATATTGAAATTTGAAGATGGATGTGTGTTTGTTCCGTTCATTGCAGAAAATGATAAAGACAAAGGAGAACACTTCCTTCAAGGTTTGAAACCAGAAATTCGACGGGATGTGTCATATAGCAAAAGTGATTACTTATCAAGACATCGTTGAAAGAGCCTTAATTGCCAAGCACGATGAACAAGAGATTGAAAAGGAATGGCAGTTAAGAAGGCAAGCTTTTCAAGCTAGAGGGCAAGGGACAAGCACTAGTGCTCGAGGTGGTTACAAAGTATAAGGCAAGATGGAGCAACACAATAAACCTTCCGCGTCTTCTTCAGTTATGGAGCGACCAGTATGTCCCAAGTGTGGCAAGCCACACAAAGGTGAGTGTCTACTTGGGAGTGGCTGATGTTATAAATGCATGGAATTGGGGCACACGGCATCGGGACATCGTAACAACGTTCCTTGTTCGTTATAGAATTGAGGACGCGATTCATATTTAATCTCGTTTGCTTTTCATCGTACGAGGATTCATATCATTTGGTATCAGAGATTTTTGTTAATTGAATTCAAGTAAGTTTATCCTTCGTTCTATTATCAGATCTAATTATCCTTTAGTTCCGCTTTCAGATCTGTTTTGTTCTATCATTCTTCGTCGTTCGTGAATCGGTGTTACACGAAATTTTGTGTCTTATTAATTTTTCTTTGAATTTTCGAAATTCTTAGAGTAAAAAAAAAAATACCAAAAATTCGAAAATTCACCATTATTTTTCTTTTGGTATTTTGTTCTATTACTTTTTGTGAGTCATATACAAGTGCCTCACACAGTCAAGAAAAAAAACATTTACCTTCAAATTGCTTGTCTACGCAGTCTAAGTGAGTCGATCACATTTGTTCACAAGTTGAACTTGATTGTTTGATACACAAATACAAAGCTTGAGCACACCTTCGAGAATACTATGAAATTTGAGTGAAAATACTTGAGTGCGAGTGAATTTTCTTTGGAGTGAACGGTGAGTATTTGTTGTGAGCAAAAAAAAAAAAATAGAGAGGAGTGACGAGCGACTTTTCCTTGGAGTGACCGTGAGCATTTGGGTGAGGAACATATTGTTTTCTACTAACGTTTTCTTGCAGGTACAAACTGAAATTAAATGGAGAGGGAGGTAGGAGATAGTTCGAAACCGGGGTTATCTAAGGTCCAAATGGAGGCATTGTTTGGGCATTTCTCTAGGATTGATGAGGGTGGAGTTGGAGCCGTTACACGAGAGGATGAGTAGGCTTGAAGTTAGTACTAGTGGAGATAAATCTAAGCCTAAAAATATGGGTAGAGGAGAAGAAGAGGAAGATTATGATTTGGGAGGAGATGAGGAGAGCCAAAATGAAAATTGGGGTAGGAATGGAAGAGGTAGAGGATTTGGTAGAGGAAGGAGAGAAGCCACACGGGGTAGATACAATGACGGGAATAGGGAGGATGGTAATATGGGTAGTATTAAGATGAAGATTCCTTTGTTCCATGGGAAATCTGACCCGGAGGCATACTTAGAATGAGAAAAGAGGGTAGAGTTCGTGTTTGAATGTCACCACTACTCCGAACAAAAGAAGGTTAGGTTGGTGGTGGTGGAATTTCTAGACTATGCTCTCATTTGGTGGGATAAATTAGTGACCACTAGGAAAAGGTATAATGAGAGACCCATTGAATCTTGGGATGAGATGAAGAGGGTCATGAGAAAGAGGTTTGTGCCCAACCACTACTATAGAGAGATGTTTAAGAGGCTACAAACTTTGAGGCAAGGGGTAAGGAGTGTTGAGGACTACTATAAGGAGATGGAGGTAGTCATGATTAGGGCAAATATTGAGGAAGATAGTGAGGCGACGATGGCTCGTTTTCTTTGTGGTTTGAACAGGGAGATTCAAGATCAAGTGGAGCTTCGGCACTACTTGGATCTAGACGAAATGGTGCAAATGGCCATAAAAGTGGAGCAAGAACTCAAGAGGCGTGGAGTTGGCCGCACCAATCAAACCGGGGGTTCATCATCTTCTTGGCGACGAAATGTGGCAAAACGTGATGAAAATAAGGTGGTGATCAAACCCAAGGTAGAGAACAAATAAGAGGCGCCTAAACAAGGAGTGCAAGGTAAATATGAAACTCCTGCTAATCGATCTAGAGATGTTAAATGCTTTAGGTGTCAAGGGTTAGGTCATATTGCTAGTGAATGTCCTAATAGAAGGGCAATGATATTAAATGACTATGGTGAGTATTAATCTCATAGTGAGGATGTAATGCCCAAGACTTGTAGGTTGATAAGATGAGATTATGAAGTTTGCATAAAAGGACACCGCCCCCGCGCCCCAGTTTCTACCGCACCCGCGGTGGAAGGGCAGAAAGAAGAGTTTTGAATACAAGAGAGACCGCACCCGCGGTCCAAGACATACCGCACCCGCGGTTGAGTGGTAGTAGGGTACGTTTTTGGCATTCAGATGACACTGCACCCGCGGTTAGAAGTGAGCGCACCCGCGGTGTTGCTACAGTTTGGTCAGCGCACCCGCGGTACATGACTGAGCGCACCCGCGGTTGTCGATTCTAGAATTTTGGATGGGATGCCGTAGCTTGAGCACACCCGCGGTGTAGAGGTAGCGCACCCGCGGTGCTCTGTGCGAGAAATCCACCTTTGCTTCTCAAGTTGACACATGGCTTGTTAGACATTTAACATGCACTTTCTTCATACTTTTGGCAGACTATTCAGAATCCATCGAGAAAACCTCCATGGGAGAAATGATATCAAACCTCTTTCAAGTTTAAAAGATAAATTGTGCAAGATCTATTCATCCGATTTTCAATCCGAGTTAAGAATTGTGTTCCTCTCATCACTAGCTTCGTAAGGATGTAAGTCTTGTTTATTTCCTACCTGAAGTGAAGTTTAGATGTTGGGGGAATTTGATATGATTGAGATTATGTGTTCTTATGATTATAGTGGTAGTATATTTGAAACCGGATCGAAGTAATGATACCGTATGCGATTATTACGATTTTACAGTATATATGTGTATGAAATTATGCAGATTTTCAGATTTTGAAATGTTTATGATATTGATTATGATTTGTGATTTAGTATCGATTGTTGTTGAGTTGATCGGTATCGCAAGATTACGCCGTTATGCCGTCGAATTGTATCGAGATTGGATATTGAACCGTACTAGTATTGGTTGGAGTTGGAGATTGATCTTGTGATATTTGACATTGCCATTTCAGATTTATATTAACAAGATTCGACTTCAAGATTTCGATCACGATAAAGGCTGAACAACGGAAGGTATAATTCATGTTGATTCGGGAAGATATAACTCGAATTAGATCTGATTTGAGTTTCCCAAAATCACATACTAGATTGTTACCTTTTTATATGTTGATGCTTTGTTTATAGATTTATATTCAAGCATTTAAGATAAGAGAGTCATTGGCAGACTTGTCAAGATAGACGTTCGGTGATATCGACGCATAGGAGCAGAATTGACTCCGATTGTAGACATTCGATACAGACATGACCGAAGTCTAGGAATAAGACATACCGTCACCCCGATTGGGAGGGTAGGTGGCAGACTGTGACGTCTTATTCACACCGGGATCCCTAGAGTTAGAGTCGAGTCGAGTCAAGATATGATTGCGATTTCGTATGCATGCTGATATTGATTTGGTTTCATAGATTATGGAACATATTGCCATTGATTCTATTCCTGATAGCATGCTTCATGATTTATATTGTGTATATGCATGTGTACCATGTTTTATACTGGGATTTGTTTTCACCGGAGTATCCGGCTTTTGTTGTGTCTGTATGTGTGCATAACAACAGGTGGGGCAGGATCAGGGTCGAGACGAGGATGATTGAGAGGTGATAGCGTGGTGATCACGGGCGTAGCAGAAGAAACTAGTTGTTGTATTAGACATGTATTAATACTTTTAAACACTAGTTTGATTGTATGAACGAAACGAGACATGTATTTGCTTTTAATGAAATGAAATAAATTTTATGTATGTGTGTTATGTTAAAAGCAAATTTTTGACCCACATTTTTTAGCAAAGATCCATTGAATCCCAAAGATAATTGAGTTAGAGCCCGGGTCCCCACAACAGGTGGTATCAGAGCAGTAGGTTCTGTATAGATTGAGATAGAAAAGAGTGAGTGGGGTAGATCGAGTCGTCTTCCTTGCTTATATCATGCTAGCACACGTCATGATTTATTGCTTTCACGATGATATGTTGTATTGTTATCTGAGTTGATCACAGCATTTACTTGCCAAGACTGAATCAGAACCGATTCTGGATCAGAGGTATATGATCAGAGGAGGACTGAGACAGATTGTATAGACTGTATACTAATCCGTTTGATAATCAGATATGCCTCCTCGACGAGTACCGCAACCAGTAGCAGGTCGGGCACCAGAACAGGGCAGTACATCCTATGATCCGATGGATGTGACCGCTACACCGATGGAGACCTTGTTAAAGCGGTTTCAGTCATTCCGACCACCGACACTGAAGGGTACAGAAAATTCAGTTGAGTGTGAAAGCTGGTTAGATGACATCGAGATGTTATTTGATTCTCTTGACTACACCGATGAACGACGAGTTAAACTGATTGGGCATCAACTGCAAGAAGTTGCCAAGAATTGGTGGCTTACCACAAAGAGGGCCTTGGAGCATCGTGGTACAGAGGTCACTTGGAAGGTGTTCAAGACAGAGTTCTATCAGCGATTCTTTCCCGTCTCCTACCGAAAAGACAAAGGTGCTGAATTTGCCAACCTGAGACAGGGACAGCTGAACATCGAAGAATATGTCGCTAAGTTCTCCACATTGCTCCGATTTGCTCCCCACGTTGCTGGGAATGACGAGGCCGTTGCGGATCAGTTTATCAATGGCCTGAATCCGGAGATATTCACCTTGGTGAACACGGGACGACCCAACAATTTTTCTGATGCCTTGAACAGGGCGAAGGGAGCAGAAGCCGGGTTGCTTAGGCAACGAAGCACTTCTTATACCACTCAGACTCCTAGACCACCCCAGCCCTCGGGTCAGTATCAGCAACCACCTCTCAGATTCGAGAGTGGTGGTAGCAGCAGCGGGAGGAAAGACAGTTTGAAAGTGAAGGGGAAGCAGTTCAAGAAATCAGGGAGCAGTTCGTCGAGCTCCAGTGGGCCGAGACAGACAGGGTCGGGCCAGAGATCAGAGTATACAGGGGTTTACTGTAGTTCTTGTGGAGGTAGACATGCCACCGAACAGTGTCAGGGCGTGATGGGTCGCTGCAACATTTGCAGACAGCAGGGCCACTTCGCCAAGGTCTGTCCACAGAGAGGTGCACAGCAGACTCAGAGTGTAGGAGCATCTGGCTCTGTAGCTCAGCCTGAGAGGCAAGCTTCATCTGTTCATTCATTCCAGCCAGCCCCTGCATCTACACAGCCCAGAGCTCGAGGTGGCCAGACAGTGAGCCAACCTCCCAGACAGCAGGCTCGAGTGTTTGCGCTGACAGAAGAGCAGGCTCAGGATGCCCCTGATGACGTGATAGCAGGTAATTGTTCGCTTTGCGGTTATCCTGCTTATGTTCTGATAGACACAGGTGCATCACATACATTCTTATCTGAGCGTTTTGCATTGACATATGCATTGCCTATTGAGTCGTTGTCTACTGTAGTGTCTATCTCTTCTCCTTTGGGGACAGGGTTGATATCAGTGACATCTGTTAGATCATGTTTACTACAGTATGATGGGCATGAGATAGATTTAGACTGTATTGTACTTGGGTTATCTGATTTTGATTGCATTATTGGTATCGACATGCTAACCAAGTACAGAGCGACAGTAGACTGTTTCCACAAGATTGTTAGATTCAGACCAGAGATGGCTGAAGAGTGGAAGTTCTACGGCAAAGGGTCTAGAGCTAGGATTCCTTTGATTTCAGTATTGTCTATGACTCGATTACTACAGAAAGGAGCAGAAGGGTTCCTTGTCTATTCAGTTGATTTACTGAAATCGAGTCCTACCTTGGCAGATGTGCCAGTGGTTAGCGAGTTTGCAGATGTGTTCCCCGATGAGATTCCGGGATTGCCTCCAGTCAGAGAGGTAGATTTTAGCATCGACCTAGTACCAGGTACGGTTCCTATTTCTCGAGCTCCTTATAGAATGGCACCGATAGAGTTGAAAGAATTGAAAGAACAGCTTGAAGATTTGCTGGCCAAGGGATATATCAGACCGAGTGTATCTCCTTGGGGCGCACCAGTGCTATTCGTGCGAAAGAAAGACGGTTCGATGAGATTGTGTATCGATTACCGGCAACTGAACAAGGCAACAGTAAAGAACAAGTACCCATTGCCTCGCATCGACGATTTGTTTGATCAGTTGCAGGGATCCTCTGTCTATTCCAAGATCGATCTGAGATCTGGATATCACCAGCTGAGAGTTAGAGATGTTGATATACCGAAGACAGCATTCCGAACCAGGTATGGACATTATGAGTTTATTGTCATGCCTTTTGGTTTAACGAATGCGCCAGCGGTGTTTATGAGTCTGATGAACCGTGTCTTTCAGAGGTATCTGGATGAGTTTGTGATTGTTTTTATAGATGATATTTTGGTTTACTCAAGAAATGAGACTGATCATGCTGAGCATTTGAGAATTGTGTTGCATACGTTAAGAAATGAGCAACTGTATGCTAAACTGTCAAAGTGTGAGTTTTGGCTGAGACACGTTGTCTTCTTGGGTCATATCATATCTGGAGATGGTATTTCTGTTGATTCGAGTAAAGTTGAAGCTGTGATCAGTTGGCCGAGACCGACTTCTGTGCCAGAGATACGCAGTTTCATGGGTTTAGCAGGGTACTATCGACGATTTATTAAAGATTTCTCCAGTATTGCGAAGCCAATCACTCAGTTGTCTCAGAAGAATGTGCCTTTTATCTGGTCAGAAGCATGTGAGTCGAGCTTCGTAGAGTTGAAGAAGAGATTGACTAGTGCTCCAGTCCTGACGATACCTTCAGGTACAGGTGATTTCGTTGTATATTGCGATGCATCTCACAGAGGGTTAGGATGTGTTCTTATGCAGCGACAGCATGTTATTGCCTGTGCTTCGAGACAGTTGAAGCCATACGAGACTCGATACCCAATTCATTATCTTGAATTGGCGGCTATCGTATTTGCACTGAAGATATGGGGACACTATCTGTATGGCGAGAAATTTGAGATCTACTCTGATCACAAAAGCCTTAAGTATCTATTTTCTCAGTCAGAGTTGAACATGAGACAGCGTAGATGGCTCGATTTATTGAAGGATTTCAATTGTGAAATCAAATACTATCCAGGGAAATCGAATGCAGCAGCGGATGCTTTGAGTCGAAAGGTATGTTCCTTATCCTTGTTGACGATAGGTGTTTCGAATATGATAGAAGATTGTTGCTTTTCTGGATTAGCATTTGATACAGATAGTAGGCCGTTGCGACTTGCCACTATTCAATGTGAACCAGATTTGATTATTCGCATCAAAGAGGCACAAAGAACGGATCAGAGGGTTCAGAAGTCGATTGATATGGTCAGATCAGGACATCTTTCTGAGTATCAGGTACATGATCAAGCTTTGTATGTGAATAACCGTCTTGTGGTGCCAGATGTTTCAGATTTGGAACAACAGATACCGTCAGAAGCGCACTGTAGTCGGTTTAGTATTCATCCTGGTGGCAGGAAGATGTACAATGATCTGAAAACACAATTCTGGTGGAAACAGATGAAGACAGATATTGCAGAGTTTGTGTCTAAGTGCTTGAATTGCCAACAGGTGAAGGCCGAAAGAAAGAAGCCCGGAGGGTTACTTCAGAGTTTAGCTATTCCTGAATAGAAATGAGATCTCATTTCCCTGGATTTCGTCACAAAATTACCACGATCATCCAGAGGCTGCGATGCGATTTGGGTTATGATAGATAGATTGACCAAATCCGCATGCTTCATTCCGTACAAGATGACGTACAGATATGATCAGATGGCAGATATATATGTCAGAGAGGTTGTCAGATTACATGGTGTGCCGAAGTCGATCGTATCAGATCGTGATCCACGATTCACTTCACACTTTTGGCACAGTCTACAGCAGGCTCTAGGTACGACTTTACACTTGAGTACTGCTTACCATCCCCAGACAGACGGACAGTCAGAGCGGACTATCCAGACTTTAGAAGATATGCTGAGAGCTGTAGTACTAGATTTTGGTACTAGTTGGCAAGATTCACTAGCTCTTTGTGAATTCTCGTACAACAACAGCTATCAAACGAGCATTGAGATGGCACCGTTTGAGGCATTATACGGGAAGAAGTGCAGATCTCCGCTGTATTGGGATGACATCTCAGAGGTACCAGACTTAGGGCNATAGACAGGCGAAGTACGCGAACATCAGACGTAGACCGTTAGTGTTTGAGCAAGGAGACAGAGTATTCTTAAAGATTTCTCCTTTCAGAGGCGTGGTCAGATTTGGCAAGCGTGGGAAGTTGTCTCCTCGATACGTCGGTCCGTACGAGATTCTTGAAAAGATTGGCGATCGTGCGTATAGACTTGCTCTTCCTCCTTCTCTATCAGGGATACATGACGTCTTCCATGTATCGATGTTGCGTAGATATATGCCAGATAGTTCTCATGTCATTCAGCCTGAATAAGCCGAGCTAGATCAAACTTTGAGTTACGTTGAGCAGCCGATTCAGATTTTTGATCGAAAAGAGAAACAGCTCAGAACAAAGACTATTCCGTTAGTGAAAGTCCAATGGAATCGTCATGGCATTGAAGAAGCGACTTGGGAAACAGAATCAGAGATGAGACAGAGATATCCAGAACTATTCGCATGATGTGAGTATTTATTCAGTTTTGATTATCTTATACATGCTTTGATTGATTGCGTGCGAGTTCGAGGACGAACTCATATCTAAGAGGGGGAGAAATGTAATGCCCAAGACTTGTAGGTTGATAAGATGAGATTATGAAGTTTGCATGAAAGGACACCGCCCCCGCGCCCCAGTTTCTACCGCACCCGCGGTGTAAGGGCAGAAAGTGGAGTTTTGAATACAAGAGAGACCGCATCCGCGGTCCAAGACATACCGCACCCGCGGTTGAGTAGCAGTAGGGTACGTTTTTGGCATTCAGATGACACTGCACCCGCGGTTAGAAGTGAGCGCACCCGCGGTGTTGCTACAGTTTGGTCAGCGCACCCGCGGTACATGACTGAGCGCACCCGCGGTGTAGAGGTAGCGCACCCGCGGTGCTCTGTGCGAGAAATCCACCTTTGCTTCTCAAGTTGACACATGGCTTGTTAGACATTTAACATGCACTTTCTTCATACTTTTGGCAGACTATTCAGAATCCATCGAGAAAACCTCCATGGGAGAAATGCTATCAAACCTCTTTCAAGTTTAAAAGATAAATTGTGCAAGATCTATTCATCCGATTTTCAATCCGAGTTAAGAATTGTGTTCCTCTCATCACTAGCTTCGTAAGGATGTAAGTCTTGTTTATTTCCTACCTGAAGTGAAGTTTAGATGTTGGGGGAATTTGATATGATTGAGATTATGTGTTCTTATGATTATGGTGATAGTATATTTGAAACCGGATCGAAGTAATGATACCGTATGCGATTATTACGATTTTTCAGTATATATGTGTATGAAATTATGCAGATTTTCAGAGTTTGAAATGTTTATGATATTGATTATGATTTGTGATTTAGTATCGATTGTTGTTGAGTTGATCGGTATCGCAAGATTACGCCGTTATGCCGTCGAATTGTATCGAGATTGGATATTGAACCGTACTAGTATTGGTTGGAGTTGGAGATTGATCTTGTGATATTTGACATTGCCATTTCAGATTTATATTGACAAGATTCGACTTCAAGATTTCGATCACGATAAAGACTGAACAACGGAAGGTATAATTCATGTTGATTCGGGGAGATATAACTCGAATTAGATCTGATTTGAGTTTCCCAAAATCACATACTAGATTGTTATCTTTTTATATGTTGATGCTTTGTTTATAGATTTGTATTCAAGCATTTAAGATAGGAAAGACATTGGCAGACTTGCCAAGCTAGACGTTCGGTGATATCGACGCATAGGAGCAGAATTGACTCCGATTGTAGATATTCGATACAGACATGACCGAAGTCTAGGAATAAGACGTACCGTCACCCCGATTGGGAGGGTAGGTGGCAGACTGTGACGTCTTATTCACACCGGGATCCCTAGAGTTAGAGTCGAGTCGAGTCAAGATATGATTGCGATTTCATTTGCATGCTGATATTGATTTGGTTTCATAGATTATGGAACCTATTGCCATTGATTCTATTCCTGATAGCATGCTTCATGATTTATATTGTGTATATGCATGTGTAACATGTTTTATACTAGGATTTGTTCTCACCGGAGTATCCGGCTGTTGTTGTGTCTGTATGTGTGCATAACAACAGGTGGGGCAGGATCAGGGTCGAGACGAGGATGATTGAGAGGTGATAGCGTGGTGATCACGGGCGTAGCAGAAGAAACTAGTTGTTGTATTAGACATGTATTAATACTTTTAAACACTAGTTTGATTGTATGAACGAAACGAGACATGTATTTGCTTTTAATGAAATGAAATAAATATTATGTATGTGTGTTATGTTAAAAGCAAATTTTTGACCCACATTTTCTAGCAAATATCCATTGAATCCCAAAGATAATTGAGTTAGAGCCCGGGTCCCCACAGGGGATGATGATGATGATGAGATGCCTGCATTAGAGGATCCTGACGAGGGTTATGAGGCGGTTGTAGGTGAAGCACTAGTGACTAGGAGAATTATGAGTGCCCAAGTCAAGGAGGAGGAGACTAACCAACGAGAGAACTTGTTCCATACTAGGTGTTTTGTAAATCAAAAAGTTTGCAATCTCATCATAGATGGGGGGAGTTGTAGTAATGTAGCAAGTGTTGAGATGGTAGAAAAATTGGGTTTACCTACATTAAAGCATCCTCAACCATATCGGCTTCAATGGTTGAATGATTGTGCGGAGGTGAAGGTTACAAAACAAGTGCTAGTGCCTTTTGCTATTGGGAAGTATGTGGATGAGATCTTGTGTGATGTGGTACCCATGCATGCATGTCATATCTTGTTGGGTAGACCTTGGCAATATGATAGGCGGGTGACACATGATGGGTTCAAGAATAGGTACTCCTTTGAATTGAAAAAGGAAACCATTGTATTACTTCCTTTGTCCTCAAAGCAAGTGTTGGAGGACCATTTCAAAAAAAAAAAGAGAGATGAGGCCGAAAAAAAAGAGTGAACTAAAAAGTGAGGTGGCCTTTGAGAATAAAAATGAAATGGCTGAAAAAAAGAGTGATCAAAAGAGTGAGACGGCCATACAAAAGAAAAATGAGAGAAAAGAGGCCAAAAAGAAATCATATATGGCCCAAAAAAGTGAATTGAAGCAATTGATGCACATACATGAACCACTTGTGTTGATTCTTTATAAAGAGATCCTCTTTAACACAAGTGATATAGCCGGGTCCCTTCCGAGCATTGTTGTTTCACTTTTGCAGGAATTTGATGATATATTTCCGAGGAACTACCTCAAGGACTACCACCATTGAGGGGTATTGAGCACCAAATTGATTTTGTACCCGGGAGTGCATTGCCAAACCGTCCGGCATATAGGAGCAATCCGGAGGAGACTAAGGAGCTTCAACGGCAGGTAAGTGAGTTGTTAGATAAGGGTTTTGTGCGTGAGTCCATGTCTCCTTGTGCTGTGCCTGTGTTATTAGTTCCTGAGAAAGATGGCTCATGGCGTATGTGTGTGGATTGTAGGGCAATCAATAACATAACCATTAAGTATAGGCATCCCATACCTAGACTAGATGATATGTTAGATGAATTGCATGGTGCATGTGTCTTTAGTAAAATTGACTTGAAAAGTGGTTAACAACAAATAAGAATGAGAGAAGGTGATGAGTGGAAAACTGCTTTTAAAACCAAATACGGGTTATATGAGTAGATAGTCATGCCTTTTGGCTTAACTAACGCTCCTAGCACCTTTATGAGGTTAATGAATCATGTTTTGCGTGCACACATAGGAAAGTTTGTTGTTGTTTATTTTGATGATATCCTAGTGTATAGCAAAAACTTGGATGAGCATGTTAATCACTTGAGACTTGTACTAATCACACTAAGGGCTGAGAATTTAAATGCTAACTTAAAGAAATGTGATTTTTGTACGAGCAAGCTTGTCTTTCTGGGTTTTGTGGTAAGTTCACAGGGTATACAAGTTGATGAAGAGAAGGTAAGTGCCATTCGAGATTGGCCAACGCCTACTACTGTTGGTCCAGTTCGAAGTTTTCATGGTTTTGCAAGCTTCTATAGGAGGTTTGTACAAGATTTTAGCGCACTTGCATCACCAATGACGGCGGTGATCAAGAAGAACATTCCATTCCATTGGGGCGAGGAGCAAGAGAAGTCTTTTAATCTTATTAAGCAAAAGTTAATTAATGCTCCTTTACTTGTTTTACCTGATTTTGCTAATACCTTTGAAATTGAATGTGATGCTTCAGGTGTAGGTATTGGTGGAGTCTTGATGCAAGGAGGTCGACCGGTGGCATACTTTAGCTAAAAACTCAATGGAGCCATCTTGAACTATCCCACGTATGATAAGGAGTTCTACGCACTTGTGAG
>NC_133307.1:11686329-11687531 GCF_012295235.1 Primulina huaijiensis
GGAGCCTTAGAAATAGGAACCGTACCTTGGATTAAATCAATCACAGACTCCACTTCTCTGTCCGACGGTAAACCCGGCACATCATCCTCAAATACATCAGAGAACTCTCTCACAACATCAATATCTTCAAGATTCAACTTCACAATTCTATCCATATCCACCATCGAAGCCAAAAACCCATCACAACCTCTAAACAACAACTTCTTAGCCTCAAGACAAGAAATAAAAGGAAGGATCAGCGAAGTACCTGCACTGGCGAACAAACCTTCCCTATTGCCATCATCTGCAAATTTCACCGTCTTAGCAACGCAATCAATCACTGCACGGTAAGTTAATAGTCAATCCATGCCAAGTATAATATCAAACGCAACCATCGGAATAACAATCAAATCGGCCTAAACCACTCGCCCATCGATTTGAACAGAGCACGCATACACAATAGACGTCGGGCACAACACATCTTCTGAAGGCAATACAACACTAAACGGGAGGGAAAGAATAGAAGGAACTATACCCAAAGATCTCAAAAATAGTTCAGACATAAAAGAATGAGTAGCACCTGTATCAATCAATGTCGTAGCTACTCTGCCTGAAATTAAAATAGTGCTAGAGATCACAGAAGAATCATGGTTTATACCTTCCTTCGTCATGGTAAAGATGCGACCCTGCATCTTCTCCTTGCTTGATCCTCTTGGGCAGTCCTTGGCAATATGGCCTGCAGTGCCACATCTGTAGCATGTATTAGTGCCAAACCTGCACTCACCCCTGTGAGGCCTACTGCACTTGGGACACAATGTCTTCTCTGGATCAGATAAAACAGTTGGTGCTTTAGGACTCGGCTCCAACTTGCCTTTCCCTTTAAAATGGTCCTTTCCTCTTTGGCTCGAACCTTGACCTCTTTGAGCAACAAACTGCTGCCTCGCCTGTCTCTCCCTGGCAATATCTTTCTCATCTTGGTCGGCCAACAAAGCCTTAGACACAATCTCTTTGAATGTCACCGCCTTCGACATATTGATGTCCCTTCTGATTTCTGCTCGAAGGCCTCTAATGAAATGAGCACCCTTGTCTTTGTCGTTGGAGGCAATATACGGAGCAAACAGACAGCCCTCTTCAAACTTCAGAATATACTCATCAACATTCATACCTCCTTGACGAAGCTCTAAAAACTCAGTCACCTTCCGAGCTCGAAGTGCATCTGGGAA
>NC_133307.1:11692286-11694732 GCF_012295235.1 Primulina huaijiensis
TGGACGGTTTGGCAATGCACTCCCGGGTACAAAATCAATTTGGTGCTCAATACCCCTCAATGGTGGTAGCCCTTGAGGTAGTTCCTCCGGAAATATATCATCAAATTCCTGCAAAAGTGAAACAACAATGCTCGGAAGGGTCCCGGCTATATCACTTGTGTTAAAGAGGATCTCTTTATAAAGAATCAACACAAGTGGTTCATGTGTGTGCATCAATTGCTTCAATTCACTTTTTTGGGCCATATATGATTTCTTTTTGGCCTCTTTCCTCTCATTTTTCTTTTGTATGGCCGTCTCACTCTTTTGATCACTCTTTTTTTCAGCCATTTCATTTTTATTCTCAAAGGCCACCTCACTTTTTAGTTCACTCTTTTTTCGGCCTCATCTCTCTTCTTTTTTTTCAAATGGTCCTCCAACACTTACTTTGGGGACAAAGGAAGTAATACAATGGTTTCTTTTTTCAATTCAAAAGAGTACCTATTCTTGAACCCATCAGGTGTCACCCGCCTATCATATTGCCAAGGTCTACCCAACAAGATATGACATGCATGCATGGGTACCACATCACACAAGATCTCATCCACATACTTCCCAATAGCAAAATGCACTAGCACTTGTTTTGTAACCTTCACCTCTGCACAATCATTCAACCATTGAAGCCTATATGGTTGAGGATGCTTTAATGTAGGTAAACCCAATTTTTCTACCATCTCAACACTAAACTCCCCCCATCTATGATGAGATTGCAAACTTTTTGATTTACAAAACACCTAGTATGGAACAAGTTATTTCTTTGGTTAGTCTCCTCCTCCTTGACTTGGGCACTCATAATTCTCCTCGTCACTAGTGCTTCACCTACAACCGCCTCATAACCCTCGTCAGGATCCTCTAATGCAGGCATCTCATCATCATCATCATCCTCACTATGAGATTCATACTCACCATAGTCATTTAATATCATTGCCCTTTTATTAGGACATTCACTAGCAATATGACCTAAACCTTGACACCTAAAGCATTTAACATCTCTAGATCGATTAGAAGGAGTTTTAGATATACCTTGCACTCCTTGTTTAGGCGCCTCTTGTTTGGTCTCTACCTTGGGTTTGATCACCACCTTATTTTCATCACGTTTTGCCACATTTGGTCGCCAAGAAGATGATGAACCCCCGGTTTGATTGGTGCGGCCAACTCCACGCCTCTTGAGTTGTTGCTCCACTTTTATGGCCATTTGCACCATTTCGTCTAGATTCAAGTAGTGCCGAAGCTCCACTTGATCTTGAATCTTCCTGTTCAAACCACAAAGAAAACGAGCCATCGTCGCCTCACTATCTTCCTCAATATTTGCCCTAATCATGATTACCTCCATCTCCTTATAGTAGTCCTCAACACTCCTTACCCCTTGCCTCAAAGTTTGTAGCCTCTTAAACATCTCCCTATAGTAGTGGTTGGGCACAAACCTCTTCCTCATGACCCTCTTCATCTCATCCCAAGATTCAATGGGTCTCTCATTTTACTTTCTCCTAGTGGTCACTAATTGATCCCACCAAATGAGAGCATAGTCTAGAAATTCCACCACCGCCAACCTAACCTTCTTTTGTTCGGAGTAGTGGTGACATTCAAACACGAACTCTACCCTCTTTTCCCCTTCTAAGTATGCCTCCGGGTCAGATTTCCCATGGAACGAAGGAATCTTCATCTTAATACTACCCATATTACCATCCTCCCTTTTCCCGTCATTGTATCTACCCCGTGTGGCTTCTCTCCTTCCTCTACCAAATCCTCTACCTCTCCCATTCCTACCCCAATTTTCATTTTGGCTCTCCTCATCTCCTCCCAAATCATAATCTTCCTCTTCTTCTCCTCTACCCATATTTTTAGGCTTAGATTTATCTCCACTAGTACTAACTTCAAGCCTACTCATCCTCTCGTGTAACGGCTCCAACTCCACCCTCATCATCCTAGAGAAATTCCCAAACAATGCCTCCATTTGGACCTTAGATAACCCCGGGTTCGAACTATCTCCTACCTCCCTCTCCATTTAATTTCAGTTTGTACCTGCAAGAAAACGTTAGTAGAAAACAATATGTTCCTCACCCAAATGCTCACGGTCACTCCAAGGAAAAGTCGCTCGTCACTCCTCTCTAGTTTTTTTTTTTGCTCACAACAAATACTCACCGTTCACTCCAAAGAAAATTCACTCACACTCAAGTATTTTCACTCAAATTTGATAGTATTCTCGAAGGTGTGCTCAAGCTTTGTATTTGTGTATCAAACAATCAAGTTCAACTTGTGAACAAATGTGATCGACTCACTTAGACTGCGTAGACAAGCAATTTGAAGGTAAATGTTTTTTTTTTTGACTGTGTGAGGCACTTGTATATGACTCACAAAAAGGAATAGAACAAAATACCAAAAAGAAATAATGGTGAATTTTCGAATTTTT
>NC_133307.1:11694890-11707052 GCF_012295235.1 Primulina huaijiensis
CCACAAAGTTAAAACTTTGATAAGTTTGATTTTTGGAAACAAAGCTAAAGCCTTGAAAAGTTGAGAGAAAACTCAAAAAACTTTGATAAACTCAATAATAATCTCAATTGTTCCAATTTTCGTCCATAATATTGTGTACAAATCTAAAAGATCCTCAAAATCAAGTTACCAAGATAATTAGGATTCTTAACAAGGAAACTAGATTGTCTTCTCGCAGCAGGCGCGCTCGGGCGGCAGAATTTGACCGCTCGAGCACCAGGTCTTCTAGCTATTCGCGCTCGGGCGGTAGAAAATGACCGCTCGAGCGCCGAGTGTTCTGGAAATCACCTCTTGGTCAGTACGTTTGGCGCTCGGGCGGTAGTATTTTACCGCTCGGGCGCGGGTCATTCTGGATGTTTTCTTCGTTCATCACTGAAATGGTGTTCTTATGACTCCCAAACTTACTCCCATGAATCACGAACCCTTCAGCACTCTGCACCTTGCTTGTAAGTCCTTCTTTATTGCTCATAAGCCCTTGTAGTGCCTCTTTGAATTTCTTTAGCCGTCCTCTCGTGATTGGTCCCTCCGGCAACTCTAAAAGATCCCACGCTTTCCTTGGAGCTTGACCACCCGTGTTCGCATCATCGGTATCCAATACCCAAGAAGTAGAGTTAATTGAAATGTTTACTTCAATATAGAACATACCATTTCCAGAACTCTTCTGGGCAAGATATTCCCTGCAGTTACGCCTCCAATGTCCAGGCTTCTTGCAGTGATGACAGATGTCAACAGTCTTGTCAGCCTTCACTGGTGTGGATGCGACTACGGGACCCGGAGTCTGCCTCTTCAAGGGAACGCTCTTCTTGGGATGTTGGAAAGAATGCTTCTTTCCCTTCCCAGGTGGACCGGTCTTCGTACCAGATGAAGAGCCCACAAAAAGAACCGGCTTCTCTTTCTTGATGGTGGACTCAAAGGTCACAAGCATATTCACCAACTCCTCAAGGGTCGGCTCCATTTTGTTCATGTTGAAGTTCACCACAAAAGGATCAAATGAGCTAGGCAATGACAACAGCAACACGTCGGTGGTCAACTCCGAAGGCAAAATCAGATCCATGCCAAAGAGCTTATCCACGAGCCCAATCATCTTTAGGCCATGCTCATGGACCGAGGCCCCGTCTCGCATGCGCAAAGTGATTAGCTCCTTGACGGTAGCATGCCTAAGAGGCCGAGTTTGCTCAACAAAGAGCTCCTTGAGGTGCAAATGAATGTCAGCAGCACTCTTTGCATCCTCAAAACGCCTCTGCAGCTCATCGTTCATAGAAGCCTGCATATAACACTTGGCCTTCAAGTCATGGTCACACCAATCCTTGTAGGTCTGCAATTCCTCAGGAGTGCAGCCAGTCGGAGCCTCAACAGGGGGCGACTCAGTAAGTGTATATGCAATCCTTTCCGAGTTCAAGACGATCTTTAGGTTTCTTAGCCAAGTGAGATAATAATTAGGTCCAGTTAATATGTGTTTTTCGAGTATGGCAGAAAGCGGATTGCGAATTGAAGACATTGTCAAATTTTGTACTGAAAATAAAACAGATAAATGTTAATGACTATTTTAAAATATTTAGTAAGATATAAAGTATGGACTTTTACTTCATAAATTTTCGCTCCCACTGTTTTGACATTTTCACTACCCTCTAGTGAAAACGGGAAACATCTTTCCTCAGTAGGTACGTCAGGTCCAATTAGCGAATTATGATCCCGAATAATATCAGCCAATCATAATCCCTAAAAGGTAGTTTCCCATTGCATCACAATGCAACCCTTAACGTAAACTTTTGTCTCACGTTTGATTAGGACCCAATAATATGAAGTCGTTCATCTTTACGTGTCAAGCCTTACCCATCGATGTTGAACCTTAATGGACGGTCGCCATGAGTTCCCTCAATAATATGAGCCGAATTCATGGGAGTTCCACGTAGTTTACATCGCCATGTCAATGGATGTCACAGCTTTCCGGCACCCAGGCCCCCCACAATAATATGAGCCGAGCCCCGAGTACGGGTAGCGTTCATCATGCACCCATTGTCAATGGAAGACATGGAAATTATAAACAAATTTATAATTCCTCTTATCGGGCTTGATATTAATTTTGAATCTTATTCAAAATGAGGGTTTTTAATTTTGATAGGTCTCATCATTAATTTTATTTAAAAAACTCGCCATGTTTGATCGTATGTTTGTCGGATTCATGCAACTTTGTTATTATCATAATAATAACGCAAATACTCATTATTTATAACATATCATGCATCTATTATAAACAGTAAACAAACAAGGATGATCAATCGCCCCAACACTAATGGCCCGTGTGAAGCTCACACGGGCCTAGGTCCAATCCTAGGGAAATGCATGAGATGCAAATGCAACTATTACATTAGCTTCCAATATTTACATGTCTTCGTTCTTCATAATCATCATGGCCACCATCTTCCAATCTTGATCATCCACTATACTAATATTTACAAATAAATATCCATGGCAAATAGGGATACATCTCATGGGGTGGGAACAGGCCATAAACCAAGCCCACTTTAAATTTGATAATTATTACAATCATTCAACACAAAATATCCTAGCATACACCTAGCAAATTGGGCTTGGGCTTTTGATCATCCTTCATGCATAATATCACATATCATACACCATCAATTAATTATCACAATAATTAATTGATCCAATATTATATATCTTGATACAATCTCTAACTGCAACGATTATAAACTAAATTAACAAAGTATACAAACACCTTTGTCTACTTTCCAATTAATTTATTTGTAACCGAATTTCTTGTAAATCACAATTTACTATAAATAATTAAAGTCCAACTTCAATTATTTATTTTATGAGAAAATGTTTGCAACTTTTGTAATTTTAAACTTAAGGGCCCAAAAACTTATTTTTCACCAAAAACATTTTGGCCCATTTAAAATTCACAAATATGTTAACCATCCAATGGCCCAACAACTCAAGGCTCATGACACTTTGATATTTCAAAACACCTTTTGAAAACCCTATTCGTCATCGCCGTCGCCGGATTCCGGCCAACCAAAATTTTTTTTTTTATTTTTCAATAGGGGGATTCGGGCAGCCCCTCAGGCTGCCCTAGCTGCCCGAAATGGGCAGCCCCTCGGGCAGCCCGAGCTGCCCGAAATGGGCAGCAACTTGCTGCTTGAAATTACACCAAAAATGGCCTTGATTTTTGTTGCAAAAACTCACCTCATGCGGTTAGAAATCGATCTCAACATAATATCATGTATATGCTACACAAAAACTAGTACCCTTAGCTCATGATACCACTAGAAAGGAAAATCTTGAAAAATTTGAACACCAAGTACTAGTGTGCAACATATACAAACACACAACTATGACATTCATAGGGTGTTGAGAAATCGTTACCTATCAATCACAATGGATTGATGATGGCTCCAACCAAGTTGTAAACAACTTGGCTCTTGAAAGGATGAACTTCTACAAGCTTCCTTTGAACACTCCTTGTTCAAAAATCAAGACCACCACCAACTAGGAAGATCCCCTCATATTTTGCACTAGAAAAATATGAGGATTTTTCAAGGAGAAGTGAGAGTTTCCTCAACAAAATGAAGAACAAAATTTTGGAGAGAAAAATGTGCTAAGTTTCGGCCAAGAGAGTGTAGAATGGGAGTGAATGAGTTGTCTTGGTGCTTAAAAAAGTTGAGACTACTTTTTGCATGCCATGCAATAATTTATTCAAAAGTATTCCCCAACTCTTCACCTCCCTAGCATGCATATCAAGTGGGCTTGCAACATTTACTAAGGGCACATGGACTTTTAAATTGTCTCAAACATATTTGAGCCTAATTAAACTTTACTTGATTTTACGATCAAGCCCACTAGGTAATAATTATTTCCAATTGGGCTCTACAAGGCCCAATGTTATTTAATTAATTCAATACTTGAATTAATTTAATTATTTAGACTCTACTAGGCCCACTAGTGTTTAATTAATTCAACACTTAAATTAATTTAATTTAGTCCATAATAATGTTTATGAAAATCACAATTTTCAAATACATTATTCACTTGGCCTACTTTTAATTTATGAACGCTTTCATAAATTAAAATTTACATTTTTCCCTCATAGAAGTCATACTTATATTTTTCCTTACACCTATAAACTCATTTATAAGCCGTTCAACACATTGAACTATTTTACTTCTCAACGGGATCTAGAAAGCTAGCACTTGTGTGGCCCTCAATGGTTCATTGATACAACTAGCCGTGGGTTCACATCTCCATGTGATTCGGACTAAACATGTCCTTATATGAGCATAACCCAATTGTTCCATTCTAATTTATCAACTCCTTGATAATAAGAACGTCAGAACTCAAGTCTGATATTACCCAACCAATCATATTAAACGCCTAGGAGCATCGCTTACATGATTCCCTAGGTATCAAATGATAGTGCCTGCAAGACCCATTCAATTATGGTTAGCGTACAGTACGGTCCCTTCAACTCATATCTCCCGACCGATTCGACAGCCATTGGTTTATCGAGAGCTGTCAATGAATCGATACTATGTGTCATGTCGTAGTTGCATCGATGGTGTAATCTAAGAAACCCCTTTCTTAATTACCACCATATTCTGATCAGAGATTTCAAACTACACATACATGAGAACACATAGGATATCCATACCCAAAGGTAAACGGTGAATCACCGACTACAATGCATCGACTCCTATATGTTTCGACAGAACACCCAACCTCGCCACCTGATGACCCCTTTAGAGTCGGTGAACAAGTCAAAGTGTAATTCTAGCACATAGAGTCTCAATGTTGTCCCGGGTCATAAGGCCTAATGGTGTACAACCATAAACTAGGACTTTTCCACTCGATAAGTGAGAACCACTTGGAAAGTCCTTTATGGAGGGTTGTTCAGTGCACTCTACAAGGAGCACCTATCTGCATTCTCGGACATCACAATGTCCCCTACCAATGAAACATGGTACTCACATCGCAGATACTAGTCTCAAACTCGAGCGGCCTATACCCTTCTTAGTGGCGGCTGAATCGACTAGGAACCGTTTAGAATATACAGTATTACAAATATGAGTTTCATGATACTCATCATATGAGCATCTCATATTCTTTCTACTATTTGTATATTCAAG
Organism: Primulina huaijiensis; assembly: GCF_012295235.1. Lineage (NCBI taxonomy): Eukaryota > Viridiplantae > Streptophyta > Magnoliopsida > Lamiales > Gesneriaceae > Primulina > Primulina huaijiensis. The sequence goes on from NC_133307.1 coordinate 11,700,077, forward strand.
GGCTTTATCTATGCAACTAGCATGGGTATACAGATAAAGAGGCGCCAAAATAATAATTTCAAATATTATTAAAATAAAGACTGTTCATACATAGAGTTTAAACATGAACCCTCGGCCAACACTTGGCTCGACGGGCACCTACTCTAACAGTTCTATGATTAAAAAACCTATGTTGTAGTATTTGCAGAGAAGTGAGATCGCATTGGTTGAGGAAGGTACGATCGTTCGACTTTCAGCCTTAGTTATTTGACCGACTTTGATTGACAGAATTAAGCATGAGCAACAGTTGGATACCCTTTTGTTGGATTTGAGAGCAAAGGTAGAGAAGAAGGGGAATTCTGAGTTTGGATTGAACAGTGATGGCCTGATTATATTTCAAGGGCGTATTTGTGTTCCTGTTGGTGATGCTATTCGTCGTGATGTTTTGATGGACGCTCATACTGCACCTTATTCAGTTCATCCAGGTGGCACCAAGATGTATCAAGATCTTCGTCGATTGTATTGGTGGCCAGGTATGAAGAAAGATATGGCATCATTTATTTCTGAATGCTTGACTTTTCAGCAGGTAAAGATTGAGCACCAATGACCGCGGGCTTATTGCAATCCTTACTTATACCGCAATGGAAGTGGAAACACATCACTATGGATTTTGTTGTTGGGTTTCCAAGAACTCAGAAGGGCTATAATTCTGTTTGGGTGATCGTGGATCGATTGACCAAGTCATCACATTTTCTCCCTGTCAAGATGAAATATTCTATGACTCAATATGCGGAGACCCAAGTCCAAGAGATTGCAAGACTTCATGGGATACCCGTGTCGATTGTCTCAGATCGTGATACAAGGTTTACATCTGAGTTTTGGAAGAGTCTCCATAGAGCTTTGGGTACAAAGTTGGCCTTTAGCACATCCTATCATCTTCAAAGCGATGGGCAATCAGAGAGAGTTATACAGATTTTGGAGGATATGTTGAGGACCTGTACTATTGACTTTCCTGCTAGTTGGGATTCAAAGTTACCTCTTCTCGAGTTCACATATAATAACAGCTACCAATCATCGATTGGCATGGCACCATATGAAGCATTATATGGTAGGAAGTGTAGATCACCTTTATATTGGGACGAAGTAGGAGAAAGGAATATGTTGGTACCCGAGTTGGTTCAACAAGTACATATACATGACTTGGCTTGAAACATGGCTATAGCAATGGCAATGAACAATGAATAATACTATCTTCAATGAACAATAGTTAACAAAGCAATATAGATGGTATTTCATGGCATGAATTAAAGAAAAGGAATTGATAGTTCTGTGACCTGTGACCTGTGGATAGTATCTCTTTGATATATAAATATATCAAAACTGTGACAGATACTCATAATCATGAAATTGGCCAATGCCATGCATGTAATAACTATCATTCCTTGGCTTCAATTCTAGGAAATTTCATTGAAAAATTTAACAAATACTTGGTAGGCAACAATAGAGTACTAGCTCCTTATCAATGAATTCAATGGTATTCTTGGATCAATGAACAAATAACAATACATACATCAATAATATAACAATGAAAGGAGCTAGACATCAATAAACATGGCTTATATACATATATATCATGTGAGCATTGAAGGAAAAGCTTCTACTTACTACCCACAAGCAATATGATTGCTAAGGAAACCTTGAATGAATTCCTACAACAAAATACATGAATTCAACCATTAATCATCACCAACAATCAAAGGAATCAATCAAACCAACTTAAACTTTCAATACCTCAAACCCTTCTCAACTCCAAAATACAAAGTTCTTACCTTGTAGCTTGAAATCTAAGGCAGGAGACACTAAGAAATCAACTATGATCCTTGTACTTGAAATGGAGAATTGAAGGAGAGAAAATCTTTGAGGGAAAAAGGCAATAAACGATCCAAGGAAGAGGAAAGAAGAAGAAATGGGTAGAAGCCTCTAGAATTGTGATTATAAGCCTTCAATATTTCCAAAAAAAATGTGTTTTCTATGCCATAGACACGGACCCTGTGCCCCCCTTCGTGTGTGGGTCCGTGTACACACTGGAAATCACACATTGCTTGGCAAGACCCAGACCCCATGTAGGGGTCCGTGTATCGGCTCGTGTACCCACTGTACAAGGGCCAAAACTATACGTTTTCTTCCGAATTAGCCTAAGTGGTAAACATGAAAGTTGTAGCCCTATGTCTTTTCTTGCATCTCCAATTAGCCTCATGTCATTCGAAGGTCTGAGTAAAAATTTATGCTCATTCTTCCATCATGTGTCAGTGCAAGAACAAAGATACACACGACACACTTTGGGCCACTTTTGGCTCGTCTTCCCTAATGATTTGAACAAAACTCAAAACATGAAAGTTATAGTCTTATACCTTATCTTTCTAATTGAATTGTCCTCACATCAATTGGATCAATATACAAACATTATACTAAAAACCACAACTACTGCCATATTTTTCATACCGTTTCTGCACTACCATTTCCTATTTGGCTCAAGATCAACTTTCTATTCTACCCATTCATTTCCATAAACAACACTAACCATAAACACAACTCCAATCAATAACCATAAACAATAACCATATTTAATCATCCCAATAAACATATCCATAACCAATAACCATTAAAATATCTTTAAGCATACCTTATCACAAGAAATCATGAATTACACCATCAACAATAACATGATAAAAGGTCGGGATATTACAATCTCCCCTCCTTATAAAAATTTCATCCTCGAAATTTTCTTACCGTCAAATAAACTCGGATAACGATGTTTCATCTCCTCGTCCGGTTCCCACGTGGCCTCTTCAATCCTCCAAAGAACTTTGACAATACCAATCTCTTTGTTTCTCAACACTTTAAATTTGCGATTAAGAATTTGAATCGGCATTTCTCCGTAGCTTAGGTTAGGCAAAAGATCCAATGACTTGTACCAAAGAACATGAGATGGGTCTCTAATCTTATCAAGAATCTCAAACGACCCAATGTATCGAGAACTTAGTTTACCTTTCTAGCCAAATCGCATAACTCCCTTGAGAGGAGTTAACTTATTGAAAACATGGTCACCAACTTCAAATGCCAAAGGTCGTCGTCTCACATCGGTATAACTTTTCTGTTTAGACTGAGCGGTCTTCATTTTCTCTTGGATCAAAGCCACAACATCTGTTTTCTGTTGAACCAACTCCGGGCTCAACGTCTTCCTTTCACCTACCTCTTCCCAATATAAAGGAGATCGGTACTTCCTTCCATATAAAGCTTCATAAGGTGCCATGCCGATTGAAAACTAGAGCTGTTGTTATAAGTGAACTTGACAAGAGGTAATTTGAAATCCCAACTACCAGGAAAATCAATGGTGCAAGCCCTTAACATATCTTCAAGAATTTGGATAACCCTTTTTGATTGTTCGTCGCTTTGAGGATGGTAGGCGGTACTAAAAGCTAAGTTCGTTCCCATTGCTCAATGTAAACTGTTCCAAACTCTGAGGTAAACCTTGGATCACGATCTGAAACTATCGATACCGGTATCCCATGAAGTCTCACAATTTCCTGAATATAAGCTTCAGCATATTGATTCATAGAATATGTCGTCTTGACAAGAAGAAAATGTGATGACTTGGTCAATCGATCCACGATCACCCAAATAGAATTGAAACCATTCCGAGTCCTTGGTAACCCAACAACGAAATCCATAGTGATGTGTTCCCACTTCTATTGCGATATAGGTAAGGATTGCAACAATCCTGCCGGTCTCTGATACTCAATCTTAACCTGCTGACAGGTTAGACATTCAGAAACAAATAACATAATATCTTTCTTCATACCTGGCCACCAGTAAAGACGTCGGAGATCTTGATACATCTTGGAACTGCCAGGGTAAACCGAATATGGAGCTGTATGCGCTTCAATAAGAACATCTTTTCGAATGTCATCTCCCAAAGGAACACATATCCTACCTCGAAAAGTCAACAAACCATCCTGATTCAACCCAAACTCAGAAACTCCTGTTAGATCGCTCCTTCCTTTTAACTCCATCAACTGATCATCGGACTGTTGTACCTTCAAAATTCTGTCAACCAAAGTTTAGCGGAGAACTAATGCAGATAATTGAGCTATTGAACCTGGAAATACAGAGGTTATTTCATTCATTTGCAAATCAAGTAACAAAGGTTTTGAAATTATAGAGCCCAATAAGGAACTCGACTTGTGACTCAAAGCATCTACAACCACATTAGCTTTACCAGGATGATAGCTAATGGTACAACCATAGTCTTTCACCAATTCCAACCATCTCCGTTGCCGCATATTCAATTATTTCTGCAAAAACAAATACCTCAAAATTTTGTGATCTGTAAATATTTTACATTTCTCACAATAAAGATGTTAGAGTAGGTGCAAGTCGAGCCAACTGTTGGACGAGTGTTCACAATGAAACTCTATGCATAAACAGTCTTTATTTTAATACTATTTGAAATTATTGTTTTGGCACTTCTTTAACTGTATACCCATGAAAGTTGTATAGATAAAGTTCTTGAATATACAAATAGTAGAAAGAATATGAGATTCTCATATGATGAGTATCATGAAACTCATATTTGGAATACTGTATATTCAAAACAGTTTCTAGTCGATTCAGCCGCCGCTAAGAAGGATATAGGCCGCTCGAGTTTGAGACTAGTATCTGCGATGTGAGTACCATGTTTCATTGATAGGGGACATTGTGATGTCCGAGAATACAGATAGGTGCTCGTTGTAGAGTGCACTAAACAACCCTCCATAAAGGACTTTCCAAGAGGTTCTCACTTATCGAGTGGAAACGTCCTAGTTTATGGTTGTACACCATTAGTCTTTATGACCCGGGACAACATTGAGACTCTATGTGTTAGAATTGCACTTTGACTTGTTTACCAACTCATATGGGGTCATCAGGTGGTAAGGTTGGGTGTTTTGTCGAAACATATAGGAGTCGATGCATTGTAGTCGGGGATTTACCGCTTACCTTCGGGTATGGATATCATATGTGTATGTAGTATGAAATCTCTGATCAGAGTATGGTGGTAATTATGAAAGGGGTTTCATAGATTACACCATCGATGCGACTACGACATGACACATAGTATCGACTCATTGACAAGTCTCGATACACCAATGGTTGTCGAATCGGTCGGGATATATGAGATAAAGGGACCGTACTGTACGCTAACCATAATTGAATGGTTCTTGCAGGCACTATCATTTGATACCTAGGGAATCATGTAAGCGATGCTGTTAGGCATTTAACATGATTGGTAGGGTACTATCAGACTTGAGTTCTGACGTTCTTATTATCAAGGAGTTGATAAGTAAGAATGGAGCAATTGGGGTATGCTCAAATAAGGACATGTTTAGTCCCGAATCACATGGAGATGTGAACCCACGACTAGTTGTATCAATGAACCATTGAGGGCCACACAAGTACTAGCTTTCTAGATCCCGTTGATAAGTAAAATAGTTCAATGTGTTGAACGGCTTATAAAGGAGTTTATAAGCGTAAGGAAAAAATAGAAGTATGACTTCTATGAGAGAAATGTAACTTTTAATTTGTGGAAGTGTTCCGAAATTAAAAGTTGACCAAATAAATAATGTATTTGAAAATTGTGATTTTCATAAACATTATTATGGACTAAATTAAATTAATTCAGATGTTGAATTAATTAAACACTAGTTGACCTAGTAGAGTCCAAATAATTAAATTAATTCAAGTGTTGAATTAATTAAATACCATTGGGTCTTGTAGAGCCCAATTAGAATAATTATTTAACTAGTGGGCTTGAGTAAATTCAAGTTAGATTTAATTGGTCTCAAATTTGTTTGAGACAATTTAAATAAAAGTTTATGTGCCTTGTAATTGTTACAAGCCCAAGTAGAAGACACGCAAGGGAGGTGAAGGGTTGGAGGCAACTTTTTGCAATATCCAAGGCATGACATGCACATGCTCAACTCAAAAAACATTCCTCCCTTCTCTCCACACACATCTTGGCCGAAATTTTCTTCTTTTTCTTAAAAAAAATTTTGCTTCTTCATTTGATTAAATAAAAGCAAACTTCTCAAAGAAAATGCCTTACATTTTCTAGTGAAAGTATAAGGTGGATTTAGCTTGTTGGTGGTGGGCTTGATTTTGAGCAAGGAGTGCTCAAGGGAGGCTTGAAGATTAGTCTACCATTCAAGAGCTAAGGTGTTTAACATCATAGTTGGAGCCATCATCAATCTCAAGAGATTGATAGGTAAAATTCTAAACACCCTATGTATGACATTTGTGTGTTTTCGTATTTGCTATACATTATAGCATTGAGCTGTTCGGTTTTTTGATTGTTCTTTTTGAAACAAATTTTTGAAACTTCCGTTGCGCACCGGCACCTTAATCGATCCTCTTTCAAAAGATAGTGCCGCCGAATCTTTAAGGCAAAAACCACAGCCACCAACTCCAAATCATGAGTAGGATAATTCTTCTCATATTCCATCAACTAACGAGAATCATACGCTATCACCTTCCCACGCTGTTGTGACTTTGATTGTTGCACTCCCAATAGCAGGTTGTCCGCAAGTAGTATAATTCGATGAGTCCAATATCGTATCCACAGGGAAGCTACGGTAATTACAAGTCCACTACAATGTCTTTTTGTTTTTTTTTCTTTTAATTGTTTGAATCTTTAATTGGTAATTTTTAGTTGTTCAAATTTTAATTTAAGTAGTTGAGATTAGAGGATCCACTCTTGATATTTTAATAAAGTTAACATTAATGAACATTATTGAAATCCACTTAATAAAATGGTTCCAACATATTAAATAATCATATTTATATTATGTTATATACTATTTTCTTATAAGTATAAAATATATATCAAAACTTATAAATGTTTTCAAGTATTTATTGTGCTATATATATTTGTAAACACTAAATCAAGGTTCCCACTTTAAAT
>NC_133307.1:11707391-11708491 GCF_012295235.1 Primulina huaijiensis
CTTCTCCACATAAAATAAAACATGTGGATAATTGAGTTGTTTGAATTGTGGTATTTTATTTTAACCATTTGACCAAGTAGTTTGAGAGATATGGTCAAAATACTAGAGCATGGTAAAACTGCCACTCCTTTGGTAACTTTGTTTGTTGCTTAATTTGATCCCAATTGTGAGAAGATTTTTATCTCATGCTTGTCACCAATATTTTAGATATTATCATCAACTTTCTACAGGTCCAAGAATCATCTTAATCACATTTGCAACGCCAAGTTTATTCTTGTTTTATCGAACCTGTAAAAATAGTAAAAACTTATAATTACACAACAACTTATTTTTTATACAATTTATTATAAAACATATAATATTTAAACATTTCATAAAATAAAAACTATAAATTTATATTATAAAACATTTAATTAATGTACAATTTTTGTATTTATCACACCCCCCAACCAGCTTATTGCTAGTCCATAGCAATTTAAGCGTTAATAGCAATACAAAACATATTGATTGATTTAAATAGAAATGTAATCGGAATTATCCAAGTGTTTAAATTAAATTTAAAAACTGTCAAAGTTATATCAAGATCATCATAATTATAATTTATGAAATAATCTGAGTTGATTAATTCAAAGCTTATTTTCAGGTAGTTAAATGTACATGGCCTTCAGAAATTCCTAATAAGAGTCTCAACTTCATATCCTCACGGGTTAATAAAATTTTCAATTTATGGGAACGATTTCTCTCATGGAGTTGGAATACAGATAAATACTCAGGAAAATGGTTTACAGAATGCAGACAGACAAACGAGCCAAACTAATCAAAAGATAGGAAATCCATTGATTCAAAATCTAGTTGTTCTTATTATATATTTTTTGCTGATCTATTTTTTTTCATAACATCATGGAATCAGACTAAGTTTATGCTTCTTGACCACATATTTATTTAATTTGTACAATAAATTTCTCTCTTTCTTTTTTTTTTCTTTTATAAGAGATAAATGGATCGTAGCATATAACTTAAAAATTACATAGATTTTCAACATCTTTCTTTTTGTTTTTTTTTCTCTTTTTTTTTTCTTCAGGAAATATCATTTTTTTTTC
>NC_133307.1:11708696-11734377 GCF_012295235.1 Primulina huaijiensis
TTATTATTTTTTTTTATAAATTTGTTCTCCCTCCAAACAGAATATGACATTGTCCCTAATGTCAAAATAACTATTAATAAAGAGTACATAATGAAAGATATATCACCTTGAATTTTATTGAAGATAACAAACTGAAACAAACGCAAACCAATCCACGACTTTTGAATCAATGATCCAACTTTCTTTTCTTACTGCTTGATTGCGACCAGTTGCTCTTTGCTATCATCGGATAGGGTTTATGAACAAAAGATTCAAAATCATCAATTAATTGGTCGGCAGTCGAAGCAGAGATGAGCATCCTTCGTGAATTTTCTGAAATGAAATTCTGTTCCACAGCTTTATCGAGAAATGTGAACAAACTGTCATAATAATTATTGATATTCAACAAGCCCATAGGTTTATTATGGATATTAAGTTGTGCCCAAGAAACAGTGTGAAAAATTTCTTCTAATGTACCAAAACCACCTGGTAATGCGATAAAAGCATCAGAATTTTCAATCATTTTGGTGATTCTTTCATACATTGAAGAAACTTTTAATTCCTCCCCAATCGTAACACCTGTAATATTTCCTTCAGCTAAAGCTATAGGAATAATACCCAAAACCTGACTACCTCCAAGATGTGCAGATGTTGAAACAGATCCCACTAACACAATATTACCTCTCCCATATACCAAGTGAATTTTTCTCTCAACCAATATCTTTCCAAGATTATTTGCTGCTTCTACAAACACTTCATTTTTTCCAGGACTCGACCCACAAAATACACAAATGTTTTTCAATGTTTGTGCAGAGGATCCAGCCATGTTTTTACTTTCTTTTTGGTCTGCAAAAATAGAGAGAAAGATGAGAGATTTTATAGGGGTTATATGTTATCATGACAAAACTATGGGTCACAGTTGTAAACAGAATAAACAGTAAAAATAATAATAACACACATGCATATAAACAGTAGTGTGATTGTGGCTCACAATTTTCCTCTGGTTTTACGTCCAGAAACGGCTTCAACGCCTTCTATGAGTCGAGGATATGCTTCCCATCCAATTTTCTTATAAATTAGCAAACAGGGTCTTTTTTAGTCGGATTCCCAAGACTACTAAAATGACGCTCGTCTTGGAATTGTTTCCATAAACGGAGAAGTTCAATATACACGTGTCCAATAAAATGCGTCTCAAGAGTCAATAAGATGTTATCTAAAGACTCCTTACTCAGCCTATTCTTAATGAAACCAATTTTATCTTCTCTGTTATTGGAAACATATCCCAAAGATCTGCATCGTTTGTCACAAGTCCATCTTGCACATTTATGACAAACCCCTAAACTTTTGGCCCTTCGTTTTTTCGCATAAGTACTTTTTCCTAATCCAGGCATATACCGAATGAGTAATGACAGTTGAACTTCTCCTCTTAATCGGACCTTAGCTTCTATTACAAGATGAATATCTTCTGGAATTCTTTTTCGCATTAACAATCTCAATCTTTCACACCTACCTGCATAAATTTTTCTTAAAACATTTTCAAAAACAGATGGAGAATATTTACAAATTTTTGAGAGAATTTCATCCATTTTGAAAAGAAAAGAAATGATTTTTTTTTTGAATCAGCAATTGTGTGAAACTGATTAAACCGACTAAGAGAGCCACGGAGTACCGTTATCCGCCATTTAACCGGGAAAATAAAAAGATTAAGGAAACCTGAATTAAAAACAAACAAAATTAATTGCAATACAAAAAATCAAGGATCAGAAAGGGAAATAAACTCTTCTTTAAAGATTTGATTTTCTAAAAATGGTTTAAGACTTTGTCCATTTACTTTAAAAACATCACCATTTTTAGGATTTTTAATGTCCACAGTTCCATAACGATACACATGTTTTACAACATATGGACCTGTCCATCTTGATCGTAATTTTCCTGGGAATATGTGAAGTCGCGAATTATAAAGCAAAACTTTTTTACCAATCTCAAAAGATTTTCTAAGAATTGTTTTATCATGAAATGATTTGATTTTTGCTTTATAAATCCTTGAATTATCATACGCGTCATTTCTGAGTTCATCAAGTTCATTAAGTTGCAATTTGCGTAATTTGTTGGCATCATCCATGCTTGAATTAAAAGTTTTGATCGCCCAATAAGCTTTATGTTCCAATTCCACAGGCAAATGACAATGTTTTCCGTAAACCAACCTATAGGGAGACATATTCAATGATGTTTTAAAAGTTGTTCGATATGCCCAAAGTGCAGTCGCAGAGACCAATCTTTTCTATTTGGGTTAACAGTTTTTTTCCAAAATTTGCTTTATCTCCCTATTAGCTAATTCAACTTGTCCATTTGTTTGAGGATGATAAGGAGTAGTTCCTCTCTGAGTAATACCATATTTTTTCATCAACGAAGCAAATGGTTTATTAATAAAGTGAGTTCCCCCATCATTTATCATGGCTCGAGGAATTCCAAATCTACTAAAAATATTTTCTTTTAAAAATTTGATTACGATTTTATGATCATTTGTTCGACATGGAATTACCTCTATCCATTTGAAAACATAATCAACTGCAACTAAAATATACAAGTATCCAAACAACAGTGGAAAAGGTCCCATAAAATCAATTCCCCAACAGTCAAAGATTTCAATTTCAATGTTACGATTCAAAGGCATCATGTTTTTTTTTGAAATTGCACCCAATTTTTGACAATTTTCACAGATCTTGCAGATTTCGTGGGTATCTTTAAACAAAGTGGGCCAATAAAATCCACACTGCAAGATTTTTGTAGCAGTTTTCCTTGAAGAAAAATATCCTCCGCATGCTTCTGAATGACAAAATTTAAGTTTGTCGGGTATGCAACGCCGAAAAATTTGATCCGGACAATACTTGAACAGATACGGATCATCCCAATAAAAGTTTTTTACCTCATTCAAAAATTTTCTTTTATCTTGAAAATTCCATTGCGGTGGCATTTTTCTGTCACAAGAAAATTTACTATGTTAGCAAACCAAGGTGTAGTAGTAACTGAAAATAGATGTTCATCAGAAAAATTATCGTTAGTTGGTGTCATTTCATAAGATGATCCTGTTACTAGTCTCGATAAATGATCGGCTACTACATTCTCGGTTCCTTTTTTATCTTTGATCACAATGTCAAATTCTTGGAGCAACAAAATCCATCGTATCAGTCGTGGCTTTGCATCATGTTTGGTCAACAAATATCTAATAGCAGAATGATCAGTAAACACAATAGTCGTTGATCCAATCAAATAAAAACGAAATTTATCTAATGCAAATTTTACAACAAGTAGTTCTTTTTCAATTGTGGAATAATTCATTTGAGCATTGTTTAAAGTTCTACTTGCATAATATATCACATAAGGCTTACCGTTTCTTCTTTGACCCAATACTGCACCGACTGCATAATCACTCGCATAGCACATGATTTCAAATGGTAAAGACTAATCAGGAGGTTGCATGATAGGAGCTGATGTTAAATGTCGAATAATTTTATCAAAAGCATTTTGGCATTTTTGAGTCCACTCAAATACAGTGTCTTTTGTTAAGAGGTTGCAAATGGGTTTAGAGATTAAACTAAAGTCCTTTATAAACCTCCTATAAAATCCAGCATGTCCCAAAAATGAGCGAATTTCTTTAATGGTTTTTGGAGGGGGTAAATTGGCAATGACATCAACTTTTGCTTTATCAACTTCAATTCCATTAGATGACACAATATGTCCCAAAACAATCCCAGAATTAATCATGTAATGACATTTTTTTTAATTTAAAATAAGACCTTTTTCCTCACATCTTTTTTAAAACTTTTTCTAAATTTTCAAGACAATTATCAAATGTACTCCCAAAAATAGTTAAATCATCCATGAAAATCTCCAAACAATTTTCAACCATGTCGCTAAAAATGCTTAGTATACATCTTTGAAATGTTGCTGGGGGACATTGCATAAACCAAATGGCATCCTTCTGAATACAAATGTTCCAAAAGGACATGTGAATGTAGTTTTTTCTTGATCTTTAAGTGCAATGGGAATTTGATAATAACCTGAATATCCATCAAGAAAACAGTAGTAGGAATGACCTGCCACTCTTTCTAAAATTTGATCCAAAAATGGTAATGGAAAATGATCTTTTCTAGTGGAATCATTTAATTTTCTGTAATCAATACACATACGCCAACTAGATGGGACTCGGCTTGTTAACAATTCTCCTTTTTCATTTTTTATCACTGTGATGCCAGATTTTTGTGGAACTACTTGTGTTGGACTTACCTACTTACTATCAGAAATAGGATAGATAATTCCAACATCAAGTAGTTTGAGAACTTCAGTCTTCACAACATCTTTCATGTGCGGATTTAATCTCCTTTGTGGTTGTTGAGATGTTTTAGCATTTTCTTCTAAATAAATTTTGTGAGTGCAAATTAGTGGATTAATGCCCTTGAGATCTTTTAATGTCCAACCAATTGCATTTTTATGTCTTTTAAGCATATCAACTAATTTACCTTCTTGTTCACTTGCTAGTTTGGAAGAAATTATCACCGGATATGTTTCATCTTCTCCAAGAAATGAATACTTCAATTCTTCTTGCAAAGGTTTTAACTCCAATATGGGTGGTTTATCTTTGTTCTCATATTTTGCCTCAAATTTTTTCTCTTATCCTGATAACGAGTGATACCTGATAAAATCATCAAGATCAATTTCAATATTTTTTTTAACAGTATCAATTGAACAAATATCTAATTGGTCACGAGTACACCCTTCTTGAATGTTTTCTTTCACAAGAGTTTCAATAAGATTTTCATCTTCACTTTCATCTCCTTTGTCATGTGGTTGGTTACAAAGATTGAAAACATTAAGCTCCAAGGTCATGTTACCAAATGACAACTTCATTATTCCATGCCTGCAATTTATAAGAGCATTAGAAGTTGCTAAAAATGGACGACCCAAAATTACAGAAATTGCATTACAAGCTTCGATAGGTTGTATATCTAAAACTATGAAATCGACAGGATATACAAAGTTATCAACTTGGACCAACACGTCTTCTACCATACCTCTTGGCACTTTAACAGATCTATCGGCAAGTAAAAGTGTTACCGAAATAGGTTTTAAGTCACCTAGATTGAGTTCTTGATAAACTGAATATGGAAGTAAATTCACACTAGCTCCAAGATCAAGCAAGGCTTTTTTAATCTTTTGTTCTCCAATAATACATGAAAAAGTAGGACAACCAGGGTCTTTGTATTTCAAATTATTATTATTTTGAATAATTGCACTTACTTATTCGGCTAAAAATGCTTTCTTTTTCACATTCAATTTTCTTTTCACGGTGCATAAGTCTTTCAAAAATTTGGCATATGATGGCATCTGCTTTATTTCATCTAATAAAGGAATGTTAACTTTTACTTGTTTAAAAATATCATATATATCAGAATTCAAATTTGATTTTTTTGTATTTTTCAATGCATGAGGGAATGGTGGTGGCACTATCTATTGATCCTCTTCTTCGCAAGTTATGGGTTCCACTTCCTTACCCTTTGGAGTTGATTTATCATCATTTTCACAAGGTTCAAGAATTGATTTTTCCACTACCTTACCACTGCGAAGGGTAATAACAGATTTTACCTGATCCATCGGTTGAGTTCCAGAAGTTCCGGTTTGTGAATGATGATCCTTGGGATTAGGCTGTGGTTGTGAAGGAAACTTACCTTTTTCACGAACATTAAGTGCAGATGCAAATTTAGCAAGAGTATCTTTCAAATCTGTCATGGTTTGAGCAGTTTGAGTATTGATAGACTCTTGCTTTGCAATGAAAGAATTCAGTATATCTTCCAAGTTCCTTTTAGGTGGAGGAACATAAGGTGCATAATTTTGAAAATTTTGTTGATTTTGGAAATGTGGTTGTGAAAATTGAGCAGCATTATCATTCCTCCAACTAAGATTTGGATGATTTCGCCAACCTGTATTGTAATTTTGAGAAAATTGTTCAAAATTTGCCTTTTGAAATTTTTCAAAACATTGGTTTGTTCATGAAGACATTCTTTAAAAGAGGGCAAAGTGGGACAATCTTTTGTAGAATAATCACTTGTATCACAGATGTGACACGCAATTTCTTGAACAGATTTTAATTGACCATTCTTTTTCAATTCAAGTGCTTCAACTTTTCTTGCCAAAGAGGTAAATCTAGCTTGCAGATCATGTTCATCTTTGAGGGTATACATACCTCCACCAGATGTGGGAGATTGAATCTTGTTTGATGGTTCGATTGTACCTATAGTGTCCCAATTTTGAGCATTTTCAGTTAATGAATCGAGATACTCAATTGCCTCATTTGGATCTTTATCTTCAAATGTTACATTACACATAAATTCAACCATTTGCCTATCTTTTGGTGTTAAGCCTGAAAGGGGATCGGTTACGGGTGTTCAAATGTGCAACGGAAGTTTTAAAATTGTTTTTCAACAAAGAAAAATTCGAACACCTCACTAGAATGTGTAGCAAATACAAAAACACCAAAATGTCATACATAGGGTGTTTATAGAAATATTACCTATCAATCTGAAAGATTGATGTAATGGCTCCAACCAAGTTGTAAACAACTTGGCTTTTCAAAGGCAAGACAAATCTACAAGCTCTCCTTGTTCTTGAGTCCTTCCTTCAAAATCAAGCCCACCACAAAACTTAAAAGATCCACCTTACACTTGCACTAGAAAATGTAGGGCATTTTTCTTTGAGAAGAGAATTGTTTCTCCAACTATTGAAGAACAAGATGAGAGAAAATTTTTTAGAGAAAATTGTGTGTAATTTTCGGCCAAGCAAGGTGAGAAGTGTTAGGAGGATGAGTTGTCTTGGTTGTGGGAAAAGCTAAAACCCTTTTTAGCATCCCAAGCCTTGGAGATTGAAAAAGTAGTCTCCAACCCTTCATCTCCCATGCATGCAATGTTATTTGATTTTTAACAATTAAAAATCCATTGACTTAATTTAATTATCTCAAACATATTTAAGACTAATTAAATATTACTTGAATTTACTCAAGTCTACTAGTTAAATAATTATTCCAATTGGACTCTACAGGACCCAATGTTATTTAATTAATTAAACACTTGAATTAATTTAATTATTTGGACTCTACTAGGTCCACTAGTGTTTAATTTATTCAACACTTGAATTAATTTAATTTAGTCCATAATAGTGTTTATGAAAATCACAATTTTCAAATACATTATTTATTTGACCAACTTTTAATTTTAGGAACACATTCATAAATTAAAAGTTACATTCTCTCACAGAAGTCATACTTCTATTTTTCCTTACGCCTATAAACTCCTTTATAAGCCGTTCAACACATTGAACTATTTTACTTCTCAACGGGATCTAGAAAGCTAGTACTTGTGTGGCCCTCAATGGTTCATTGATACAACTAGCCGTGGGTTCACATCTCCATGTGATTCGGACTAAACATGTCCTTATATGAGCATACCCCAATTGCTCCATTCTTATTTATCAACTCCTTGATAATAAGAACGTCAGAACTCAAGTCTGATAGTACCCAACCAATCATGTTAAACGCCTAGCAGCATCGCTTACATGATTCCCTAGGTATCAAATGATAGTGCCTGCAAGAACCATTCAATTATGGTTAGCGTACAGTACGGTCCCTTCATCTCATATATCCCGACCGATTCGACAACCATTGGTATATCGAGAGTTGTCAATGAATCGATACTATGTGTCATGTCGTAGTTGCATCGATGGTGTAATCTATGAAACCCCTTTCATAATTACCACCATACTCTGATCAGAGATTTCATACTACATACACATAGGATATCCATACCCGAAGGTAAGCGGTGAATCCCCGAATACAATGCATCGACTCCTATATGTTTCGCCAAACCACCCAACCTTGACACCTGATGACCCCATGAAAGTCGGTAAACAAGTCAAAGTGTAATGCTAGCACATAGAGTCTCAATGTTGTCCCGGGTCATAAGGACTAATGGTATACAACCATAAACTAGGACGTTTCCACTCGATAAGTGAGAACCACTTGGAAAGTCCTTTATGGAGGGTTGTTCAGTGCACTCTACTAGGAGCACCTATCTACATGCTCGGACATCACAATGTCCCCTACCAATGAAACATGGTACTCACATCGCAGATACTAGTCTCGAACTCGAGCGGCCTATATCCTTCTTAGCGGCGGCTGAATCGACTAGGAACTGTTTAGAATATACAATAAGCCAACGTCGGATGATGACTGTTGGTAGTTGAAGCCGAGGATTGAATATAACCTTGACAGGAATTAACAGATTTATTAGGAGTTGTTGATTGGTATATACGGATGTTGTATAGCCATTATTTTGCGATTGATTCTATCGCAAATTATATTTCGAGCTATATTATGATATTATACTTCTTGAATTATGATTCCAGATTGAAATCATAAATCCGAGAAAGAACGATAATTCAAGAATGAAGACTATTCTGCTGTTGGAAGTACAGTAAAAGTCGTCAGGGTATTCAAGAATTGACCTAAAAGACAAATTCTGATATGAGACTGAAATGTCAGAATTGTTTCATGGAGATGAGTGTTCTGAGTAACCTCTATTATACATTTCTTCTAATACCAGATATGATTGCTTGTGATTTCGGGGACGAAATCGTATTTTAAGGGAGGAGAAATGTAAGGCCCAAGATTATGATTATTATAATCTGAAATGAATTGTGGATAAATGGATGTGATTATAGAAGGATCGCTCCGAGACACGACTTGAGGTAGCGTACGATATCGAATGTGTGAGGGTAGTGCCATTCGCGCACATGCGCGACCGGATGCGCACACATGCGCGAAATGGACAGAAGACCCCGCGCATATGCACAGAGTAAAGGCACGCATATGCGCGAGGTGTCCAGCAGTCCAAAGATACAGAACAGAGTTTCTGGCGCACATGCGCGGAGTGAGGGCGCGCACATGCGTGAGAATGATCAGTAGCCAAAGTTCAGAACAGAACTTGTGGCGCATATGCGCGAAGCTAGTACGCGCATATACGCGAGATGCTGAACAGCCAAGCTACCGAGGCAGGGTTCCTCGCAACATCAGTAGATTGATAGTGATCAGATTCAGTATTGATTGAGATTGTATCGTACTTTATTGACATTGATTAGAATATGTCTTGATTTGAGTATTGATCAGAACCGGTCTTAAATTGAGTTGTACATTGATATTGTGCATATTGATATTGTCATTGCCAGATTGGGTATGGACAGATTGGAGTGCGAGACTTCGACTTCGTCAGACCGAGAAGACAAAGGTATAAAGCAATGTTGATTCGGGATTGCACAACTCGAATTAGAACCGATTTGAGTTTCTCAAAATCACATACTAGATTGTTTTTAATTTGATACGGTTATGCTTTGTCTATTGAATTATAGCAATGTACATGAGATAGGTAAGCCATGGTAGAATTGCCAAGTACTAGATGTTCGGTGGTATCGAAGCATAGGAGAAGATCGACTCCGATTGTAGATATTCGATACAGACAGGACCGAAGTCTAGGAATAAGACGTACCGCCACCACGATTGGGAGAGTAGGTGGGAGACTTGTTACGTCTTATTCACACCGGGATCCTTAGATTAGAAATGAGTCGAGTTTGAGTCTGAGAGTCACAGAGTGTGATTCCTTATTTGATATTGAATTATGTTCCTGACTTTGGTACTTGTTTAGAGTATTGATTCATGTTTTGATTTAGATACATGTTATGTATATTTGATGCATGCTTTTATATTGTTTATATGAATGCATGTATACTTGGTTTATACTGGGAATTTAATTCTCACCGGAGTTATCCGGCTGTTGTCTTGTTTGTATGTGTGCATGACAACAGGTGGGACAGGATCAGGGTCATGAAGAGAATGAGACAAGACTAGTTAGCGTGGAGATCCAGGCTCAGAAGTAAATTAGGATTCATCATTGATATGTAGTTGAACCTAGTTGAATTATTATAGATACTACAACATTTGTAGGTTTATGTTTAATATGTATTTCGGATTGATTTACATTACGTTCCCGCTTTGTATTTTTGAAAAAAAATTTTAGACCCTGTTTATTAGAATTGATTAAATTGTCCCAATGATGATTAAGAACATGATTAGCGTCCGGGTCTCCACAGGAAGCTAGAGTCGGTATAGCCTTCCAATTTTAGTTCTCCACCCCCATAGACCAAGAACAATTTATCGGTCCTTCTCAAATACTTGAGGATGTCTTTCACAGCTTTCCAATGTGGAAGACCAGGGTTCGATTGATATCTACTCACTACACTTAGTGCAAAAGCCACGTAAGGACGTGCAGATATCATTCCATACATGATGATACCAATCGCAGATGCATAAGGAATGCTTGTCATCGCCGCTATCTCTGCATCAGTCTTGGGAGACATAGACTTGGATAGGGACACGCCATGACACATTGGCAGATGTCCTCTCTTGGACTCATCCATCGAGAACCGCTTCACGATGGTATCAATGTATGTGGACTGGGTGAGACCAAGCAATCTTTTTGATCTATCTCTACAGATCTGTATTCCCAATACAAAAGATGCTTCACCCAAGTCCTGCATCGAGAACTTACTTGCTAACCATATTTTAGTTGATTGCAACATTCCTACATCATTTCCAATGAGCAGAATGTCATCAACATGAAGCACCAGGAATGTCACAGCACTCCCACTGACCTTCTTATACACACAGGTTTCCTCAGGATTCTTAGTAAAACCAAACTCTTTGATTGTACTATCGAATCTGAGGTTCCAACTCCCAGATACCTGCTTTAGACCATAAATAGATCTCTGAAGGTTGCATACCATATGCTCACTTCCGATAGATGTAAACCCTTCAGGTTGAGACATGTAAATCTCTTCCTTAATATCCCCATTTAGAAAAGCTGTCTTAACATCCATATGCCGTATCTCACAGTCATACCATGCAGCTATGGCTAGCAATATCTTTGTCGACTTGAACATTGCAACTGGAGAAAAGGTTTCCTCAAAGTCAACTCCTTGTCTTTGAGTATATCCTTTTGCCACCAATCGCGCTTTGAAGGTCAATACCTTCCCATCTGCCCCAAGTTTCCTCTTGTAAATCCATTTACACCCTATGGGAACAATTCCCTCAGGTGGATCCACGAGATTCCACACATGGTTCAAATGCATGGAATTCATCTCAGATTCCATTGCTTCAAGCCACTTGGATGAATCGGCATCAGATAACGCTTCCTTGAAGGTCCTTGGATCACATCCATGGATAGGCTCATCATGGCCCTCTTCAAGAAGCAGACCATACCTCATAGGTGGTTTCGAGATTCTCTCGGATCTTCTAGGAGCTTGTATCTCCTCTCTTTGCTCTTCGGGTGTGGGTTCTGCAATTGTGGGTGTCTCTCGAACCTCTTCGAGTTCTATCATCTTCTTTTTTTCTATCCAATAGAAATTATTTTTCCAAAAAGGTTGCATTCCTAGATACAAACACCTTTGTTTCTTGGGGATGATAGAACTAGTATCTAACTGAATTCCTTGGATATCCCACAAAGTAACATAAAATGGATCGACTATCCAATTTATCTCCCACTACCTGCTTCACATAAGCAGGGCACCCCCATATTCTAAGATAAGAATATCTGGGAGGCTTACCCATCCATATCTCATATGGAGTCTGCCTTTAAATGGACATTTAGTGGAATACCTTTCAATTTTAAGTTATTAAGATCGTTTTCAAGTTTTCCAGTACCAATCAAACATTCATTCTTGTAAATATTGCAAACACCTTTGCCAAATAAACAAGAATATCCATCTTTATCAACATAGAAATGGAAACATTGTTTTCCTACCAAATCAGGTACAAACAAAACATCTCTTAAAAATTTAACTTTAAATTGTTGTTCAACAATAAGTAAACATCTCCCAAGCCTTGGCAGCAACTCTTGCCCCATTGCTCATCCTCAAGAAGGTCTCACCTTCCTTGAGCCTCCTACTTCTTCCCATCACTTGTAAATCATTACAGAGATGTGAGCCACAGTCAGTATCCAATACCCAAGAAGTAGAGTTAATTGAAATATTTACTTCAATATAGAACATACCATTTCCAGAACCCTTCTGGGCAAGATATTCCCAGCAGTTACGCTTCCAATCTCCAGGTTTCCTGCAGTGATGACATACATCAGCAGTCTTGTCGGCCTTACCTGGTGTGGCTGCCACAACGAGATTCGGAGATTGCCTCATCAAAGGCACGTTCTTCTTGGGACGTTGGAAAGAACGCTTCTTTCCCTTCCCATGTGGATCAATCTTCGTACCAGATGAAGAACCCACATAAAGAACCGGCTTGTCTTTCTTGATGGTGGATTCAAAGGTCACATGCATGTTCACCAACTCCTCAAGGGTCGGCTCCATCTTGTTCATATTGAAATTCACCACAAAAGTATCAAACGAGCTAAGCAGTGACAAGAGTAACACGTCAGTGGTCAACTCCAAAGGCAACATCAAATCCATGTCAACGAGCTTGTCCACGAGCCCAATCACCTTTAGGCCATGCTCATGGACCGAGACCCCATCTCGCATGAGCAAAGTGATCAGCTCCTTGACGGTCGCATGCCTAAGAGGACGTGTTTGCTCTCCAAAGAGCTCTTTGAGATGAAAATGAATGTCAGCAGCACTCTTTGCATCCTCAAAATGCCTCTGCAGCTCATCATTCATAGAAGCCTGCATATAACACTTGGCTTTCAAGTCATGGTCAAACCATTCCTTGTAAGTCTGCAATTCCTCAGGAGTGCAGCTAGTCGGAGCCTCAACAGGGGGCGACTCAGTAAGTGTTTATGCTATCCTTTCCGAATTCAAGACGATTTTAGGTTTCTTAGCCAAGTGAGGTAATTAGGTCCAGTTAATATGTGTTTGTCGAGTATTCCAGATAGCGGATTGCGAATCGAAGACATTGTCAAATTGTACTGAAAAGTAAGAACAGATAAATGTTGATGACTATTTTAAAATATTTGGTAAGATATAAAGTATGGACTTTTACTTTATAAATTTTCGCTCCCACTGTTTTTAATCTTTCACTACCCTCTAGTGAAAACGAGAAACTCTTTTCCTCAGTAGGTACGCAAGGTCCAATTATGGAATAATGATCCCGAATAATATTAGCCAATCACAATTCCTAAAAGGTAGTTTCCAATTGCATCTCCATGCAACCCTCTACGTAAACTTTTGTCTCACGTTTGATTAGGACCCAATAATATGACGTCGTTCATCTTTACGTGTCAAGCCTTACCCATCGATGTCGAACCTTAATGGACGGTCGCCATGAGTTCCCTCAATAATATGAGCCGAAATCATGGGAGTTCCACGTAGTTCACATCACCATGTCAATGGATGTCACAGCTTTCCGGCACCCAAGGCCCCCCCAATAATATGAGCCGAGCCCCGAGCACGGGTAGCGTTCATCATGCACCCATTGTCGATGGAAGACATGGAAATTATAAACAAATTTATAATTCCCCTTTTCGGGCTTGATATTAATTTTGAATCTTATTCAAAATGAGGGTTTTTAATTTTGAAAGGTCTCATCATTAATTTTATTTAAAAGCTCGCCATGTTTGATCGTATGTTTGCCGGATTCATGCAACTTTGTTATTATCATAATAATAACGCACATACTCATTATTTATAACATATCATGCATATATTATAAACAGTAAACAAAACAAGGATGATCAATCGCCCCAAAACTAATGGCCCGTGTGAGCTAAACACGGGCCTAGGTCCAATCCTAGGGAAATGCATGGGATGCAAATGCAACTATTACATTAGCTTCCAATATTTACATGTCTTCGATCTTCATAATCATCAAGGCCACCATCTTCCAATCTTGATCTTCCACTATACTAATATTTACAAATAAATATCCATGGCAAATAGGGATACATCTCATGGGGTGGGAACGGGCCATAAACCAAGCCCACTTTATAAATTGATAATTATTACAATCATTCAACACAAAATATCCTAGCATACACCTAGCGAATTGGGCTTGGGCTTTTGATCATCCTTCATGCATAATATCACATATCATACACCATCAATTAATTATCACAATAATTAATTGATCCAATATTATATATCTTGATCCAATTACTAACCGCCACGATTATAAACTAAATTAACAAAGTATACAAACTCTTTTGTCTACTTTCTAATTAATTTATTTATAACCGAATTTCTTGTAAATCACCATTTACTATAAATATTTAAAGTCCAACTTAAATTATTTGTTTCATGAGAAAATATTTGCAACTTTTTTAAATTTAAATTTAAGGGCCCAAAAAATTATTTTTCACCAAAAACATTTTGGCCTATTTAAATTTCACAAATATGTTAGTCATCCAATGACCCAACAACTCAAAGCCCATGACACTTTGATATTTCAAAACACTTTCTGAAAAACCCTAGTCGTCATTGCCGTCGCCGGAGCTCCGTCGCCGGATTCCGGGCAACATGCCAAAAAAATTTTTTTTTATTAAAATCAAGGGGCTGCCCTTGCTGCCTGAAATGGGCAGCCCCAAGGGCAACCCGAGCTGCCCAAAGTTGCCCAAAAAACGGCCTTCGATTTGTTGCAAAAATCCACCCCATGTGGTTAGAAATCGACCTCAATATAATATCATGTATAAGCTACACAAAATAGTATCCATAGCTCTGATACCACTTGAAAGGGGATCGGTTACGGATGTTCAAATGCGCAACGGAAGTTTTAAAATTGTTTTTCAATAAGGAAAAATTCGAACACTTCACTAGAATGTGTAGCAAATTCAAAAACACCAAAATGTCATACATAAGGTGTTTATAGAAATATTACCTATCAATCTCAAAGATTGATGTAATGGCTCCAACCAAGTTGTAAACAACTTGGCTCTTCAAAGGCACGACAAATCTACAAGCTCTCCTTGTTCTTGAGTCCTTCCTTCAAAATCAAGCCCACCACCAAACTTAAAAGATCCACCTTACACTTGCACTAGAAAATGTAGGGCATTTTTCTTTGAGAAGAGAATTGTTTCTCCAACTATTGAAGAACAAGATGAGAGAAAAATTTTTCGAGAAAATTGTGTGTAATTTTCGGCCAAGCAAGGTGAGAAGTGGTAGGAGGATGGCTTGTCTTGGTTGTGGGAAAAGCTAAAACCCTTTTTAGCATACCAAGCCTTGGAGATTGAAAAAGTAGTCTCCAACCCTTCATCTCCCATGCATGCAATGTTATTTGATTTTTAACAATTAAAAATCCATGGACTTAATTTAATTGTCTCAAACATATTTAAAAATAATTAAATATTACTTGAATTTACTCAAGTCTACTAGTTAAATAATTATTCCAATTGGATTCTACAAGACCCAATGTTATTTAATTAATTCAACACTTGAATCACCCCCCCCCTCTGGACTCTACTAGGTCCACTAGTGTTTAATTAATTCAACACTTGAATTAATTTAATTTAGTCCATAATAATGTTTATGAAAATCACAATTTTCAAATACATTATTTAATTGGCCAACTTTTAATTTTAGGAACACAATCATAAATTAAAAGTTACATCTCTCATAGAAGTCATACTTCTTTTTTTCCTTACGCCTATAAACTCCTTTATAAGCCGTTCAACACATTGAACTATTTTACTTCTCAACGAGATCTAGAAAGCTAGTACTTGTGTGGCCCTCAATGGTTCATTGATACAACTAGCCGTGGGTTCACATCTCCATGTGATTCGGACTAAACATGTCCTTATTTGAGCATACCCCAATTGCTCCATTCTTACTTATCAACTCCTTGATAACAAGAACGTCAGAACTCAAGTCTGATAGTACCCAACCAATCATGTTAAACGCCTAGCAGCATCGCTTACATGATTCCCTAGGTATCAAATGATAGTGCCTGCAAGAACCATTCAATTATGGTTAGCGTACAGTACGGTCCCTTCAACTCATATATCCCGACCGATTCGACAACCATTGGTATATCGAGAGTTGTCAATGAATCGATACTATGTGTCATGTCGTAGTTGCATCGATGGTGTAATCTATGAAACCCCTTTCATAATTACCACCATACTCTGATCAGAGATTTCAAACTACANTTGTTCAGTGCACTCTACCAGGAGCACCTATCTGCATGCTCGGACATCACAATGTCCCCTACCAATGAAACATGGTACTCACATCGCAGCAACTAGCATGTGTATACAGATTAAGATGTGCCAAAAAAATAATTTCAAATATTATTAAATTAAAGATTGCTTATACATAGAGTTTCATTGTGAACACTCGGCCAACACTTGACTCGACGGGCACTACTCTAACAAAGCCTTCATAAAATTAAGAAACAACTCTCCAAATTTCAAAACCATGATGTGGACAAAGATTAAGCAATTCTTTATATCTATCCCAACACTGATAAAAAGTTTCTCCTTGTTTTTGAGTGAAAGTGATGATTTGCCTTTTGAAAGAATTTGTTATATGAGATAGAAAAAACTTTTTCAAAAATTGTTGTTGCAATTCATTCCAAGTTCAAATGGATCCCGATCTAAGATTTTGTAGCCAACTTTTAGCTTTATCTTTTAAAGAAAAAGGAAAAAGCTTAATTCGAATGGTGTTCATGCTACAATTTAGATCATTATATGTGTTGCACACTTCTTCAAATTCTTGTAAATGCATGTATGGATTTTCAGAATCTAAGCCATAAAAGTTGGGTAAGTTGGATAATACCAGACTTAAAATTGAAATGAGATGCATCAGGGGGAAAAACTAGACATGAAGGTGCACTAGTACGTGTAAGGTTCATGTGATCTCTAAGTGTTCTTCGCCTATCATGATCATGTTGAGATTGAATTTCATCTTCATTATCCTGGATGGGTTCTTCCGCCATGTTTTGTAAAAATAAAGGATTATTTTGAATGAGTCGACCACTAAGTGTACGTGACCAAATAATGCTCATGCAAATGCAAAAGAAAAAGAAGAAAAACACACAAAAACAATAAAAAAATTCAAAGAAAGAAAATTAAATAGACTTGAAATTAAATTATACTTCCCCGGCAACGGCGCCAAAAACTTGTTGTGACTTTGATTGTTGCACTCCCAATAGCAGGTTGTCCGCAAGTAGTATAATTCGGTGAGTCCGATATCGTATCCACATGGAAGCTACGGTAATTACAAGTCCACTACAATGTCTTTTTGTTTTTTTTTCTCTTTTAATTGTTTGAATCCTTAATTGGTAATTTTTAATTGTTTAAATTTTAATTTAAGTAGTTGATATTAGAGGATCCACTCTTGATATTTTAATAAAATTAACATTAATGAACATTATTGAAATCCACTTAATAAAACGGTTCCAATATATTAAATAATCATATTTATATTATGTTATATACTATTTTCTTATAAGTATAAAATATATATCAAAACTTATAAATGTTGTCAAGTATTTATTGTGCTATATATATTTGTAAAAACTAAATCAAAGTTCCCACTTTAAATGGTTTGTAAAACCAAACTAACATTTAAATGGTACCAAGAAATTAATAATATGATATATTGATATATAATAAATCAAGGCATCCACTTTAAATGGTTGGTAAAACCGAACAAACATTTAAATGGTACCAAGAATTTAGTGTAACATATAGCAACAATAAATCAAAACTCCCACTTATAAATAGGGTATAAAAATGCTTAAAGAAATAAATATAACATAAACAATAAATAATGATTAAATAATATAAAACATAGATTATTACCTTTTAATAACCTTATTATCATACCAAGAGCTTCACCTTTTCATCTCAACCTTGGGAAGTTAGCTACTCATTATTAAAAGTATAAAACTTTGAATATGAAATTAACATACTAATTATTTTTAAATGATGAAATAATTGAAAAATAAAGAGAGAAATATTATGAACTCAAAGATTTGTTCATAGAATGAGGGATATCTCAATTCATTACAATGCACCCCTATTTATAGCCAAATTTGGGGAGACAACCACAAATAAAATATTATTTTTTTTACACAAAAGTCTTCATTGGTGTTCCAAGAAATTATATTTTAATACACATCACTTTTGAAAATCTTCCCACCTCTGAAACTGTCTTAGGAATGGACCATTGCTTGATGGACTCAACTTTGGATGGATCAACTGAAATTCCTTCTTTTGAAATGATGTGGCCCAAAAATGCCACTTGTTCCAACCAGAACTCACATTTCTTCAACTTAGCATACAAGTGCTTATCCCTCAACAGTTGCAACACAATCCTCAAATGCTCACGATGAAGTTTTCGTGTCTTTGAGTAAATCAAGATGTCATCAATAAAAACAATGACAAAAGTATCCAAATACGACTTAAAGACACGATTCATTAAGTTTATGAAAACTGAAGGAGCATTGGTTAGTCCAAAAGACATCAACATAATTTCATAATGGCCATACCTCGTTCTAAAAGCAGTCTTTGGTATGTCCTCCTTTATCACTTTCAATTGATGATATCCAGATCGAAGGTCAATCTTCGAGAACACTGTTGCTCCTTGCAATTGATCAAAAAGATCATCTATCCGAGGCAAAAGATATTTTTTCTTCACAGTTACCTTATTGAGTTCTCGGTAATCAATGCATAATCTCAACGATCCATCCTTCTTTTTCACGAATAATACTGGAGCTCCCCACAGCGAAGAACTAGGACGGATACAACCTTCATCTAATAGCTACTGCAATTGATTCTTCTATTCTTTCATCTCTGTTGGAGCCATTCTGTATGGATCCTTAGAGATTGGGGTTGTACCTGGAATTTAATCAATAACAAACTCTACCTCTCGATCATGTGGTAATCCAGGTACATCCTCAGCAAATACATCAGGATAATCCTGCACTACATCAATATCCTGCACTTTTATATTACTCTCTTTTCTCATATCCGATACCGAAGCTAGAAAACCAGTACAACCCTTATTCAACAATTTAATAGCTTGTAGACAAGAAATAATTGGAGTACTCAATTAAGAACCTAAGCCAACAAACACTTCATTCTCATGATCATCTTATAAAAACTTCACTGTCTTGGCCACACAATCAATAACCGCATGATAAGCAGACAACCAATCCATACCCAATATAACATCAAAAGCAACCATCGGAATAACTATGAAATCATCGAATAACAATCTTGTACCCACTTGAACAGGACATGCCTTAATAATACTAGTGGAAAAAATTTCATCTCCAAATGGCAACACAATATTGAAGTGTAATGGAATAACAGTAGGTTCAACAGATACAAAATGCATAAACACTTCAGATATAAAAGAATGGGTTGCACCAGTGTCAATTAATGTAAGTGTGATGAAACTTAAAGTTAATAATTTATTATATGTTAAAACCTATATTTTAAATTTAAGTTTCATTAAAATTATAAAATTATGTTATTTTAGTATTGTGTGTTTATATTTAAATGTCTTACTAAATATGTTTTATTTTCAGGTTTTCTATGTGTTGGTAAAATAATGATATCTCAAGATAAAAAATTCAAATGGAGGTGATTCAAATATTTTTGGAATCCTTGAGAAATTATCTACAACTTTGCAGAAGACATGATTGCCTAAAAATTTGGTTAAGATGATCAAATTGTGAAAATATCAAAAGGAGGACAAATTTATTTTCACCATGACCAGCATATAGTAAAAAAATCGTAACTATTTCAATATTTAACCAAATGAGGTGAACCAAGTGGCCAAATTCATCTACAGACAATTCCCCACATGTTTGCTGTTTTGAGCTGAGTCAAATTCGGTGATTAAAGTCGTGGAACAAAGCATTGAAAGAAGAGGCATGTAATTGAAGTTGGAGGAGACAAAGACTACTATTACAACTACATTGCATTAATAGAATTTTTGACCCTTTCTCTCATTTGGCCTATAAATAGAGGCCTTGTGCTAGCTTGAGGATCATTCTATCTCATTGTAAAATATAGTGTGAGTGTGTATAAAAGTTCTAAGTTCCAATATATTTTCCATTTTCCAATTTATGAGTGATGTTTTTAGTGTTGATCAAAAGTAAATTGATGGAAAGCTAGATCTATTATGTCAAGGTGAAGAGGATGAATTCTTGGTGAAGTAAGATTGTTTATATTTTGTATATTCTTTCTTTATTTCTTTTCATTTTGCTAATTTCTTTTTATTGTAGGTATAAAAATGAATTATTTGTTGTTATCAATTTACATCAAATGCTTGATACCATTGAAGTGGTTATCTTGATTTGTTGTTTAATTTTGATACAATAAATATTTCATCAATTATTATTGTTATATTATATATATATATATATATTTATATAATTATATCATATATTTCATTTAGACGATAGCGTGGCTCTGCCGGTTGTTCTAAATGAAATATTATGATATCTAACAATCTAACATTTACTTTATCGCAACTAACTTTTACTTTCCGCATCTAACATTTACTTTATCGCAACTAACTTTTACTTTCCCGCAACTAACTTATTAAATCATATATTTCATTTAGGCAATAGCGTGGCTCTGCCGGTTGTTCTAAATGAAATATAATGATTTAATTTAACATTTATTTTATGCAGTTATATATTTATATAGTTATATATATAATCATAGGTACCATATATAAAATATCGGTGAATTCGGTATTTTCTATAGTGGGAACTATATTATATTAGGTGTGTGTTTAAATATTTAATTTTCTTGGAACCATTATTTATGGTGGTTTCCTTTGTTTTACTTTTAGTTAAACAATATTGCATAAACCAAGAATAAATCCTCGAGCCTTGACAAAATTTATAATTTGTAAACTTCGTTCTTGCATTTGGTAATCTATAAATTAATAAATTTAAACTTAAAATAACCTCTCTGTGGATCGATCTCGTACTTACGAAATATATTACTTGCAGACAACCTACACTTGGGTGAATTATAATTTAAGTAGTAGCAAGTTTTTGGCGCCGTTGCCGGGGAGGTATAAATTAAGTTTATATTTGTTAATTATGTTTTATTTATAAGTATTGTGTTGTTTTTTTGTATGAGTATTTGGAGTCGAAAAAAAAGTGGTAGACTTATTCGAGTATCTGAAAATAATTTAAACATGGATGATAATTCAAATAATCAAGATAATGATAACAATAATAACAATAATAATAATAATAATCAAGAACATGATCAATTAAGAACACTTAGGCACCATATGAACCCTATTAGAACTAGTGCCCCATCTTGTTTAGTTTTTCCTCCTGATGCATCTAATTTCAACTTTAAACCTCAAATTATTCAACTTTTACCAAATTTTCATGGCTTAGATTCTGAAAATCCATATTTACATCTAAGAGAATTTGAGGAAGTTTGTAACACTTATAATGATCAAAATTGTAGCATGGATATAGTTCGATTAAAGCTTTTCCCTTTTTCTTTAAAAGATAAAGCTAAAACATGGCTACAAAATTTGAGATCAAGTTCAATAAGATCATGGGAAGAAATGCAACAACAATTTCTCAAAAAGTTTTTTCCTTCCCATAGAACAAACTCTTTTAAAAGACAAATTACTACTTTTTCTCAAAAACAAGGAGAAACATTTTATCAATGTTGGGATAGATATAAAGAATTACTTAATACATGCCCACATCATGGTTTTGAAACATGGAGAATAGTTTCTCACTTTTATGAAGGTCTAATACCTAAAGATAGGCAAATGATAGAATTCATGTGTAATGGAACTTTTGAAGATAAAAACCCAAATGAAGCTATGGAGTATTTGGATTCATTAGCAGAAAATGCTCAAAATTGGGATAATATAGGCACAATAGAACCACCAACAACTAAAATCAATAATTCAACAAATGGGGGTGGTATCTATAATCTTAAAGATGATATAGATATTCAAGCTAAACTTGCATCTTTAGCAAGAAAAATTGAGTCATTAGAAATGAAAAAGAGTGGTCAATTAAAAAGTATTCAAGAAATTGTTTGTCATATATGTGATACACATGATCATGCTACAAAAGATTGTCCAACATTACCTTCATTTAAAGAATGTCTCCATGAACAAGCAAATTATGTTAACAATTATAAAAAACCAATACTAGATCCTTTTTCAACATCATATAATCCTGGATGGAAAAATCATCCTAATTTTAGTTGGAGGAATGATAATAATGCACAACCCTCACAACAATATTTTCAAAATAACCAAAATCATCAAGGTTATATTCCTTATGTTACACCTCCAAGAAAAAACTTTGAAGATGTAATTCATGCATTTATCCAAAAGCAAGAATCTATCAATATTCAAAACAGTCAATCTATGACTGATTTGAAAGAAACTCTTGCAAAATTTGCATCTGCACTTAATATTCATGAAAAAGGAAAATTTCCATCTCAACCTCAACCTAATCCTAAAAATCAAAATCAAGAATTAAAAAATGAAAAAATTGATCAAATAAAATCTGTTATTACCCTTAGAAGTGGTAAAATAGTTAATGATCCATATAGTAATGAAAACAAGGATCATTTAAAATCAAAGAGTAAGGATGATAATCCTGATACTTTTGAGAATGATGATACCTTAAATTCTAAAAATAATATGTTGAATGATAAATCATCTGAAATAGTAAATGAATCAAATAAACCTCCACCATTTCCTCATGCATTAACAAATCATAAAAAACAAAAAAATGATTCTGATATCTATGAAGTTTTTAAACAAGTAAAGATAAATATTCCATTATTAGATGCTATTAAACAAGTACCTTCATATGCAAAATTTTTAAAAGACTTATGTACTGTGAAGAGAAAATTGCATGTGAAGAAGAAAGCATTCTTGGCTGAACAAGTAAGTTCTATTCTTCAAAATAATTCTAGTTTAAAATATAAAGATCCTGGTTGTCCAACAATTTCATGTATTATTGGAGAAAATAAAATTAAAAAAGCTTTGTTAGATTTGGGAGCAAGTGTGAATTTACTTCCTTATTCAGTTTATGAAAAACTTAATTTAGGAGAATTAAAACCCACTTCTGTTACTCTCTTACTGGCGGATAGGTCAATCAAAATACCTAGAGGTATTGTAGAAGATGTGTTGGTTCAAGTTGATAAATTCATATATCCTGTAGATTTTATTGTTTTGGATACACAACCAATAGAAGTACATAATGAAATTCCAGTAATATTGGGACGACCATTTCTAGCAACTTCAAATGCTTTAATTAATTGTCGAAATGGAATAATGAAATTGTCTTTTGGAAATATGACTCTAGAACTTAATGTGTTCAATTTATGTAAACAACCAAGTATTAATGAAAATGAATATGATAATGAAATTGAAACAATTATGGAAGAAAATATACAAGAAGAAAACTTAAATCAACAATCTGAAGTTTTTTCAATAGAATGTTTTGAGTCTGAAAATAATTTTAAAAAAGATGATAATACAAAACTTGAATTAAAAGTTTTACCATTCGAATTGAAATATGTATTTCTTGGTGAAAATAAAACATTTCCTGTTGTAATTTCTTCCACTCTTCTACCAAATCAAGAAGAAGATTTAATTAAATTACTTAAGAAATATAAAAATGCAATTGGATGGACTTTGAAAGATATAAAAGGTATAAATCCTTTAATTTGCACACATAAAATTCATTTGGAAGAAAATGCTAAAACATATCAACAACCACAAAGAAGGTTAAATCCACATATGAAAGAAGTTGTTAAGAATGAAGTATTAAAACTATTAGACGCTGGAATTATCTATCCAATCTCAGATAGTAAATGGGTAAGTCCAACACAAGTAGTACCTAAAAAGTCAGGCATCACTGTTATAAAAAATGAAAAGGGAGAGTTATTACAAGCTAGGATTCCATCTAGTTGGCGT
The DNA here is from genome assembly GCF_012295235.1 of Primulina huaijiensis. Taxonomy (NCBI): domain Eukaryota; kingdom Viridiplantae; phylum Streptophyta; class Magnoliopsida; order Lamiales; family Gesneriaceae; genus Primulina; species Primulina huaijiensis. The sequence continues at coordinate 11,732,652 of NC_133307.1, forward strand.
ATGTGTATTGATTATAGAAAATTAAATGATGCAACTAGAAAAGATCATTTCCCACTACCATTTTTAGATCAAATTCTAGAAAAAGTAGCAGGAAATTCTTATTACTGTTTTCTTGATGGGTATTCGGGGTATTATCAAATACCTATATCATTAGAAGATCAAGAAAAAACTACTTTCACTTGTCCTTTCGGAACTTTTGCATTTAAAAGAATGCCATTTGGTTTATGTAATGCTCCGGCTACTTTTCAAAGATGCATGTTAAGTATTTTCAGTGATATGATTGAAGAATTTGTAGAAGTTTTTATGGATGATATAACTGTTTTTGGAAACTCATTTGAAAATTGTCTTAAAAACCTAGAAGAAGTATTAAAACGATGTGAAGAAAAAAATCTTGTTTTAAATTGGGAAAAATGTCATTATATGGTTAAATCTGGGATTGTGTTAGGTCATGTGATATCTGAAAAAGGAATTGAAGTTGATAAAGCCAAAGTTGATGTTATTGCTAATTTAACATCACCAAAAACGGTCAAAGAAGTTCGATCATTCTTGGGTCATGCAGGTTTTTATAGAAGGTTTATAAAAAATTTCAGCATAATATCTAAACCAATTTCGAATCTTTTAACAAAAGATACACAATTTGAATGGACTCAGAAATGTGAAAATGCTTTTAAAAAAATAATTAATCTTTTAATTACATCACCTATTTTACAACCTCCAGATTGGTCTTTACCATTTGAATTAATGTGTGATGCAAGTGATTATGCTATAGGAGCTGTGTTAGGACAGAGAAAAGAAGGAAAACCGTATGCAATCTATTATGCTAGTAGAACCTTAAATAGTGCCCAAATAAATTATTCAACTACTGAAAAAGAATTACTTTCAGTAGTATTTGCATTAGATAAGTTTCGATCTTATTTAATTGGTTCTACTACTATTGAGTAAACTGATCATTCTGCCGTAAAATATTTATCAAATAAACAAGATGCTAAGCCAAGATTAATACGATGGATTTTATTGTTACAAGAATTTGATATTATAATTAAAGATAAAAAAGGAAAAGAAAATGTCGAAGCCGATCATTTATCTAGAATAATGACTGAATCATCTCATAATGAAATACCAATAAATGAAAATTTTCCAGATGATCAGTTGTTTTATGCTCATATTATGCCCTGGTTTGCTAACATTGTAAATTTTATTGTGACAAATAAAATGACTTCTCATTGGAATTCACAGGATAAGAATAAATTCTTGATAGAAGTTAAAAAATTTTATTGGGATGATCCTTACTTGTTTAAGTATTGTCCTGACCAAATTTTTCGACGATGCATACCCGACAATGAAGTAAGTAATGTTATTAAATTTTGTCATTCTGAAGCATGTGGAGGTCATTTTTCATCCAATAAAACAGCTGCAAAAATCTTACAATGTGGATTTTATTGGCCATCTTTATTCAAAGATACGCATTTATTTTGCAAATCTTGTGAAAATTGTCAGAAGATAGGATCAATTTCAAAACGAAACATGATGCCTTTAAATCCAATCATAATTAATGAAATAGTCGATAGTTGGGGGATAGATTTTATGGGTCCATTTCCAATATCTTTTGGATATACGTACATTTTAGTCGCTGTTGATTATGTTTCAAAATGTATTGAAGCAATTGCATGTAGAACTAATGATCATAAAGTTGTTATAAAATTTTTAAAAGAAAATATTTTTAGTC
>NC_133307.1:11739231-11741598 GCF_012295235.1 Primulina huaijiensis
TGTTTAAAACCTTAAACATTTAAAATACTAGATTTAAACAACATTGTACATGCAATATTAGTAACAATTTAGTCAACCCATAAAATATTTCAAAGGTTGATAACTATCCAATTAAACCATTTCTAATTGGACTTCATGGTGTATTCATTTCCCCATTTTAAATCACTAATTAATAGTAATTTCAAATACTATAATTCAAAGAATTGTTCCTCAACCTATTAGTCGAGGGAATGAGCTGGAACGTGCAACAAGAAACTGGAAAAAAAAATACCCAACGGCAGCAAGGAATGAGTAGCCATTCAAATTCATTCAAAATTCCATTAACTTGTAACCTTCAACTAAATGCACATCAAGACCCATTAATCCCCACTTATAACATTCATCTTCATTACTTACATATCATACACCATAGGCTCAAAAATATCAGAAAGAATCGGCTGCTAAAATCGTGAACATGCTGCAGAAAAATAAGAAAATGAATCTGCCAACCTAAGGGAGTAAGAAGCAATTCAAAACTCATTTAACTTCTTGACTTGTAACCCCCAACTTAATGTATGTTATGGCACCTTTAACACCTCCTATAATACTCATCTTCATTGTCTAGCGATCACACACCCTCACCTTCGAAATACATCAGAATCGCAGCAGCTTAGGATCGAGAATAGCAGCAGAGAAAAGTAAGAAAGTAACCAACTCCGTTCCGCCGCTCGTATTCGTCGTTTTGATTTGTTTTCTTCAAAACAAATTACAGGCATGTATATGTTGTTTCCTTGCTCTTCAATCAAGTCCTATAGATATTTTTAAACCATTATATATGCATGATTCAAGCAATAAATCTAAAATGACAGCAACATTCCAAAAAAAAAAAAAAAATCTGCACAGAATTTTCTCATTTCTTTTGGTTCAACTTCACGGTTTGGTTGCTTTTCTGGATTACAGGTAGTTGCTCGATTCCAGGCTTCCATGGCTGCTTCTAGGCATGATATAGAGTGTGTTAGGGTGTTATTAGTCCATTGGTTTACACCCATAACCTCACAAATACAGAAATGACAGCAACTTAGTTCCAAAGATACAGATTTGAGCCACGGTTCTTGTTATTGGTTGGTTAAGGAGTGTGTTTTAATCTTGGCTGTCCTAAGGACTGTAGCCATGGTTAGAACCCTTCCATACCATGTCTAGGATGTGACCAAGGTGTCTTTTCAAGNAGCCCGTAGCCATGGTTCATACAACACTCCATCATGTCTAGATCGAGACATGGTCAATCAAATGGCCATTGGAACGACCCAAGACAGTAAAACAAGTCAATACATCACACTACACAGAAAGTTGTATTCTCGGTTTGAGCTGTGCATTGTCTTAGGTGATGGCTTGGTTTGTGGTTGGCTTTTAGCCTTTAGACATGGTCCAAGCCATGCCTTAGGATGTTAGTAAGAGTCCTTGGGCGGTGGTTCAAGCCCATAGTCATTAATTTCAGAATTTTTACTACAAACACACAAGCTGCTACTGCTGCCTTTTTGACAGCAGCTTTGGGTCACGGTTTTGGTGGTGGTTTGAGTTCTTGGTTGGCTTTTAGCCCATGGCCTTGGACTGGACACTACCTTAATGAGTTAGGAAAGTTGTGTTTTTGGCCGTTTGTGATTTGGTCGAGTTTAGGGGTCGTACGAGAATTTACGGTGAAAGGTGCCAAAATGACTCTCGAAAGAGTGTTTTATGTTTTTGGATTCACTTCATCTATTTTCGTGTTTTACGGTTCTTATTCATATTTTTCAGTATATTTGGGGTATTTTTAATCATGGTTAAACGTCGGTTTAATGTTGGGTCGGGTTGGTACGATACCATGATTAAAAATCTAGTGGTTGGTCATAATAGTCTCATTTTTGGTTCTATTGTTGAGTTTTGGTTCTATTGTCAAATTTAAGTAAAGATGATTTTATTTGCATGTGTCACATGTTAGAGTTAAGTCGCAACAAGCCTGGGAGCGATCCAACTCATCCGGTAAAAATAAGGTTTTAATTATATTACGTCCATAAAAATATAAAATGTTTATTTTTGAGATATATGCGATATGTCATGTGGCCACCTTATGCTTATGGGTTTGGAAGTCGGTAGGCGCAACCGAGGACCTCTCCACCCGGTGACTTACGACCGGTTATGATTATGTATGGGTACGGACATCCAGTCCAAGGGCTGTGATTGATCTCTACCGCCCAGTATACTGTGGTTTAGTCTGATCAGGCGCTTACGTTATGTTATGGGCCACTTGCTTAGAAACATTATCTCTACCAGAAAATTATGATATGACATGACAGAGCTCTATTGAGCAAAGCTTTTACGTATGATTTTCAGATATGCACGTAGTTATAATTA
>NC_133307.1:11744337-11791627 GCF_012295235.1 Primulina huaijiensis
ATTTTCTTGGAACCATTATTTATGGTGGTTTCCTTTGTTTTACTTTTAGTTAAACAATATTGCATAAACCAAGAATAAATCCTCGAGCTTTGACAAAATTTATAATTTGTAAACTTCGTTCTTGCATTTGGTAATCTATAAATTAATAAATTTAAACTTAAAATAACCTCTCTGTGGATCGATCTCGTACTTACGAAATATATTACTTGCAGACAACCTACACTTGGGTGAATTATAATTTAAGTAGTAGCAAAGTGCTTCTTTGCCGGAGATTAAAATATTACCTAATATAACAGAAGAATCAGGATTAGCACTTTCCTTCGTCATTGCAGAAATTCTGCCTTGAACTTTTCCTTTGTTTGAGGAAAGAGGACACTTCTGTGCTGTATGCCCCATTTCCTTGCATCTGTAACATCGGCCACTTCCAATCAAACATTCTCCCTTGTGTGGCTTGCCACACTATAGACACAATGGTCTATCAGTATCTGATGAAGGCAAAGAAGGTTTATTACGCTGCTCCATCTTGCCTTTACCTTTCTGGCCACCTCGCACATTTGCACTTGCACCTTGACCTCTAGCTTGGAAAGCTTGCCTTCTTAACTGCCTCTCTTTCTCAATCTCTTGCTCATCATGTTCAGCAAGCAAAGCTCTCTCAACAATGCCTTGGTATGTGACCACCTTTGACATATAAACATCTCTTCGAATCTCTGGTTTAAAACCATTAAGGAAGTGTTCTCTTTTATCTTTATCATTTTCAGCAATAAAAGGAACAAAGACACATCCTTCTTCGAACTTTATAGTCAGTAACTTCAAAGTTTACTTCCCTAGAGAAATATTTGGCATAGAATAAATCTTTAAACTCGTTCCGCTTTAGTTCTCGAACATTAACGGTCACCTTGGTGGCTTCCCACCAGATACGAGCAGCTTTGAAAAACATAAACACAGCACAACATACCTTATCTTGGTCAGTGAACTTCAAGTAATCAAATATGGCCTTCAATGACTTGATCCATTCCAGAGCCATTAGTGGATCAGGACCACCAATAAAATCAGGAGGGTTCAAACGCCTGAAACGATCATATGCACCATATTCAGTATTTTCTGTTACAAAGACACATCCTTCTTCGAACTTCAAAGTATACTCGGTAACTTCAAAGTTTACTTCCCTTGAGAAATATTTGGCATAGAATAAATCTTTAAACTCGTTCCGCTTTAGTTCTCGAACATTAACAGTCACCTTGGTGTCTTCCCACCAGATACGAGCAGCTTTGACCAACATAAACACAGCACAACTTACCTTATCTTGGTCATTGAACTTCAAGTAATCAAATATGGCCTTCAATGACTTGATCCATTCCAGAGCCATTAGTGGATCAGGACCACCGATAAAATCAGGAGGGTTCATATGCCTGAAACGATCATATGCACCATATTCAGTATTTTCTGTTATGCCTTGACCTCTTCCATGACCACGACCCTGGGTCGAGATGTGCATGCTCAATAATTGCTGAATCTGTTCACCATGGGCCTGTGCTTGCTCTTTTAATAACTTACTGAATTCGTCAACCACTTTGACAGTCTTATCAGTGGTAGAGGACCTATCGTCCCCTTTGGTACTCTTACGCTTGGGAGGCATTTCTTACACATAGGCTCACTTTAACATCGCTAAGAAGCAATAAGATATCGATGGCAATGACATAGATTCATTTATCATTTTAAAATCAATAGATGCAGGATCAAAAACATACCAGATTGTCCTAGATAGAAGAAGTCATATATGACCCAAAGAACTTTCGCTCTGATACCAATTGAAACAACCCTCTCCCATTGAATAACATTTTAAAAATAATAACATATGCGGAAGCCTTATCATTTAAAAAGGGAAAAACAATATACCATTTAATATCAAAACATTTTCAAAATTTAGTATACATAAACATTCACCTTTGAATCATCAAAAACAAAGTCAAAAGCCAACATAAATTTTTTCCATCATTCATTTAAAAAAAATAAATGATTCTAAACACTTGCAATATTCAACACCCCAAAATAAAAGTGTTATGACAAAATTCAAAAGTTTCCCTTTCTTTAGCCATATGACTTCTTCCGCCTCAAACTATCTGTTTCAATCTTTTTTATCATCTGCATCAAATGACATTAACTGGAATGAGATAAAACTCAGTAAGTAGAAAGCTATACATGACAAGCTTGGCTTGAAACATGGCTATAGCAATGGCAATGAACAATGAATAATACCATCTTCAATGAACAATATATAACAAAGCAATATAAATGGTATTTCATGTCATGAATTAAAGGAAAGGAATTGATAGTTCTGTGACCTGTGGATAGTATCTCTTTGATATATAAATATATCAAAACTGTGAGAGATACTCATAATCATGAAATTGGCCAATGACATGCATGTAATAACTATCATTCCTTGGCTTAAATTTTAGGAAATTTCATTGAGGCAATTGAACAAATACTTGGAAGGCAACAATAGAGTACTAGCTCCTTATCAATGAATTCAATGGTATTCTTGTATCAATGAACAAATAACAATACATACATCAATAATATAACAATGGAAGAAGCTAGACATCAATAAACATGGCTTATATACATATATATCATGTGAGCATTTGAAGGGAAAGCTTCTACTTACTACCTACAAGCAATATGATTGCTAAGGTAACCTTGAATGAATTCCTACAACAAAATATATGAATTCAACCATTAATCATCACCAACAATCAAAGGAATCAATCAAACCAACTTAAACCTTCAATACCTCAAACCCTTATCAACTCCAAAATACAAAGTTCTTACCTTGTAGCTTGAAATCTAAGGTAGGAGACACTAAGAAATCAACTATGATCCTTGTACTTGGAATGGAAAATTGAAGGAGAGAAAATCTTTGAGGGAAAAAGGCAATAAACGATCCAAGGAAGAGGAAAGAAGAAGAAATGGGTAGAAGCCTCTAGAATTGTGATTATAAGCCTTAAATATTTCCAAAAAAAAATGTGTTTTCTATGCCATAGACATGAACCCCGTGCCCCCCTCCATGAATGATTCCGAGTTACACACTGGAAATCACACATTTTGCTTGGCAAGACCCGGACCCCGTGTAGGTGTGGGGACCTGGGCTCTAAGTCAATTATCTTTGGGATTAAGTGGATTTTTGCTAGAAAATGTGGGTCAAAATTTTACTTTTAATATAAAAACACATTTGTATATAAATCTTACACAAATGATATCTCTATTTTATTTCAACCAAAGTAAATACATGTCTTGATTCATTACAGTCATACAAACTGGCGTTTAAAACAAACAACTACAGATCAACATGTATAACCAATAGTTCATCGTCTATGCCCGTAATCACCACACTATCTCGATCTCTCATCTTTGTCTCGACCCCGATCCTGTCCCACCTGTTGTTATGCACACATACAGACACAACAACAGCCGGATACTCCGGTGAGAACAAATCCCAGTATAAAACATGTATACATGCCTATCATGCAATTAAATACAAAATCATAACACTTGAATCAGTAATTATGACACATTGGTGAATACAGCTAAAACTCTTCGACTCTTATTCTTTGACTCGACTCATATCTAAGTCTAGGTATCCCGGTGTGAATAAGACGTAACAAGTCTCCCACCTACTATCCCAATCATGGTGACGGTACGTCTTATTCCTAGACTTCGGTCATGTCTGTATCGAATCTCTACAATCGGAGTCGATCTTCTCCTATGCTTCGATACCACCGAACATCTAGAAAGTTTGGCAAATCTGCCAATGACTCTCCTAACTCAATGCGTGTAAATAAATCAAGGTAAAGCACAAGCATAGCAAGGTATAGAAATCTAGTATGTGATTTTGGAAAACTCGAATCAAATCTAACTCAAGTTATATCTTCCAGAATCAACATGAATTATACCTTTCTTGTTGCAGTCTCGGTTTGAACAAGTCGAAGTATTGAAATCTCGATATCCAATCTGTCAATACCAATCTGAAAAGACATATATACAATGTACCATATCAACCTCTAACTCAAAGGAGTACACATACGGATCAATATTCAATCTCTGTACACTTTGACGGCATAACGACGTAATCTTGAAATACCAGCAATACTATATCAATAAACATCAATCTCGATAACTCATATTCAATCAACAACACACTCTGATACCAAATTGTATAATCTGAATCAAATCAGATATGAAAAATCATAACAATTTCATACGGTATCCGTTGCTCAATCCGGTTTCAATTATACGAGGTCTAATATCCCAAGAACACCATTTATTAATCATATCTTATTCCTTCACTATCATATTTTCAAACCTTGCTGGAAATGAATAAAACTTACATCCTTTTGTATCCGTTAATGAGAGGAGCACGGAAATGTAGTCGGATTGCAATTCGGAAGGTTAGATCTTGCCCGACCCACTTCCGAAGTTTGGATGAAGCTTTGAAGATTTCTCTGAAACTTTCCCTCGATTCTTGTTGGAGTTGAAAGGAAATGAAGACTTATGGTTTTTAAATTTCATGACAAGGACAAGTGGATCATCTCTTGGTGTTGCACGTCTGGCGCATATGCGCGACCCTCACTGGCGCATATGCACGAGACCTTGGGTCTCAGCGCTTGGCTGTATCAGCTGCTCGCGCATATGCGCGCACCATCTTGGCGCACATGCGCGACATTCTCTGGAAATAGCATCTTGGCTACTGGACACCTCGCGCATATGCATGCCCACCAGCCGCGCATATGCACGAGACCTTCTGTCCTCGCACATATTCACAACTCAACAATTCCAATCCAAATCTCGACGTGCTCTGTCTATAATCATATCAATCAATCAACTACTCATCTCAGATTAACAAGCTAAAATCTCGGGCATTACATTTCTCCCCCTCTAAGATATGATTTCGTCCCCGAAATCTCAGGTAATCAATCAAAGCTTGTAAAGGAAGCAACATACTCAAAAGCTAAATAAATACTTACGTCATGAGAATAACTCTTGATATTTCTGTCTCATCTCTAATTCTGTCTCCCAGGTCGCTTCTTCAGTGCCATGACGACTCCATTGGACTTTCACTAGCGGAATAGTCTTCGTTCTGAGCTGTTTGTCTTGCCAATCAAGAATCTGAATTGGCTGTTCAATATAACTCAAAGTGTCGTCAAGCTCGGCTTCATCAGGCTGAATGACATGAGAAGCATCAGGCATATATTTACGCAGCATCAATACATGGAAGACATCATGTATCCCAGATATAGAAGGAGGAAGAGAAAGTCTATATGCACGATCGCCAATCTTTTCAAGAATTTCGTACGGACTGATGTATCTAGGAGACAACTTACCGTGTTTGAAAAATCTGACAACACCTCTATAAGGTGAGATCTTCAGAAATACTCTGTCTCCCTGTTCAAACACTAACGGTCGACGACGTACATTCGCATACTTGGCTTTTCTATCCTGAGCTGTCTTCATTCTTTTCTGCATCAATCTTACTTTATCAGTCATCTCTCGGATCATATCAGGCCCAAGCTCTGGTACTTCTGAGATGTCATCCCAATACAGCAGAGATCTGCACTTCTTTCCATATAAAGCCTCAAACGGTGCCATCTCGATGCTCGTCTGATAGCTGTTGTTATACGAGAATTCACAAAGAGGGAGTGAATCTTGCCAACTAGTGCCAAAATCTAGCACTACAGCCCTTAGCATATCTTCTAAGGTCTGGATAGTCCGCTCTGACTGTCCATCTGTCTGGGGATGGTAAGCAGTACTCAGGTGCAATGTCGTACCTAAAGCCTGCTACAGACTGTGCCAAAAGTGTGAAGTGAATCGTGGATCACGATCTGATACGATCGAATTCGGCACACCATGCAATCTGACTATCTCTCTGACATATATCTCTGCCATCTGATCATATCGATACGTCATTCTGTATGGAATAAAACATGCTGATTTGGTCAATCTGTCTATCACAACCCAAATCGCATCACAACCCCGGGATGATCGTGGTAACTTCGTAACAAAGTCCATGGAAATGTGATCCCATTTCCATTCAGGAATAGATAAACTCTGAAGTAAACCTCCGGGCTTCTTTCTCTCGGCCTTCACTTGTTGGCAATTCAAACATTTCGACACAAACTCTACAATGTATGATTTCATTTTTTTCCACAAAAACTGTGTTTTTAGATCGTTGTACATCTTTCTGCCACCAGGATGAATACTGAACCGACTACAGTGCGCTTCTGATGGAATCTGTTGTTTCAAATCTGAAACATCTGGCGCCACAAGACGGTTATTTACATATAGAACATGATCATGTACCTGATAATTTGAGTGATGTCCCGATCTGACCATCTGAATCGACTTCTGAACATTTTGATCATTTTTATGTGCTTCTTTAATGCGAACAATCAGATCTGGTTCCATTTGAATCGCAACAAGTCGCAATAGTCTACAATCTGTATCAAATACTAATCCAGACAAACAGCAATTTTCAATCAAATTAGAAACACCTATCGTCGATAAGGATAAAGCACATACTTTTCGACTCAAGGCATCTGCTGCTGCATTTGATTTTCCTGGATAATACTTGATCTCGCAATCAAAGTCTTTCAGCAGATCAAGCCATCTTCGTTGTCTCATGTTCAATTTTGACTGAGAAAACAGATACTTCAGGCTTTTGTGATCAGAATAGATTTCAAACTTTTCGCCGTAGAGATAGTGTCGCCATATCTTGAGTGCAAATACAATGGCCGCCAATTCAAGATCGTGAATTAGGTACCGAGTCTCGTGTGGCTTCAACTGTCTCGAGGCATATGCAATCTCATGTCCTCGCTGCATAAGAATACATCCTAACCCTTTGTGAGANAGATTGCATATGCCTCGAGACAGTTGAAGCCACACGAGACTCGGTACCCAATTCATGATCTTGAATTGGCGGCCATTGTATTTGCACTCAAGATATGGCGACACTATCTCTACGGCGAGAAGTTTGAAATCTATTCTGATCACAAAAGCCTGAAGTATCTGTTTTCTCAGTCAGAATTGAACATGAGACAACGAAGATGGCTTGATCTGCTGAAAGACTTTGATTGCGAGATCANATCAGTGTCTGCAACACAATTCTTAAGTATTCGGCATGCTCAAACATACTCTTGGAATATACCAAAATATCATCGATAAAAACAATTACAAACTCATCCAGATATTTCTGAAAGACATGATTCATCAGTCCCATAAACACCGCTGGAGCATTTGTTAAACCGAAAGGCATGACAATAAATTCATAATGTCTGTACCTGGTTCGGAATGCTGTCTTCGGTATATCAACATCTCGGACTCTCAGTTGGTGATATCCGGATCTCAAATCAATCTTAGAATAGACAGCAGATCCCTGCAACTGATCAAATAAGTCGTCGATACGAGGCAGAGGATATTTGTTCTTCACCGTTGCTTTGTTTAGTTGTCGGTAATCAATGCACAATCGCATCGAACCGTCTTTTTTTCGCACAAATAGCACTGGTGCACCCCAAGGAGATACACTCGGTCTGATATATCCCTTGGCTAGAAGATCTTCTAGTTGTGTTTTCAGTTCTTTCAGTTCAATAGGTGCCATTCTGTACGAAGCTCGGGATATAAGAACTGTACCTGGAATGAGATCGATGCTAAAATCTACCTCTCGAGCTGGAGGTAACCCTGGAATCTCGTCGAGGAATACATCGGCAAACTCACGTACCACTGGCAGATCTGCCAATGACGGGCTCGATTTCAGTAGATCTAGTGAATAGACAAGGAACCCTTCTGCTCCTCTCTGTAACAATCGTGTCATCGTCAAAACAGATACTAAGGGAATCCGAGATCTCGAACCCTTACCGTAGAATTTCCCTTCGTCAGCCATCTCTGGTCTGAACCTGACAATATTCTGGAAACAATCTACAGTGGCTCGGTACTTTGTTAACATATCAATACCGACAATACAATAAAAATCAGATAGCCCAAGCACAACACAGTCTAACTCAATCTCGTGACCCTCGAACTGTAGCATACACTATCTAATTGAAGTCACGTATATCAAACCACTTCCCAAAGGAGAAGAAACAGAGACAACAATAGATAAAGACTCGACAGGCAATGCATGCATCAATGCAAAGCACTCAGAAATGAATGTATGAGATGCACCTGTATCTATCAATACATATGCAGGATAGCCGCAAAGAAAACAGTTACCTTCGATCACATCATCTGGTGCATCTTGGGCCTGCTCTTCTGTCAGCGCAAATAATCGAGCACCCTAAACTATAGTGTGTAGCAAATACAATAAAACACAAAATGACATTCATAGTGTGTTTAGAATATTAACTATCAATCATAAGGATTGATGTTTTGGCTCCACCACTAACAAAGTCACGCCTACTGCCAGTCGCAAGAAGCTCACGAAGTCACACCTCAAGTCTGTAAGATTTAAAGTTTTGCATTATGTATGTAGTAAGCATTGAATCATGATTTCAGCATTATCATGTTTTTAATTCAAAGTACGTGCATCTTATGCTATTAGTATCATGTTCATGCATATTGGGTTTACGTGGTGGGTAAATTGTTGGAACAGTATGACTCCTAGACGTGTGATTAACCGCGAAGCTAGAGAGGAGAACCGAGTGGCCCGAGATGAGGAGAGGGTCACTCCTCCTCGTCCACCTCAAGATATGCAGGCGCAGATGCTTGCAGGTATGACGCAGTTTTTCGCGCAGTTTGCGGGGAACCAGACTGCGGTTAATGTAGAGGCGAGGCCCCGACCAGAGGCTGTGTACGAAAGGTTTAGGAGGATGGATCATAAAGAGTTCTCGGGGACTACTGACCCGATGATAGCTGAGGGATGGAGTAAGTCCATCGAAGTAATATTTGATTTCATGGAGCTGGCAGATGCAGACCGAATCAGGTGTGCCATATTCCTTCTAGCAGGGGATGCCAGACGGTGGTGGGAGAGTGCGTCAGTGTCAGTGAATTTGCGAACACTGACTTGGGATAATTTTAAGTAGGTTTTCTACTCCAAGTACTTCACTGAGGAAGTACGCTCCCGATTGACTAGGGAGTTCATGTCGCTGCGACAGGGAGACAACAGCGTGGCAGACTTCGTTCGGAAGTTTGAGAGGGGGTGTTACTTTGTGCCCCTGATAGCTAATGATGCCCGGGAGAAGTTGAGGCATTTTATGGATGGATTGTAGCCGGTCTTGCGCCGTGACGTTCGAGTTGCTGGTCCTGCTACTTACTCAGTTGCCGTATCGAGAGCTTTGGTGGCAGAGCAAAATCAGAGAGACATTGAGGCCGACAGGCAGGGCAAGAGGCCCTATCAGGCACCACCGCAGCACCAGCAGCAGCAGCATCAGCGACCCCAGCATAAGAGGCCTTACTAGGGGCCGCCAGGGAAGAAACCTTGTCAGGGACCGCCTAAGGGCAAGGGTCTGATTCAGCAGCAGGGGGCGCCTCAGAAGCCTGCTGTTTTCCCAGTGTGTCCTAAGTGCAACCGCCAGTACCTGGGGCAATGTTTATATGGATCGAGCAAGTGTTTCAAATGTGGAGCCAGTTACCACATGCTGAAGGAGTGCCCACAGTGGAAGCAGCCAACTCAAGGAAGAGTGTTCGCCATGCATGCACAAGAAGCAAACCCAGACACGACTTTGCTGACCGGTAAACTTTTCTACCTAAGCTCAGTATTATTTTTGCCTTGCATGTTTTGAATTTTATTTGGGGTTGTTAAGGTGCTAGTAATATTTTTGAGTGATTTGGAATAGTAATTTTCTACTACACTTGAGGTTAATGTTAGAATTTTTGGGGATATAAGTTTGTGTTGTGCTAACGTCCCTCAGGAAATATTTTTATTAAGAAAATAACCACTCAGGCCCTGATAGACTCAGGAGCCACCCATTCTTTCATATCAGAGTCGTTCGCCAGTCACTTGGATATCAAGATGATTGGTCTCGACGTGAATTACTCAGTGACAGTCCCATCAGGGGAAGAATTATCAGCTACTAGTGTGGTCATGGACATTGATCTGGAATTGCAAGGCCACCTAGTGTATGCCGACTTGATCATCTTGCCAATGCCAGAATTTGATGTTATCTTGGGTATGGACTGGTTGACAAAGAACAGAGTCTTGATCGACTTTCAAAAGAGATCAATTTTGGTTAGACCACTGGGCATGGAGCAGTTTCTGTTTGAACCAGCCAGATGGAGAAGTTTCCCTCGTATGATCTCCTGCTTGCAGGCAAGGAGACTTATTTCTAAGGGATGTCAGGCTTTCTTGGCCAACATCGTCTCCACACCTGACATGACCACTCAGTTGTTATCAGACGTGCCAGTAGTCAGAGACTTCCCAGACGTCTTTCCCGATGACGTCACAGGTCTTCCACCAGAGAGAGAGGTGGAGTTTGCTATCGATCATATGCCAGGCACAGTGCCAATCTCTAAGGCACCGTACCAACTAGCTACAGCTGAGATGGTAGAACTTAAACAGCAGATACAGGAGCTTCTTGACAAGGAATTTATTCGCCCTAGTTTCTCTCCATGGGGCGCACCAGTGCTGTTCGTACAGAAGAAGGATGGGAGCACGAGGCTGTGTATCGATTACCGAGAGCTGAACAAGGTAACGATCAAGAACAAGTACCCACTTTCAAGGATCGAGGACTTGTTCGATCAGTTTCAGGGTGCTTCAGTGTTCTCTAAGATAGATCTTCGATCGGGGTATCATCAGCTGAAGGTGAAAGATGCAAGTGTTCACAAAACAGCCTTCAGAACCAGATATGGGCATTACGAGATCTTAATGATGCCGTTTGGATTGACGAATGCTCCAGCAATTTTCATGGACCTCATGAACTGAGTATTTCAACCTTATCTTGATAAATTCGTCATAGTGTTTATTGACGATATCCTTATTTACTCGAAGAGCCATGAGGAGCACAGTCAACACTTGAGGACGGTTTTACAGACCTTGCTGAGTCGCAAGTTACTTGCAAAGTTCAGTAAGTGTGAGTTTTGGTTGGAGAAGGTAGCGTTTTTGGGGCATATAGTGTCTAGCAGTGGTATTGAGGTAGATCCAGTTAAGGTAGCAGCCGTTAAGGAATGGGTCGAGCCGAAGAATGCTTCAGAGATCCTCAGTTTTTTAGGCCTAGCAGGCTACTACAAAAAATTTATTTAGGGATTTTCTTCGATAGTAGTGCCACTCACTTCACTGACAAAGAAGAATGAAAAATTCGTGTGGAGTGACGAATGTCAGAAGAGCTTTGATACATTGAAGCAAGCTCTTATTTCCGCGCCAGTGTTAGCCATGCCATCAGGGCAAGGGGATTTTGTTTTATACACCGATGCATCTAAGCTCGGTCTAGGCCCAGTGTTGATGTAGCAGGGTCGGGTTATAGCTTATGCTTTCAGGCAGTTGAAAGTGCACGAGAAGAACTACCCGACTCACGATCTTGAGTTAGCCGCTGTTGTAACGCCCCAGATTCGACGACTGTCCTCACTGTATCTTTCCAGCGTGCTTATGTCCTCACTCACACGCACCCTAGAAATCTTCCCAGAAGGTCACCCATCCCAAAATTGCCCCAAGTCAATCACGCTTAACTTTGGAGTTCTTATGTGATGAGCTAACGAAAAAAAGATGCACCTTCGTGATATGAGTAGTACAAATCAAATCTTTTAAGCCCTCTTCAACTGTACAGTCCATTACATTGAACAGTCTCGGAATCCGTCTCATTCCCGTGTGGGATCGGTTCATTCATGTTCCCTCCACCTAGAAGCCTGCCAGGAGCCGCTCATTTTCCGTGCAACTGATGGCACCGGCGATCACCCCCCGCCCTCTTCGGCCCCGGGCCTCACATGCCCACCAGCTTCCGCTTGGTTCGTCCCCGAACCACACCGTACTAAGAGAGGTCGGCTCTGATACCAACTGTAACACCCCAGATTCGACGACTGTCCTCACTGTACCAAGACGAGTCTTTCCAGCGTGCTTATGTCCTCACTCACACGCACCCTAGGAAACTTCCTAGGAGGTCACCCATCCCAAAATTGCCCCAAGTCAAGCACGATTAACTTTGGAGTTCTTATGTGATGAGCTACCGAAAAGAAGATGCGCCTTCGTGATATGAGTAGTACAAATCAAATCTTTTAAGCCCTCTTCAACTGTACAGTCTATTACATTGAACAGTCTCGGAATCCGTCTCATTCCCTTGTGGGATCGGTTCTGATATGAATCTGGCCAGGCATGGCGTTCAAAGGATTGGAAGGATCGTTGTGCGAGTGTTAGACGAAGTGGGAAACAGAAGCCTCCGCGCCCGAGCGGTCAAATTCTACCGCCCGAGCGCCAAAGTCACTGTACAGAACGTGAACTCTAGAAGCATCTGCGCCCGAGCGGTAACATTTTACAGCCCGAGCGCCGCCCAATCGCAACAAAATCTTTAGTTTCCTATTTTTTGAGTCCTACTTATTTTTGTAATTACATTTTTCATATCTTTTTGATTTTGTAACAATATATGGACGAAAATCCATCATTGTAACCATTGAATTATTGAGTTTATAAAAACTTTTCTTTGAGAATTATCTCAACAACAAGCTTCAGTTTCGTTATAACTTTTGCGTCGTATCAAATCAAACTTATCAAAAGATTTATCTTTTGTGGCGTTTGTCAATCGAATATCACGAGGGTTGCCAAGGACGGGTTCTTTGGAGGTTCTCTTGAACGCGATTGTTCCTATCGTTGATTAATCGTTGCTAGGCAGCGTGATCTAGAGGCGATTATCACACCTATCAATTACTTGTTTCAAAGAGCGGGACAAATCAAAGATCTCGTGAGCGGGATCGTATCAAGTGGTATCAGAGCAAGGGTTTTTGATTCAAGTAAGCGTATCCGTTCAATTCCTCGTAGGAATTTCAATACCGATTTTCGTGTAGCAATTTCTACGTATTTGTTTAATCTACAAAAAAAAAAAAAATCACGAAATACTGTTCATCCACCGGTTTTACTATACACGGAACTGTTCATCCGCCGTCGAATTTACTGTTCACGAAATTTTCGGAAATTTTCGGAAGTACTGTTCACAAGTACTGTACACAAAAATACTGTTCACGAGTACTGTTCACCCGAACTGTTCACGAGTATTGTTCACCCGGAAAAAAAAAAGTTTGAGTCGGGTGTTTGTTGAATTTTAGCGCTTATATTTGAACGTTAAGTTTGTCTTTGTCATTTAGTCGCATTTTAGTCAATTTCCAAAGTTGCTTATTCTTGTGTGGTCTAAGTGAGTCGAATTTCAAGCGTCACAGGATTGATCTCATAAGTTTGATTCGTGGAAGCCACGAGACTTAAGCGCCCCCTTGAGAATTCTCACTTAGAGTGAAAATATTTGAGTGGAGTGAATTTCATTGGAGTGATTTGAGAGGTTTTGTGGTGAGAAAAAAAAAAAAAAATGAGTGCGAGTGAATTTTCATTGGAGTGACTAGTGAGAATTTGTGGTGAGGAAACTTTATTCTTTTATTGTTTTATATTAACCTTTTCTTGCAGGTATAATGGTTGACAATCGTCAATTTCAAACAATGTTAAGGGGGTTGGATAAAATGTGGGAGAAGGAGTTTAAGCCCCTTCGTGAGAAATATAGGCGGTGCGGAATGGATGATCCACGTGAAGTTGATTGGGCTAGGAGAGTCAAGGAGAGTGGAGCACCACGCCTGGTATCGGGTAATGATAGGAGGTGCAAATCGAGTGGTAGGCAGGGAAGTGACTCGTGGAAGGAGTTTTTGACATCCGCACGAAGGTCGAGTGAAGAGAAGAAGGTCAAGACTAGACCGAAGTTGGTTTTGAAGCATGGGTATCAAGGTACATCTAAAATTTCAAATGTTAGTACTTATGATATTCAATGTATTTGGTGTCTAGAGTTTGGACATGATATTAGCCAATGTCCAAATGAGGAGGTGAATGTACTGGATTCCAGAGTTGATTGTGAATCTAAGGTTGCAGTCGAGTGTGGAGTTGAAGTGAGCATTGATGTTGAACCTAAAGTGGTGGTTGAGAGAATTGAGGAGGTTGGTATTCCACTGATTTCTGACTTGATCATAGAATGTTGTGCTGTGGAGGGTGAATCCTTAGATGGTGAATTTGCTTCTAATGTGTGTGCTAAGGAGGAGAAAGAAGAAAGTAGTAATAATTTGTTGCACGCATGTTATGATTCATCATGTACCTTTCTCGATCCACCTATTTCAATTGTAATTACTGATGATCAATTGCAATTTAATTGTGAGAGTGAAAAAGAATTTAAAATGGCAGAAAGAATGAATGATCAAAAGAGTGAGGTGGCCATAGAAAGAAAAGAAAAAGAAAATGCAAAAGAGGCCAAAAGAAGAGAAAAAGAAAATAAATTAAAGGCCCAAAAGAGTGAATATGAGCGTGATTTAATTTTGTATAAATCTCTCCAAGTACCTTTGTACAAAGATGAGCTTTATATATCTAGTGATGATATAGCCGGTTCAATCCCGAGCAGTATTAATTCTTCTTTGCAGGACTTTGGCGCCCTCAAGATGAGGAGGCAAGTGAGTGTTGATGGTGTGAGAATGCAATGGGATGATCCATTTGAATTTGGGAATAATAAAGGTGAGGTAAGGTTAGTTGCCAACGCAACAACCATGAGGTATGGCTTTCGTTCTTATCTGAATTCGTTGTTGTGTTGTACTCAAGAATTTTGTGTGAAAGTTGAAAATGTGATGTTTGGAGGGTCTAACTGTGAATTAACCTTTGTGCCTATGAGTCATAGCTTTGAGAATGGTGAAATATTGCATGGATCAAATTTAAATGTTAGTGATTGTGATTTTTCAAAGGTTGTCAAATTGACGAGTCATGGTTATGACAATGAATTGCATGCATTATATTCCAATCTTTTTGATGTGTTAAATGTTTACATGGGTAGTACATCTAGTGTGTTCTATTTGCATGGTTCATACTTTTTTGATGATGACTTTGGAAAGAGCATGAAGGGATATAAGAATTTTTATGTTCATAATGAATACAATGTTAAGGAGAATAAATTGTTTGTTCTAAATTCATTGTACGAGTTACATGCTAGTGAGAACTATTGTGGTGGTTTTAATTTCGATAAAATGCATCATTATATGTGTTGGTTACATATGAAGAGGTATGTCAAGTGGTGTAGTGAAAGGTGGCTTGGATATAAGGAAAGGGCATCCGAGCTTCATTTATATGATTTGCATGATGTATATTTAAGGGGGGATGGTTTTGAAAGATTGATGGTTGGATATGATAATTGCCTCATTCGTGATGAATATATGTTTAAAAATATTAAATTTTTCATTCTATATTCATTGCATACGATTCGTGATATTGAAAAGTATTGTAGTGGTGTGATCATTGACATAATGCATGATTATATGCGTTTGCTGCATATGAAGCAACATGTTGAGTGTTATTATGATACATGCATTGCAAATGGGAGAATGACATATCGACAGTAATCCTACGTCATGCATCAGTTATATTTTATTTTTAGTGAACTATGGTCGTACACTTGTATGTATATCATTTTGGTGTTAACTAGGTCTAAGAAGGGGAGGAATTTAATTTTTATGATGCTTAATGAGATTTTATTATTTTCATTTTGTATCATTTGTTATCTATCGTCTGGAGTAATCGATGAATACATTGGAAGGGCAACCGTGAATTTGGGAATTCAAGTGCGGTTGGGGCGAGCAAACGATAACGCCTACAAACTTGAGCTTAAAGGTAAGCATGTTGATAATATCATCCTTGTTATTACTAACTTGCTTCGTTTGTGTGTAGGTGGACAAGATTTGAGGACAAATCTTTTTGAAGAAGGGGAGTATGATATGAATCTGGCCGGGCATGGCGTTCAAAGGATTGGAAGGATCGTTGTGCGAGTGTTAGACGAAGTGGGAAACAGAAGCCTCCGTGCCCGAGCGGTCAAATTCTACCGCCCGAGCGCCAAAGTCACTGTACAGAACGTGAACATTTTACCGCCCGAGCGCGACCTGTCCAGAAGAGCTCGCGCTCGAGCGGTAGAAACCCGCACCCGAGCGCCGCCCAATCACGAGAAAATCTTTAGTTTCCTATTTTTTGAGTCCTAATTATTTTGGTAATTAGATTTTTCATATCGTTTTGATTTTGTAACAATATATGGACGAAAATCCATCATTGTAAACATTGAATTATTGAGTTTATAAAAACATTTCTTTGAGAATTCTCTCAAAAACAAGCTTAAGTTTCGTTATAACTTTTGCGTCGTATCAAATCAAACTTATCAAAAGATTTATCTTTTGTGGCGTTTGTCAATCGAATATCACGAGGGTTGCCAAGGACGGGTTCTTTGGAGGTTCTCTTGAACGCGATTGTTCCTATCGTTGATTAATTGTTGCTAGGCTGCGTGATCTAGAGGCGATTATCACACCAATCAATTACTTGTTTCAAAGATCGGGACATATCAAAGATCTCGTGAGCGGGATCGTATCAGGTTCATTCATGTTCCCTCCACCTAGAAGCCTGCCAGGAGCCGCTCATTGTCCGTGCAACTGATGGCACCGGCGATACCAACTGTAACGCCCCAGATTCGACGACTGTCCTCACTGTACCAAGACGAGTCTTTCCAGCGTGCTTATGTCCTCACTCACACGCACCCTAGGAAACTTCCTAGGAGGTCACCCATCCCAAAATTGCCCCAAGTCAAGCACGCTTAACTTTGGAGTTCTTATGTGATGAGCTACCGAAAAGAAGATGCACCTTCGTGATATGAGTAGTACAAATCAAATCTTTTAAGCCCTCTTCAACTTTACAGTCCATTACATTGAACAGTCTCGGAATCCGTCTCATTCCCTTGTGGGATCGGTTCATTCATGTTCCCTCCATCTAGAAGCCTGCCAGGAGCCGCTCATTGTCCGTGCAACTGATGGCACCGGCGATCACCCCCCGCCCTCTTCGGCACCGAGCCTCACAGCTGTAGTCTTTGCGTTGATGATTTGGAGACACTACTTGTACGGCGAGAAATGTCAGATTTTTACTGATCATAAGAGCCTCAAGTACTTCTTCACACAGAAAGAACTGAATATGAGACAGAGACGGTGGTTAGAGCTGGTAAAAGACTGCGATTGTGAAATTAGCTACCATCCAGGGAAAGCTAATGTTGTGGCAGAAGCCTTGAGCCGTAAAGTTGCAGTCGTAGCACAGTTGTCAGTACAAATACCTCTTCCGTCCGAGATTCAGAAATTTTGTCTAGAGATTTATCGCAAGGGCAAAGCTCCGAGGCTGTCTAATCTGACAGTCCAATCTTCTTTGCTAGACCGTATCCGAGCAGGTCAGTCTTCAGATGAACAGTTACAGAAGTGGAGACTGAAAGATGAGGCCAAAGGCAGTGTACACTACACAGTGTCAGAGGGTATTGTGAGATACAGAGGAAGAATGTGGGTGACTAACGTATATTCGATCAGAGAAGATATCTTATCAGAGGCACATGCATCTCCGTATTCAATCCACCTAGGAGGTACCAAGATGTACAAAGACCTGCAGATCTTGTATTGGTGGCCAGGGATGAAGAGAGACATCTGCAGATTTGTGTCCGAATGCCTCACTTGCCAGCAGGTGAAGGCAGAGTATCAGAGGCCAGCAGGAATGCTTAAGCCACTCCCCATCCTAGAGTGGAAATGGGAGAATGTTACAATGGACTTTGTGGTTGGTTTGCCGAGGTCAGTCAGAGGATCGAATTCTATTTGGGTGATAGTGGATCGACTCACTAAGTCAGCACATTTCTTGCCAGTGAAGACGACTTTCTCCATTACGCAGTATGCGGAGCTTTATATCAGGGAGATCATTCGATTGCATGGAATCCCAGTTACTATTGTGTCCGACAGGGACCCGAGGTTTACTTCATCCTTTTGGAAGAGTTTGCATGCAGCCATGGGGACAAAGTTGCTATTCAGTACAGTTTTTCACCCGCAGACAGATGGCCAGTCTGAACGAGTGATTCAGATTTTGGAGGACTTATTGCGAGCCTGTATGATCAATTTCCAAGTGACTTGGGAATCTAAGCTACCTCTAGTGGAGTTTACGTACAACAACAGTTTTCAAGCATCTATAGGTATGGCTCCCTACGATGCATTGTACGGAAGGAAGTGCAGATCGCTGATTCATTGGGATGAAGTCGGAGAGAGATCAGAGCTTGGCCCAGAGATAGTTCAGCAGACTGCAGATGTGGTGGTCAAGATTCGAGACAGAATGAAGACCGCCCAAAGTCGTCAGAAGAGTTATGCTGATAAAAGGAGGAGAGATCTCGAGTTTGCCGTAGATGACCCCGTTTTTATAAAGATAGTACCTATGAAGGGTGTTATGAGATTTGGGAAGAGAGGCAAGCTGAGTCCGAGATTTATTGGACCTTTCGAAATTCTTGACATAGTTGGGACACTAGCGTATCGTGTTGCCTTTTCGCCGAATCTGGCCGGGGTACACAATGTGTTCCACGTCTCAATGCTGAGGAAGTACCTAGCTAATCCTTCGCATGTTATGAGTTACGAGTTGTTGCAGTTGGCTCCAGACCTGTCTTACGAAGAAAGACCTGTCCAAATCCTAGACAGACAGGAGCGGAGACTTCGGAACAAGGTGGCCAAACTAGTCAAAGTCAGGTGGCTAAATCAATCAGTGGAGGAGGCCACTTGGGAGACCGAAGCTGATATGAGAAGTCGCTATACAGAGTTGTTTGGTAAGATTTAATTTCGAGGACGAAATTTATATAAGGGGGGGAGGAACTGTAGTGCCCAAAATCAGTACACGTAAATTCCATGCATTTATTTAATTATTAAGGCATTTATTTAATTTTAAATTGAGTCTTAGTGGTGCATGATTTATTTAAATGCATTACTTTAAATTATTTATGTTTATGTGATGCACGTTAAAATATTTTTCTCGAGTTTCATGTTTCAGGCGATTATTCGAGGCGGGAACAAGGAAAAGACCGGTGACGATGTTTGGCAAGTTAAAATATGGTATTTTCATTTTAAAGCTAGGAAGAGGCATTTTAAATAAATTATGTAGTTTTAGCATTTTAAGCCTAATTTATGTATTAGGTGAGTTAAGAGTTTAAAACTTTTAAAATTAGCATTTTGGTGGGTGTTGTTTTAATCAAGGAGAATTTTATAAAATTTGAGTGTATTTATTTTAAATAAGAGAGTTTAGAATTTTAACCTTTAAAGAATTGCTTCTTGAGTATTTTATTAAGGGTTTTTGTAAAGCTAGGGGTTGAGTAACTTTTAAGTAAGTTGTTAATTATTTATTTAACAACTTTCCTCCTAATTAAACACACACACGTTTTAACCCTTAACTCACACACACACACACTGCTACACACACTTGTGCACGTAACACACACACTAACACACATTCAGATTTTTTTATTTTTCTAAAGCAAGAAAAACCTAGGGTTCCATAGCATTCAGCAGCCATTCCCTTCTCTTCGAATCTCCCAACAATTTTCGTGAGTTTTATTGCAAGAAAATCGCGCCACGTTCTTCCCGGATCAACCTCGCTTCTTTCTCCGCTTCAGTATCGCCGTATCGTGTGTTTTAATATCAAAAAGGCACGTATATTCTGTTTCTTTCTGCGTCGATCATGTCATAGTATGCGTTGCAATGTATTTTGTATGAAAATCATGTGAATGTTGCGTAGAAGTTTGAGCAAGCATGTTTAGATCAATTTTGAAACGATTTTGGATCACAAATTTACGTTTTTGCAGTCATTTTAAATACTGCAATTTTTCACTCATGACTCTGAGAAAACTTTCGACACAAAAATCGTAGAACTTTTTAATACCTTCGATTTGATATAAAATTCAAAAATTTTAGATGAAAATTGAGTAAGTTATGGCGTTTTTTGTGGGACTGCTCAAACTGCATTTTTCATAAAATTATGTATTGATGTGTTCTTCAAGTTTTATTGTTGCAGGCTTCGTTGGGGATCAACGGGTGATCGCTGCTGCATATAGGTATATTGTTAATGATATTGGGATGGTTATTGACGTTTCATTTCATGTCGTTAGGCACTTGGGAGAACGAGTAGTCGTGAAAACTATTTTGGTGTCAAAGTTGGAGTTTATGGGTTTTATTGCGTTGCGTGTGGTGCGTCGTTTCTTTGGGAATGTTTGGGACATTTTATGGAGTCGAGTCAGTTTCATAGTGTCCTAGGATGAGTCTCGATGTATTGGTTCATGAATCGTTTTTTTGGTTAAGGGTATTAAGAGGCAAATCGCGAGTTTCAGTACACTCGGCGCACGAGCGGTAATTTCTTACCGCCCGAGCGCCACTCATTCTGTCTAAGAGTAGAGCTTTAGAAAGCTCGACGCCCGAGCGGTAATTTCCTACCGCCCGAGCGCCACTCCTCCTGTCCGAGGGTAGCGTCCAATATAACTGGCGCTCGAGCGGTAATATATTACCGCCCGAGCGCGGCCCCATCTATAGGAAATGTTTGGTTTTCACTTAGTTGTAGGTTTAAATAGTGAGTTCATGTCTTTTATTGTTGGGAAATGTTCACACAGCACTTTAAGTATTGTTCGGGGTTCGATGTCATGGTTAGTATGATTAAACGAGGTCAAATCCCGAATGAACTAGAATGTCCTAAGCTACTTAGCCACTTCGGTGGTGAGCAAAACGAATACGTCTAAGCTATGAAATATTAAGTGCGTGAATCATGTTAGTATGTGCAGCAGTGGCCCCAAAGCGAGCTCCAACGAATCCCTCAACGCCAAGTAAGTATGTTCGACGTGCAAAGAAAATATTTTCAAGTTTTTGAGGTATGCTAAATGTCTTGTGACCAAATTATGTTTAGGATTGGAAAGCGTTAAACTAAGAATGGGGACCAATCCGCCCGTTAAATTATGAATGGGTTTAGATCGAGATTGGAAAGCGTTAAATTATGAACGTGGACCAATCAGCCCGTTAAATCATTAACGGGGATCTCATGTAAGTGGCAGTGGATACGTCCCTGTCATCCCACTACTGTGGTTAGTCTGATCAGGCAATTATGTTATGGGTCACTTGCTTTGAAACATGCCTCTACGAAAAATGATGTGATTATGTATGTTCAAGTACGTTCTAGTTTGCATCATGTTTAAGAAAAGTTTTATGTTGATGGCACGTCTATGTATGTATGTACATATGCTCAAACTTTTGATATGCAAGTTCAAGTTTTAAGTATGTAAACTCTATTTTAAAGTTGCATGTGGTTTTATTACGTATTATTCGTTCCTTCCAAATTATACGTGTTGAGTCTTTAGACTCACTATACTTGATCGATGCAGGTGAGGATGTTTATGAGGAGGCTGGAGGTGGGGACCAAGGAGCAGGCTTGGACTGAGCGGGAGGATAAACCCGAGGACCGTCATGTTTTAAGTTTTATGAAAATATTTATTTCTTATGTCAAACTTTGAATTTCAAATCTGTTGTTGCAACAACTTGAGAGACGTACAGTGTTACTTCTTTTATCGAATTTTGAATGTTCACTTTTTATTTAAGAAAATTTTTAATTCTTCCGCAAATTTTAAGTAGAAAAAGTACGGTACGTTACACCAATTCTTTAAGTTATTTTTAAGAATAGCACGCAAAAGTGTTCCTAAAGTTCTATTAACAACTTCAGTTTGTCCATCCGTTTGAGGATGACACGTATTAGAAAACAACAATTTTGTGCCAAGTTTAGCCCACAACATTTTCCCAAAGTAACTTAAAAACTTAACATCACGGTCAGAAACAATAGTCCTAGGCATGCCATGCAACCTAACGACTTCTCTAAAGAACAAATCCGCAGTGTGAGAGGCATCATCAGTTTTGTGACAAGCAATAAAATGTGCCATCTTAGAAAATCTATCAATAACAACAAATATCGAATCTCTCCCCTTCTTAGTCCTAGGCAACCCCAAAACAAAGTCCATAGAAATGTCAATCCAAGGCTCACTAGGAAGAGAAATTGGTGTATACAATCCATGTGGTTGTGTCCTAGATTTAGCTTGCCTACAAGTTATGCACTTATCACAAACTCGCTCAACATCACGCTTCATATGTGGCCAAAAAATGTTCAAGCAAAGCATTCAAGGTTTTTGCCACACCAAAGTGTCCCATCAAACCACCCCCATGTACCTCCCTAACAAGTAATTCACGATTGGATGATTTAGGAATGCACTACCTATCTTCTCTAAATAAGAAACCATGATGTAAATAAAATTTGTCATGTGGACCATGCATACAAGTTTCAAACACACTCTTATAATCCTCATCTAGCACATACAACTCTTTCACATGCTCAAACCCCAAAATCTTAGTTTCCAAGGTACAGATTAGTACGTACCTCCGTGATAGTGCGTCGGCCACAACATTCTCCTTACCTTGTTTGTACTTGATTACATAGGGAAATGTCTCTATGAATGCCACCCACTTGGCATGCCGCTTGTTCAGCTTTTGTGGCACCTTAAGGAGCTTTAGGGATTAATGATCCGTATGAATCACAAACTCCTTAGGCCTCAAGTAGTGCTGCCATGTCTCTAAAGTCCTCACAAGTGCGTAGAACTCCTTATCATACGTGGGATAGTTCAGGGCGGCTCCATTGAGATTCTCGCTAAAGTACGCCACCGGTCGACCTCCTTGCATCAAGACTCCACCAATACCTACACCTAAAGCATCAAATTCAATTTCAAAGGTACTAGCAAAATCAGGTAAAACAAGTAAAGGAGCATTAATTAATTTCTGCTTAATACGATTAAAAGACTTTTCTTGCTCCTCGCCCCAATGGAATGGAACGTTCTTGTTGATTACCGCCGTCATCGGTGCTGCAAGTGTGCTGAAATCCTTTACAAACCTTCTATAGAAGTTTGCAAGACCATGAAAGCTCCGGACTTGACCAACAGTAGTAGGCGTTTGCCAATCTCTAATGACACTTACCTTGTCTTCATCCACTTGTATACCCTGTGTGCGTACCAGAAAACCAAGAAAGACAAGTTTGCTTGTACAAAAATCACATTGCTTTAAGTTAGCATACAAATTTTCAGCCCTTAGTGTGATTAGCATGCCCATCCAAGTTCTTGCTATACACTAGGATATCATCAAAGTAAACCACAACAATTTTTCCTATGTATGAACGCAAAACATGGTTAATTAACCTCATAAAGATGCTAGGAGCGTTAGTTAGGCGAAAAGACATGACCATCCACTCATATAACCCGTATTTGGTTTTAAAAGAAGTTTTTCACTCATCACCTTCCCTCATCCTAATTTGGTGATAACCACTCTTCAAATCAATTTTGCTAAAGACATAAGCACCATGCAATTCATCGAACATATCATCTAGTCTAGGTATGGGATGCCTATACTTAATGGTTATGTTATTGATTGCTCTACAATCTACACACATACGCCATGAGCCATCGTTCTTAGGAACTAGTAAAACAGGTACAACACAAGGTGACATGGACTGACGCACAAAACCTCTATCTAACAACTCACTTACCTATCGTTGAAGCTTCTTAGTCTCCTCCGGATTGCTCCTATAAGGTGGACGATTTGGGAATGCACTCCCGGGTACCAAATCAATTTGGTGCTCAATCCTCCTCAATGGTGGTAATCCTTGAGGTAGTTCTTCCGGAAATATATAGTCAAATTCCTGCAAAAGTGAAACAACAATGCTCTAGAGGACCCGGCTATATCACTTGTGTTAAGGAGGATCTCCTTATAAACAATCAACACAAGTGGTTCATGTGTGTGCATCAATTGCTTCAAATCACTCTTTTGGACCTTCAAATTATTTTTCTTTTCTTTTTCTTTGGCCTCTTTTTCCTTTTCTTTTTCTTTCATCTCATTTTTTTCATCTTTTTTCTTTTCATGGACATCTCACTCTTTTGTTCTTTCTTTCTTTCGGCCATTTTAAATTCTTTTTCAAACACTTCAGGGAATTTCAATTGATCCTCAAGAACATTTTGATTCAATTGAACCAATGAAACATTTTATCCCACAAGAAATGGATGTACCATAATTGCTCCTTGCCTACTCCCCACATCTATATTAGACTTTTTAAGCATTTCTCCTCCACTTAATGATTCAGCTTCCACTATACATTGTTTAAGACCATTCGACTCATCAACTAGTGGAATACTATCATCAACAATTTTCATAACCTCAAATTCAGGTTCAGGTTCTGCTACAACCTCATCTCCAAGTTCAGACTCAACAACAACCTCATCCTGATTACCTTTTATTACTAACGTGCTTCGTTTTTGCGTAGGTAGCCAAGATTTGAGGACAAATCTTTTTGAAGAAGGGGAGTATGATATGAATCTGACCGGGCATGACGTGAGTTCCGAAAGGTTCGTGATGTATGGAGTACGTTTGGAGACCAAAAGAACATTATTCAAGCATCTGCTACACGGACCTGTACACGGGGTCCGTGCCCATTACAGTCGAGAAGGAGAATTCCCGAGCCTACACGGACCCTGCTCCGAACCCCTACACGGGGTCCGTGTCCATTGTTTTCCGGAGAGTATTTTTCCCGAGTATACACGGACCCTTACCTGGAGGCCTACACAGAGTCCGTGCCCTACGATATTTGAGAAGATTTGGTGCAGATTTTGTTACCTAGTTATCTTTTTGTTATCTTTTTATTTTGGGATGCATATTTGGACGAATTTTGGACACTTTTGAATGATTCATTGAGTTTATATTATATTTGTGAGTTTTTCTCTCAATTTTAAAGCTTGGCTTTGTATACACCTTTGTGTGTTTCTCAAATAAAACTTATCAAAGTTTAACACTTTGTGGCGTTTGTCGATTGTTCTTCACTCGGATTGTCAAAGACTAGTTCTTTGAAGGTTTGCTTGAATTTCGATTGTTTATCTTCGTTAATATTTGTTGATAAATTCTTTGTAATTTAGAGGTGAATATTACACACTTGTTCAAAAAGATCGGGACAACACAACCGTTTCTTTGTTTCATCGAATCGAGGGCGTGACTCCATTTTTGAGCGCGTTTGCTTTTCGTGGTTCGAAGGATCGCATCAGGATGTTCATATGGCAAAATTTCTTACTTATCAAGACATCGTTGATAGAGCCTTACTTGCCGAGCACGATGAACAAGAGATTGAAAAGGAACGACAGTTAAGGAGGCAAGTTTTTCAAGCTAGAGGGCAAGGGACAAGCACTAGTTCTCAAGGTCGTTACAAAAGAAAAGGCAAGATGGTGCAACGCAATAAACCTTCTGCGCCTTCTTCAGATATGGAGCGACCGGTATGTCCTAAGTGTGGAAAGACACACAAGGGTGAGTGTTTGGTGGGTAGTGGAAGATGTTTTAGATGCAAGGAGATGGGACACACAGAAATGAAATGTCCTCTCTCTTCTGATAAAGGAAAAGTTAAAGGCCGAAATTTTGCACTGATGAAGGAAAGTGTGAATCCTGATTCTTCTGTGATATCAAGTAATATTTTAATATATGGCAAAGAAGCAATTACATTGATTGACACTGGTGCAACCCATTCTATTATGTCGGAAGTGTTTATGCATTCTATATCTGTGGAACCTACTATTATGCCATTGCACTTCACTATTATGTTGCCTTCTAGTGATGAGATTTGTCCTCCTACTATTTTTAAGGCATGTCCGGTACAGATGGGTACAAGATTGTTGTTTGCTGATCTTATTGTTATTCCGATGGTTGAATTCGATGTTATATTGGGTATGGATTGGTTATCTGCGTATCGTGCCGTGATTGATTGTGTGGGCAAGACGGTGAAATTTTTAGCCGATTTGTTATTCCGATGGTTGCATTCGATGTTATATTGGGTATGGATTGGTTATCTGCGTATCGTGCCGTGATTGATTGTGTGGGCAAGACGGTGAAATTTTTAGCCGATGACCATGATAGTGATGTTTTTGGTGGTCTAGGCTCTTCGATGGATATTCTTATTATTTCTTGCCTTCAAGCTAATAAGTTGTTGCACAAAGGTTTTATGGGTTATCTAGCGTCAGTGGTTGACGTGCGAAAAGAAAGTAATGTGCAATTAAAGGACATTGATGTGGTTCACGATTATCCTAATGTTTTTGCTGATGATGTGCTTGGTTTACCACCTGATCGAGAGGTGGAGTTTGTTATTGACTTAATTCCAGGTACAGCTCCAATTTCCAAGGCTCCATACAAAATGGCTCCTTCTGAAATGAAAGAATTGAAGACTCAATTGAAGGAGCTATTAGATAAAGGTTTTATCAGACCTAGTTCCTCACCGTGGGGAGATCTGGTTTTGTTGGTAAAAAAGAAGGATGGATCATTGCAATTATGTATTGACTACCAAGAACTCAACAAGATAACAGTGAAGAATAAATATCCTTTGCCACGAATTAATGATCTCTTTGATCAATTACAAGGAGCAGCAATATTTTCAAAGATCGACCTTCAGTCCGGTTACCATCAGCTGAAGGTGAAAAAGAAGGACATACCAAAGACTTTGTTTAGAACGATGTATGGCCATTATGAATTTCTGGTGATGTCGTTTGGACTAACCAATGCTCCTTCAGTTTTTATGGATTTGATGAATCGTGTTTTTAAGCCATATTTGGATACTTTTGTCATTGTTTTCATTGATGACATCTTGATCTACTCAAAGACACGAGATCTTCATCGTGAGCATTTGAGGTTTGTGTTGCAGCTATTGAGGGATAAGCAATTGTATGCCAAATTAAAGAAATGTGAGTTCTGGTTAGAGCAGGTGGCATTTTTGGGCCATATTATTTCGAAAGAAGGAATATCTGTTGATCCATCCAAGATTGAGTCTATTAGACAGTGGTCCATTCCAAAGATAGTTTCAGAGGTAAGGAGTTTTCTTGGTTTGGCAGGGTATTACCGACGGTTCATAGCCGACTTTTCAACGATAGCTTTGCCATTGACAAGTTTGACATGGAAAGCTACCAAGTTCGAATGGACCATCGAGTTCCAAAGAGCATTCCAAACACTGAAAGATAAGTTGACTTTTGCTCGTGTTTTAGTACTTCCTTGTGGTACTGAAGATTTTGTTGCGTATACAGATGCTTCTAAGCAGGGGTTAGGTGTCGTACTGTTTCAAGGTTTGGAAAGTGATACCATATGCTTCTCGTCAGTTGAAAGAATACGAGAAGAACTATCCCACTCACGATTTGGAATTGGCGGTTGTGGTTTTTGCTTTAAAGATTTGGCGGCACTATCTTTATGGTGAGAAATGTGAAATAGTTACAAATCACAAAAGTTTGAGTTATTTGTTTTCGCGGAAGGATTTGAATATGCGGCAGCGGAGACAGTAAGAATTTGTGAAAGACTACGAATGCACCATTAGCTATCATCCTGGAAAATCTAATGTGGTTGCGGATGCTTTGAGTCGCAAATAGAGTTCATTCTTGGGTTCCATGATTTTCTAAACCTTTGTTGCTTGATTTGCAAAGAAATGAGATCAATTTGGTATCTTCAGGTACAATTGCTCGATTGTCTGCTCTATTCTTCACTCAACTTTATTTGATCGAATTTTGAAGGAACAACAGTTGGATGCTCAGTTATTAGAGTTGAAGAGGAAAAGTGATCTGACAGGAGTTTTTGAGTTTGGGTCGAATCGTGATGGGTTACTGACGTTTCGAGGTAGAATATGTGTTCCTATGGCTGATGACATTGGAAAAGAGGTACTTCTTGAAGCTCATACAGCATCATATTCTGTACATCCTGGTAGTACCAAGATGTACCAAGATCTTCGACGTCTTTACTGGTGACCAAGTATGAAAAAAGATATCATGTTATTTGTTTCTGAATGTCTAACCTGTCAGCAGATTAAGATTGAGCACCAGAGACCGGCGGGATTGGTGCAATCCTTGCCTATACCGCAATGGAAGTGGGAGAAAATAACTATGGATTTTGTTGTTGGGTTGCCAAGGACTCAGAAAGGCTTCAATTCTCTGATCGTGGATCGATTGACCAAGTCATCACATTTTATTCATGTCAAGATGACTTATTCTATGAATCAATATGCTGAGGCGTATATTTAAGAGATTGTGAGACTTCATGGGATACCCGTGACGATAGTTTCATATCGTGATCCAAGGTTTACATCCGAATTTTGGAAGAGTTTGCACGGAGCCTTTGGAACCAAGTTGGCTTTTAGCATAGCATATCATCCTCAGAGTGATGGGCAGTCTGAAAGGGTAATTCAAATTCTTGAAGATATGTTACGAGCGTGCACAATTGATTTCCCGGGAAGTTGGGATTTTAAATTGCCTTTGGTGGAATTCACGTATAATAACATCTACCAGTCTTCAACCGGCATGGCACCCTACGAGGCTTTATATGGAAGAAAGTGTCGATCTCCTCTGTATTGGGAAGAGGTTGGTGAAAGGAAGATGTTAGTCCCGGAGTTGGTTCAACAAACAGCAGATGTTGTGGCAGAATCCAAGAACGAATGAAGACCGCTCAGTCTCGACAGAAGTGTTATGCTGATGTTCGTCAACGGCCATTGACATTCGAGGTAGGCGATCATGTTTTTATCAAGATAGCCCCTCTCAAGGGAGTAATGAGTTTTGGCAAGAAAGGTAAGCTAAGTCCTTGATACATTGGGCCGTTTGAGATTCTTGATAAGATTGGAGATCGAGCCTATCGTTTTGCATTGCCACCAGACTTGAATCGAGTTCACAACGTATTTCATGTTTCAATGCTACGTATGTACCTTTCTAATCCCTCTCATGTTCTTTGGTACGACTCATTGGATATGTTGCCCAACTTAAGCTATGAGGAAATGCAGGTTCAAATTATTGATCGTAAAGTTAAAGTGTTGAGAAACAAAGAGATTGGTATTGTCAAAGTTCTTTGGAGGAATCAAGTGATTGAAGAGGCCACGTGGGAACTGGAAGAGGAGATGAAACATCGTTATCCGAGTTTATTTGACAGTAAGCAAATTTCGGGGACGAAATTTTTATAAGGAGGGAAGATTGTAATATCCCGACCTTTTATCATGTTATTGTTGATGGTGTAATTCATGATTTCTTGTGATAAGGTATGGTTATAAATATTTTAATGGTTATTGGTTATGGATATGTTTATTTGGATGATTAAATATGGTTATTGTTTGGAGTTATGTTTATGGTTAGTGATGATTATGGAAATAAATAGGTAGAATAGAAAATTGATTTTGAGCCAAATAGGAAATGGAAGTGCAGAAACGGTATGAAAAATGTGGCAGTAGTTGTGGTTTTTAGTATAATATTTTGTATATTGATCCAATTTATGTGAGGACAATTCCATTAGAAACATAAGGTATAAGTCTATAACTTTCATGTTTTGAGTTTTATTCAAATCATTAGGGAAGACGAGCCAAAAGTGGCCCGAAATGTGTCGTGTGTATCGTTGTTCTTGCACTGACACATGTTGGGAGAATGAGCATAACTATTTACTCAGACTTGAAAATGACATGAGGTCAATTGGAGATGCAAGAAAAGACATAGGGCTACAACTTTCATGTTTACCACTTTGGCAAATTCGGAGGAAAAATTATGGTTTTAGCCCTTGGCACAGGGTACACGGACCTATACACGAACCCCTACACCTGGTTCGGGTCTTGCCATGCAAAATGTGTGATTTCGAGTGTGTACACGGACCCATACATGGAGGGGGGCACGGGGTCCATGTCTATGGCATAGAAAACACGTTTTTGGTGTAATGGAAGGCTTATTTATGGATGAGTATAGATGTTTCTACCCATTTCTTTCCATTCTTTTCCTTCTCCATCGATTCTTGCTTTTCTTTCTCCAAGTTTCTCTCCAATATTTCATTACTTCAAATCAAGTATTTAAAAGAAGTTCTTAAGTCCCTCTACTAATGTTTCAAGCTCCTCCAAGGTAAGAACTTTTATATTCTTGGAGTTATGAGGGTTTGAAGTAAGGAAGAGTTAAGTTGAATTGTTGATTTCTTGGATTAATGTTGATAATTTTTGGTTATTATTGTGTTTATTGATGTAGGAATTCAATCAAGGTTACATTAGCAACCATTGAGCTTTTGGTTGTAAGTAGAAGCTTTTCCTTCTAATGCTCACATGATATATATATATATAAGCCATGTTTATTGATGTCTAGCTCCTTCCATTGTTAGATTATTGATGTATGTATTGTTATTTGTTCATTGAGCCAAGAATATCATTGAATTCATTGATAAGGAGCTAGTACTCCATTGTTGCTTACCAAGTGTTTGTTAAAATGAACTAATGAAGTTTCCTATGATTAAAGCCAAGGAATGATAGTAATTCATGCATGTCATTGTCCAATCACATGATTATGAGTATCTCTCACAGTTTTGATATGATGCTATCCACAGGTCACAGGTCACAGACTATCATTTCATTTCCTTTAATCCATGCCATGAAATACCATCTATATTGCTTTGTTATCTATTGTTCCTTGAAGATGGTATTATTCATTGTTTATTTCCATTGATTCATTGTTCATTGCCACTGATTCATTGTTCATTGCCAATGCTATAGCCATGTTCCAAGCCAAGCCTATGTATATGTATTTGTTATGTACAGCTTTCTGCTTACTGAGTTTTATCTCATTACATTTAATATCATGTGATGCAAGTGATAAAAAGGATTGAAGCGGATTGTCTGAGGCAGAAGAAGTCATATACAAGGCAATGGAAAAGATTTTGTTTGGTCATGTCACTTTTGTTTTGGGTTTAGTGAACATGTGAAGTTTTAAAATATCATGTATTTTGCTAAATGAATGATGGGTAAAAATTAATGTTGGCTTTTGGCTATGTGTTGAAGGATATGATTGTGAATGGTTATGTATATAATTTTGGACATGTTTATGAGGTACATGGTATATTGTTCTTTCCCTTTCAAATGTTAATGATTTCGTGTATGTTTTTCCTTTTAAATTTAAATGTCATGAGAGGGGGTTGTTACAAATACGAGCCCAGAGTTTGACTTCGAGTCATCGATATCGCTTTGTAAGCTAGATTCAGTATAGCCTTCCCATTTAATTCTCCACTCCCATAGACCAAGAACAACTTATTGGTCCTTCTCAAATAGTTGAGGATGTCTTTCACAGCTTTCCAATGTGAAAGACCAGGGTTTCATTGATATCTACTCACTACACTTAGTGCAAAAGCAACTTCAGGACGTGTAGATATCATCTCATACATAATGCTACCAATTGCAGATGAATAAGGAATGCTTTGAAAGGGGATCGATTAAGGTGCCCGAAAGCGCAACGAAAGTTTAAAAAATTGTTTTTCAAGGCAAAAATCGAGCACCTCATATACTAGTGTGTAGCAAATACAAAAACACCAAGATATGTCATACATAGGGTGTTTTAGAAATGTACCTATCAATCTTAAAGATTGATGTTATGGCTCTAACTAAGGTATAAATACCTTAGCTCTTGAATGGTAGGACAATCTACAAGCTCTCCTTGCTTCAAAATTAGGCCCACCACTTGCAAGCTAGAACCCCTCTTATTTTGTACTAAAAAAATAAGAGGATTTTCTTTTGAGAAGACTTTTCTTTCCTCAACAATTGAAGAAGAAAGTTGAAGGGAATATTACTTGAAAATTTCGACCAAAGGGGGGGTGAGGAGAGAAGGAGGAAATTTTCTTGGTGTGTGAAAAAATGAAAAGTAGCATGTGCATGCCATGCCTTGTTTATTGAAAAAGTTATCTCCAACACTTGAATTAATTTAATTATTTGGACTCTTCTAGGACCACTAGTGTTTAATTAATTCAACACTTGAATTAATTTAATGTAGTCCACAATAATATTTATGAAAATCATAATTTTCAAATACATTATTTATTTGGCCCACTTTTAATTTAAGAACACTTCCACAAATTAAAAAAATTACATTCCCCTCATAGAAGTCATACTTCTATTTTTCCTTACGCTTATAAACTCCTTTATAAGCCGTTCAACACATTGAACTATTTTACTTCTCAACGGGATCTAGAAAGCTAGTACTTGTGTGGTCCTCAATGGTTCATTGATACAACTAGCCATGGGTTCACATATCTATGTGATTCGGACTAAACATGTCCTTATAAGAGCATACCCCAATTGCTCCATTCTTAATTATCAACTCTTTGAAAATAAGAACGTCAGAACTCAAGTCTGATAGTACCCAACCAATTATGTTAAACGCCTAGCAGCATCGTTTACATGATTTCCTAGGTATCAAATGATAGTGCCTGCAAGAACCATTCTATTATGGTTAGCGTACAGTACGGTCCCTTCATCTCATATATCCCGACCGATTCGACAACCATTGGTATATCGAGAGTTGTCAATGAATCGATACTATGTATCATGTCGTAGTTGCATCGATGGTGTAATCTATGAAACCCCTTTCATAATTATCACCATACTCTGATCAGAGATTTCATACTACATACACATAGGATATCCATACCCGAAGGTAAGCGGTGAATCCCCGACTACAATGCATCGACTCCTATATGTTTCGACAAAACACCCAACCTTGCCACCTGATGACCCATGAGAGTCTGTAAACAAGTCAAAGTGCAATGCTAACACATAGAGTCTCAATGTTGTCCCGGGTCATAAGGACTAATGGTGTACAACCATAAACTAGGATGTTTCCACTCGATTAGTGAGAACCACTTGGAAAGTCCTTTATGGAGGGTTGTTCAGTGCACTCTACAACGAGCACCTATCTGCATGCTCGGACATCACAATGTCCCCTACCAATGCAACATGGTACTCACATCGTAGATAATAGTCTCGAACTCGAGCGGCCTATATCCTTCTTAGCGGTGGCTGAATCGTCTAGGAACTGTTTAGAATATACAGTATTCCAAATATGAGTTTCATGATACTCATCATACGAGCATCTCATATTCTTTCTACTATTTGTGTACTCAAGGACTTTATCTATGCAACTAGCATGTGTATACAGATAAAAAAGTGCCAAAACAATAATTTCAAATATTATTAAAATAAAGACTGTTTATACATAGAGTTTCATTGTGAACACTCGGCCAACACTTGGCTCGACGTGCACCAACTCTAACATGCTTGTCATCGCCGCTATCTCTAAATCAGTCGTGGGAGACATAGTGTAGAGGCCTCTAAATTCGTGCTTGAAAATTTGCGGAAAAATTTAAAAATTTTCGTTTTCATTAATTAAAATGCCTCATTCATAAATAAACTGATAAATAAAGTTTGATGTTCAAAATAGCAGCGGAAGTAAATGGTTGTTTGCAAAATAATAATTTAAAATAATCCAACAACGAGAAAAGAAAGATGTTTGAGCCTAAAAATAGTAAATGCTGAAAATGAGGTCCTCGGGTTCCACTACTGTCGACCCAAGCTAGCTCACTGGTCCCCGCCCTCGGTTCCGACATCATTATTACCTACAACAATCAAGTCTAGTGAGTCTAAAGACCCAGCATGCATATATCGTAAATAACAAGTAATAATAATAAAATAGCATGCAAGGTGAAAATATCATGTCATGAGGAAATGAAATACGTGCATAACTGAACTGAACTAAACTGAACTGAAAGTAGTAAGTGAAATGTTTGCTCCATAGAGCCCTGTCGTAAAATAACGTGTAATAATTTTCTGTTGAGATTATGTTATACGCAAGTGGCCCCCTGAACTGCACTGAACTGACCGGTAACTGGCGACCGGGTTAAGTTATAATCACATGATTGTAAAGTGATCACAAGCAATATCGCATGAATCTAAAAAATGAATATTTTATGCACGTAATATAATTAAATAGCGTAATTAAATATCCTGTATTAATTTTTCCATATGGGTTGGATCGCTCACAGGCTCGCTGCAACTTTATCTAATCATGAGTGACATGCAAATATTCTAATTTGACCAAAACTTCGTAATTGAATCCTGAAACGAGACAATTACGCCCAATGACTTAGTATTTAATCATGACCCCGTGCCAACCCAAACCAACACCGAACCATCATTTAGTCATGATTAAAATACTCTTAAAATGATGAAATAGTGCTTACAGTACTCCAAATTTAGTGAATGGCGGGCAAAAACATGAAACGCTCTTTCGAGAGTCATTTTGGCACATTGCACCGTAAATTCTCGTACGATGTCTAAACTGATCCAAATTACAAAGGGCCAAAAACACGGCCTTCCTAACTTGATGAGGTACTATCCAGTCGAACACCATAGGCTAAAAGCCGACCAAGAACCCGAAATTCATCTCTGAACCGCAGCACACATGCTGTCAAAAATTACAGCAACATGCTTGCGTTTCCTTTGCGTCGTTTGCGAGGCTAATGGCCATTGGGGCTTGAACCACCGACCAGAGCCTCTTACCAACATCCTAGGGTATGGTTTGAACCATGGCTAAGGGCTAAAAAGCCAACCAAGATCCACACCAAACCCTAAACTCTAAACTACACATGCAGGAAAAGAAAAATCGAAGGGTAGCTTGTCTTGTTTTGTTTTGAAAACCGATGGAACCATGGCTACAACCCCTAGGGCAGCCAAGATCAGAATCTTCACCTTAGGCACTAAACATGCAAATCGGGACACAAAACGCCATGCTGGGGAGTTGCTGTCCAAAACGCGATGCAAGGGGGGAAAGGGCCTGAGACCAATGGAAAAATTCCTTCCTAACACACCCT
Source organism: Primulina huaijiensis (assembly GCF_012295235.1). Classification (NCBI taxonomy): domain Eukaryota; kingdom Viridiplantae; phylum Streptophyta; class Magnoliopsida; order Lamiales; family Gesneriaceae; genus Primulina; species Primulina huaijiensis. The sequence continues at coordinate 11,779,069 of NC_133307.1, forward strand.
ATATCATGTCTAAAAGCAGCCTTGAGCCCCTGGAAATCGAGCCAACCCTGCAACCACAAAAACAACAAGAACCGTGAAGCATGAAAGGAAGTAGAAAAAAAATCTGTGCAGAATTTTGTTGTGTAGTTGCTGTAATATTTCGGTTTTGCTCAAAAACAATCATGAACAAATATGGTTTAAAANGTTTTTGAGCAAAACCGAAATATTACAGCAACTACACAACAAAATTCTGCACAGATTTTTTTTCTACTTCCTTTCATGCTTCACGGTTCTTGTTGTTTTTGTGGTTGCAGGGTTGGCTCGATTTCCAGGGGCNCTCCTAGCTTTCTCTCGTTTTCTCCTACTGAATTTTACTCTGAATTTCGTGAATGAGGGTGGGGCGAGAAGGTTAGGGAGATAAATGGGAAGGTTGCAAGATAAATGGAGAGAATAATCTTTCTATCTTTCAAGTTTGTGAGATAAGAAAATAATATTGATATGATTTGATTTCAAGAGATTAGAGGTTGATATTCTAGGGTGAGGGCCGATTTTAGCTTGCAAAATAAGGGAGGATATTGCTTAATTAATAATTTAGTAGATAAAAAGGTGAGGAACTATTATGTCAAGAAAAGGATCAAGGAAAGATATAAAATAGTGAGTTGACAATATTTTTAAATCTCCTAATGGAGATGGCCGATTTTGCTATCAAAAAAATGGGTAAGAATATTGTTTAAATCATTAACTAGTGAAGATAAAATTGAAGGGATTATCTACCATGAAAAGGATATGGAAAGGAATCAAAGTTGATTTGTAAATCAAAACTAAATCTTTTAAAAATTGAGATGGCCGAAAATTGCTAATAAAAGTGGAGAGGAAATATTTCTTAAATATTGTCTTTTAAATCTTTAGAGTTTTATTTACCCATTAAATATTATAGTGACTTAAGAAATTAATTATGGAGTAATATTATCTTGCATGCATGGCTAAATATTTAAATTACTCAAATAATTCATTAAACATTCTTATATATTAAATTGACTTATTATTTATCCTAAATAAATTCTAGGAATGTTTCTAAATATTAGATTTTATCTCAATTCTCCAACTCCAGTCCGACCTCACTTAATTAACTGAAAAGGTAGTAATTAAACTACTGCAATAAAATAATTAAATTTAAAGAAAAGAATTTAAATACTCATGCAATAAAATCATTTTAATTTAAATACTAGAATTATGCATGGCTTATACGTAGTATAATTTACGGGTTCTACAACTCTTCCCCCCTAAAAGAAATTTCGTCCTCGAAATTAAAACTCACCGACTAACTCGGGGTACTGACTCCTCATCTCTGGCTCAGACTCCCACGTAGCTTCTTCCTCTGAATGGCTAAGCCATTTGACTTTAACTCGCTTAACCAGCTTGTTCCAAAGCTTCTTCTCCTGTCTTTCTAAGATCTGCACTGGTCTCTCTTCGTAAGACAGGTTCGGAGTGAGCTGCAACGGTTCAAAATTCAGCACATGCGAAGGATTTGCCATATACTTCCTCAGCATCGAGACGTGGAAAACATTGTGTACTCCGGCCAGATTCGGCGGAAGAGCTACACGATAAGCTAACGTCCCAACTCTATCGAGGATCTCAAATGGTCCAATGAATCTCTAACTGAGCTTCCCTTTTTTCCCAAATCGCATGACACCCTTCATAGATGCCACTTTCACAAAGACATGGTCGCCCACGGCGAACTCTAAATCTCTCCTCCGTTGGTACGCATAACTCTTCTGTCGACTCTGAGCAGTCCTCATCCTGTCACGGATCTGGGCTACTACATTGACAGTCTGCTGAATGATCTCTGGACCCAACTCTGCTCTCTCTCCTACCTCATCCCAATGAACAGGAGATCTACACTTGCGACCATACAATGCTTCATACGGAGCCATACCTATACACGACTGAAAATTGTTGTTATAGGTGAACTCCACTAATGGCAAGTTCGACTCCCAACTCCCTGAGAAATCAATAACACAAGCACGGAGGAGGCCCTCCAAAATCTGAATAACTCGCTCTGACTGCCCATCTGTCTGAGGGTGGAAAGCTGTGCTAAACAACAACTTCGTACCCATAGTCGAATGCAAACTCTTCCAAAATGAGGAAGTTAATCTGGGGTCTCTGTCAGACACGATAGAAAGAGGAATACCATGAAGTCGGACTATCTCTCGGATATACAACTCTGCATACTGAATCATGGTGAAAGTCGTCTTGATAGACAAGAAGTGCTCTGATCTGGTAAGAAGATCAACAATCATCCAGATAGCATTTGATCCTCTGACTGACTTCGGCAAAACGGTAACAAAGTCCATGGTAACATTCTCCCACTTCAACTCGGGAATAGGAAGAGGCTTGAGCAAACCTGCTGGCCTCTGATGCTCTGCCTTCACTAACTGACAAGTCAGACGCTCGGATACAAAGCGTCTGATATCATTCTTTATTCCTGGCCACCAATATAATAACTGCATATCTTTGTACATCTTCGTACTCCCAAGGTGAATAGAGTACGGTGACATATGGGCCTCTGATAGAATATCCGCTCGAATGGAATCACTGCTAGGAACCCATATCCTGTCTCGGTATCTCACAATACCGTCACTAACTGAATACAAGACACTGCCCTTGGCCTCATCTCCCTGCTTCCACTTTGCCAACTGCTCATCTGCTGGCTGACCACTGCGAATACGGTCAATGAGAGAAGACTGGATCGTCAAGGTGGATAGACGGGGAACTCTACCTTGAGGATATGCCTCTAGATCAAACCTCTGCATCTCAGACTGAAGAGGTCTCTGAATCGTCAGATGGGCCATCACTGCAACTTTCCTGCTCAATGCATCCGCGACTACATTAGCCTTACCCGGGTGGTAGCTAATGTCACAATCATAATCTTTCACAAGCTCCAACCATCAACTCTGACGCATATTCAGCTCTTTTTGCGTAATGAAATACTTGAGGCTCTTATGGTCGGTAAAGATCTGGCACTTCTCCCCGTACAAATAATACCTCCAGATCTTCAAGGCAAAAACAACGGCTGCCAACTCTAGATCATGGGTAGGGTAATTCTTCTCATGAGTCTTCAACTGACGAGAAGCATATGCTATCACCTTCCCATGCTGCATCAATACTGCGCCGAGACCGAGCTTCTAAGCATCGGTATACAAGACAAAATCTCCAGGACCTGATGGCATGGCCAAAACTGGTGCTGAGATAAGAGCTTGCTTCAAAGTATCAAAGCTCTTCTGGCACTCATCGTTCCACACAAATTTAACATTCTTCTTGGTCAATGCTGTGAGTGGAACTGCAATGGAAGAAAATCCCTGAATGAACTTTCGGTAATATCCTGCTAAGCCTAAAAAACTGCGGATCTCAGATGCATTCTGCGGCACAACCCATTCTCTGACTGCTGCAACTTTTGCTGGGTCTACCTCAATACCACTGCTAGAAACAATGTGGCCTAAGAACGCCACCTTCTCTAACCAGAATTCGCATTACTGAACTTTGCGAATAATTTAAGCTTCTGTAAGGTCTGCAACACTATGGTCAGATGTCTGCTGTGATCCTCTTGATTCTTCGAATAGATGAGAATGTCGTCTATGAACACTATCACAAACTGATCAAGATACGGCTAAAATACGCGATTCATGAGATCCATGAAGATCGCTGGCACATTCGTCAAACCGAACGGCATCACAAGGAACTCGTAGTGGCCATAACGAGTCCTGAAATATGTCTTAGGAACATCGGCGTCTTTCACCCTCAACTGGTGATAACCGGAACGCAGGTCAATCTTAGAGAACACCGAAGCTCCCTACAACTGGTTGAATAGATCTTCGATCCTCGGGAGTGGGTATTTGTTCTTCACTCTAACCCTGTTCAACTCCCGGTAATCAATACAAAGTCTCATGGATCCATCTTTCTTCTTCACAAACAAGAATGACGCGCCCCATGGTGAAAAGCTTGGGCGAATGAACTCCTTTTCAAGAAGTTCCTGAATCTGCTTCTTCATCTCTGCCATCTCTGTTGGCGCTAGTCGGTACGGTGCTTATGAGATCGGAACCGTACCTGGCATAAGCTCAATAGAAAACTCTACCTCTCTCTCGGGTGGCATACCAGAGACGTCTTCAGGAAAAATGTCTAAGAAATCTCTGACAATGGGAACATCGGAGGCTGACTGACTGGGTGCTTCAGGAACGGATAGAGAAGTCGCCAAAAATGCCCGACACCCTCTATGCATGAGCTTCCTAGCCTGGACACAAGATATAATGCATGGTAAAGGAAAGTACCTGTCTGGCTCGAATAAGAACTGCGTCATCCCAGGCGGTCGGACTAGAACAGATCTCTGCTGAAAGTCGATCAAAACTCTGTTCCGTAATAGCCAGTCCATCCCCAGAATAATGTCCAACTCTGGCATCGGTAGTACAATAAGATCCGCATAAACAAGATTGCCATGAAGCTCGAGGTCTATGTCTCGGATCACATTGGTGGCTGTCATCTCTTCTCCAGAAGGCAGTACTACTGAATAGGCTACATCTAGCCCAATGGTCTTGACTTTGAGAAAATTAGCAAAGACCTCCGAAATAAACGAGTGAGTAGCCCCTGAATCAATCAAGGCCTTTGTAGCTGAGCTAGCTATGAAAATTCTCCCTGAAAGGTTAGAACACTATGCTGAACCCAATAATCACAAGAGCTAAGCTTATAGACATGCATAGGACAAAGTTCTTCTAACTTAAATTCCAAAAAATAATACTGAGTAGAGCATGCAACCCTATCGCAATTCTAGGTTCAAAATCTTAACCCAAAATATTAATCCCAAATATAAATTTAAAGCTTAAAGGTACCTGTCATAAGCATGGTATCGGGGTTCGTCTCCGCTGCATGGAGAGCAAATACCCGGCCTTGGGTAGGCAGGTTCCTCTGAGGGCACTGCGGTAGCACGTGGTCTGGGCTACCGCACTTGTAACACTTCTCAGAGCCATACATACATACTCCAGGATGGCGGCGTGAGCAATTAGGACATATCGGATGCTCCATGGGCTTAGGGACTGCGCGTCCCCGCTGCTGCTGCTGCTACTGGCCCCTGTTCCTGGGTGGGCCGTGGAAAGGCCTCTTATTCTGCTGCTGATGCTGCTGAGGAGGAGGGCGGTGTGGTACCTGGACTGGGCGCTTGCCCTGGCGGTCTCTCTCGATATCACGCTGATCCTGCTCTACAGCTAGAGCTCTAGAGACAGCGACCTCATAAGTAGTAGGGTCAGACGCCCTAACTTCACGGCGCAAGATAGGCCGTAGACCCACCAAGAAATGCATCAACTTCGCTTTAGCATCATTCGAGATCAGGGGCACAAAATGACAACCCCTCTCAAACTTACGGATGAATTCCGTAACAGTCAGATTTCCCTGCCTCAGGCTCATGAATTCCGTGGTCAACCTGGTGCGCACTTCCTCAGTAAAATACTTTGAGTAGAATACCTCCGTAAAACATGCCCAACTCAGTGTAGCCAAGTTCAGGGCTACTGATGCTCCTTCCCACCATAAGCGGGCATTTCCTCCTAATAAGTAGGTGGCACAACGAACTCTGTCTGCATCTCCAAGCTCCATAAACTCGAAGATAACCTCGAGGGACTTGATCCATCCCTCGGCAATCATGGGGTCCGTCGTCCCCGAAAACTACTTAGGACGCATCTTCATGAATCTCTCATAAATAGCTTCGGCCCCTGTCGGCCTAGCAGCCACCGCGGCATTGTTCCCCGCAAACTGTGCGAAGAACTGCGTCATCCCAGCCAGCATCTGCGCGTTCATGTTTGGTGGAGGGGTGGAGGTCCGTGCCTCTCTTGCCTCTGATCCTCACCGTCCTCATGACGGTGCTCAGCATCTCTGGTGCGCTCGAGAATGCGTCTTGGAGGCATACTGTTCCATACATATAACCCATACGTAACCAACATGCATAATTCCATAATTTATTTAAATTTAAATAAATAATGAGCAATTTAAAATCGGAGGGTAAAAATAATTCATGAGAACTTGCAGTTAAAACAATTCATGCTTTAAATAGAATGCATAAATGTAAAACTTACAGACCGAAGACGTGACTTCGTGAGCTTCTCAAGGTCAATAGTAGTACAACCCTTTACAGAACCATTGCTCTGATACCACCTGTAGAGGCCTCTAAAATCGTGCTTGAAAATTTGCGGAAAAATTTAAAATTTTTCTTTTCATTAATTAAAATGCCTCATTCATAAATACACTGATAAAAAAAGTTTGATGTTCAAAATAGCATCGGAAGTAAATGTTTGTTTGCAAAATAATAATTTAAAATAATCCAACAACGAGAAAAGAAAGAAGTTGAACATAAAAATAGTAAATGCTGAAAATGAGGTCCTCGGGTTCCACTACTGCCGACCCAAGCTAGATCACTGGTCCCCGCCCTCGGTTCCGACATCATTAGTATCTACAACAATCAAGTCTAGTGAGTCTATAGACTCAGCATGCATATATCGTAAATAACAAGTATTAATAATAAAATCGATTGCAAGGTGAAAATATCATGTCATGAGTAAATGAAATACGTGCATAACTGAACTGAAAATCGCATCATGAATAATTAATATTACGTGCATAACTGAACTGAAAGTAGTAAGTGAAATGTTTGCTCCATAGAGCCCTGTCATAAAATAACGTATAATAATTTTCTGTTGAGATTATGTTATACGCAAGTGGCCCCTGAACTGCACTGAACTGAACTGAACTGACCGGTAACTGACGACCGGGTGAAATAATGTACGTCTGATCAGACTAATGCCACATTATAGTGGGTGGTACAAAACTGAACTGACCGGTAACTGGCGACCGGGTTAAGTAATAATCACATGATTGTAAAGTGATCACAAGCAATATCGCATGAATCTAAAAAATGAATATTTTATGCACGTAATATAATTAAATAGCGTAATTAAATATCCTGTATTAATTTTTCCATATGGGTTGGATCGCTCCTAGGCTCGCTGCAACTTTACCTAATCATGAGTGACATGCAAATATTCTAATTTGACCAAAACTTCGTAATTGAATCCTGAAACGAGACAATTACGCCCAATGACTTAGTATTTAATCATGACCCCGTGCCAACCCGAACCAACACCGAACCATCATTTAGTCATGATTAAAATACTCTTAAAATGATGAAATAGTGCTCTTAAAATTACAGTACTCCAAATTTAGTGAATGGCGGCCAAAAACATGAAACGCTCTTTCGAGAGTCATTTTGGCACATTGCACCGTAAATTCTCGTACGACGTCTAAACTGATCCAAATTACAAACGGCCAAAAACACGGCCTTCATAACTTGATTAGGTACTGTCCAGTCCAACGCCATAGGCTAAAAGCCGACCAAGAACCCGAACTTCATCTCTGAACCGCAGCACACATGCTGTCAAAAATTACAGCAGCATGCTTGCGTTTCCTTTGCGTCGTTTGCGAGGCTAATGGCCATTGGGGCTTGAACCACCGACCAGAGCCTCTTACCAACATCCTAGGGTATGGTTTGAACCATGGCTAAGGGCTAAAAAGCCAACCAAGGTCCACACCAACCCCTAAACTCGAAACTACACATGCAGGAAAAGAAAAATCGAATGGGTGCTTGTCTTGTTTTGTTTTGAAAACCGATGGAACCATGGACCAAGCCTCAAAAGGCCGACTTTGTCACGTCTTAGACAAGCCAAGGAGAGATTCTAACCATGGCTATAGCCCCTAGGGCAGCCAAGATCAGAATCTTCACCTTAGGCACTAAACAGGCAAATCGGGACACAAAACGCCATGCTAGGGAGTTGCTGTCCAAAACGCGATGCAAGTGGGGGAAGGGGCTGAGACCAATGGAAAATTCCCTTCCTAACACACCCTATATCATGTCTAAAAGCAGCCTTGAGCCCTTGGAAATTGATCCAACCCTGCAACCACAAAAACAACAAGAACCGTGAAGCATGAAAGAAAGTAGAAAAAAAATCTGTGCAAAATTTTGTTGTGTAGTTGCTGTAATATTTCGGTTTTGCTCAAAATAAATCATGAGCAAATATGGTTTAAAAATATGTATATGACGTGATTGAAGAGCAAGGAAAAATATAAACATGCCTTGGTTTGTTTTGAACAAAAACAAACGAAACGACGACGCGGCGCGGAGGAGACGGAGTGTTCTTCTTTTCTAACTTTCTCTCTTGTTTTTCCTAGCTTTCTCACGTTTTCTCCTACTGAATTTTACTCTGAATTTTGTGAATGAGGGTGGGGAGAGAAGGTTAGGGAGATAAATGGGAAGGTTGAAAGATAAATGGAGAGAATAATCTTTCTATCTTTCAAGTTTGTGAGATAAGGAAATAATATTGATATGATTTGATTTCAAGAGATTAGAGGTTGATATTCTAGGGTGAGGGCCGATTTTAGCTTGCAAAATAAGGGAGGATATTGCTTAATTAGTAATTTTAGTAGATAAAAAGGTGAGGAACTATTATGTCAAGAAAAAGATCAAGGAAGGATATAAAATAGTGAGTTGACAATATTTTTAAATCTCCTAATGGAGATGGCCAATTTTGCTATCAAAAAAATGGGTAAGAATATTGTTTAAATCATTAACTAAGGAAGATAAAATTGAAGGGATTATCTACCATGAAATGGATATGGAAAGGAATCAAAGTTGAGTTGTAAATCAAAACTAAATCTTTTAAAAATTGAGATGGCGAAAATTGCTAATAAAAGTGGAGGGCAAATATTTCTTAAAGATTGTCTTTTAAATCTTTAGAGTTTTATTTACCCATTAAATATTTTAGTGACTTAAGAAATTAATTATGGAGTAATATTATCTTGCATGCATGGCTAAATATTTAAATTACTCAAATAATTCCTTAAACATTCTTTTATATTAAATTGACTTATTATTTATCCTAAATAAATTCTAGGAATGTTTTCTAAATATTAGATTTTATCTCAATTCTCCAACTTCAGTCCGACCTCACTTAATTAACTAAAAATTTAGTAATTAAACTACTGCAATAAAATAATTAAATTTAAAGAAAAGAATTTAAATATTCATGCAATAAAATCATTTTTATTTAAATACTAGAATTATGCATGGCTTATGCGTAGTCTAATTTACGGGTTCTACACATAGACTTGGATAGGGACACGCCATGACACATTGGTAGATGTCCTCTCTTGGACTCATCCATCGAGAACCGCTTCACGATGGTATCAATGTATGTGGACTGAGTGAGACCAAGCAATCTTCTTGATCTATCACTATAGATCTGTATTCTCAATACAAAAGATGCTTCACCCAAGTCCTGCATCGAGAACTTACTCACTAACCATCTTTTAGTTGATTGCAACATCCCTACATCATTTCCCAATGAGTAGAATGTCATCAACATAAAGCACCAAGAATGTCACAGCACTCCCACTGACCTTCTTATTCACACAGGGTTCCTCAAGATTCTTAGTAAAACCAAACTCTTTAATTGTACTATTGAATCTGAGGTTCCAACTCCTAGATGCCTGCTTTAGACCATAAATAGAACTTTTAAGTTTGCATACCATATGCTCACTTCCGATAGATGTAAACCCTTCAGGTTGATACATGTAAATCTATTCCTTAAAATCCACATTAAGAAAGGTTGTCTTGACATCCATCTACCATATCTCATAGTCATACCATACAGCTATGGCTAGCAATATCCTTATAGGCTTGAACATTGAAACTGGACAAAAGGTTTCCTCAAAGTCAACTCCTTGTCTTTGAGTATATCCTTTTGCTACCAATCGCGTCTTGAAGGTCAATACCTTCCCATCCGCCCCAAGTTTTCTCTTGTAAATCCATTTACACCCTATAAGAACAATTCCCTCAGGTGGATCCACATGATTCCACATTTAGTTCGAATGCATGGAATTCATCTCAGATTCCATAGTTTCAAGCCATGTGGATGAATCGGCAACAGATAACGCTTCCTTGAAGGTCATTGGATCACATCCATGGTTAGGCTTATCATGGCCCTTTTCAAGAAGCAGACCATACCTCATAGGTGGTCTCGAGACTCTCTCGGATCTTCTAGGAGCTTGTATCTCCACTCTTGGCTCTTCGGGTGTTGGTTCTACAATTGTGGGTGTCTCTCGAACCTCTTCAAGTTCTATCATCTCTCCTTATCTATCCAATAGAAATTTCTTTTCGAAAAAGGTTGCAATCCTAGAAACAAACACCTTTGTTTCTTGGGGATGATAGAAATAATATCCAACTGAATTCTTTTGATATCCCACAAATTAACATAAAATAGATCGACTATCTAATTTATCTCCCACTACCTGCTTCACATAAGTAGGGCATCCCCATATTCTAAGATAAGAATATTTGGAAGGCTTACCCATCCATGTCTCATATGGTGTCTTATCAACTACCTTTGAATGGACATTATTCTACAACAGTGCCGCTGTCTCAAGCGCATATCCCCAAAAGGATGGCGACAACTCCGTGAACCGCATCGTAGACCGAACCATGTCCATCAAAGTCGGGTTACGACGCTCTGAAACACCATTCAGCTGTGGTGTAGCAGTAGGAGTCCACTACGAGAGAATCTCATTCTCCATAAGATACTCTTGGAACTCAGCACCCAAGTACTTACCACCTCGATCCGATCGAAGTGATTTGATGCTTCGTCCTAATTGTTTCTCTACTTCATTTCTGAATTCTTTGAACCTTTCAAAGGCTTCAGATTTGTATGTCATCAAATACACATACCCATACCTCGAAAATACTTCGGTAAAGGTAATGAAGTAAGCATGTCCATGATTAGTGGTGATGCTAATCGGACCGCACAAATCTGTATGGATCAAATCCAATAACCCTTTGGCTTGCTCTACATGGCCCTTAAAGGGAATTTTGGTCATCTTTCCTTTTAGACAGTATTAACAATTTGGGAGAGAATTAATATCAGGCATGTTAAAAATGCCCACTCCCACTAGCTTGTTCATCTTTCTTAGGGAAATATGTCATAATCGAGCATGCCATAATTATGCCGAATTTAGAGTATCTTGTTTTCGTTTGTTTGTTGTTGTTATTGCTTGGACATTGTTTAGTGGAATATCTTTCAATTTGTAGTTATAGATATCGTTTTCAAGTTCTCCAATACCAATTAAACATTCATTCTTGTAAATGTTGCAAACACCTTTGCTAAATAAACAAGAATATTCGTCTTTATCAAGCATATAAATGGAAATAATGTTTTTCACCAATTCAGGTACAAACAAAACATCTCTCAAAATTAACTTAAAATCATTGTTCAAAAGTAAGTAAACATCTCTTACAGTCTTGGCAGCAACTCTTGCTCCATTGCCCATCCTCAAGAAGGTCTCACCTTCCCTAAGTCTCCTACTTCTTCCCATCATCTGCAAATCATTACAGAGATGTGAGCCACAGCCGGTACCCAATACCCAAGAAATAGAGTTAATTGAAATGTTTACTTCGATGTAGAAAATACCATTCCAGAACCTTTCTGGGCAAGATATTCTCTACAGTTATGCCTCCAATGCCCAGGCTTCTTGCAGTGATGACAGATGTCAACAGTCTTGTCAGCCTTAACTGGTGTGGCTGCCACAGCGGGACTCGGAGATTGCCTTTTCAAGGGCACGTTCTTCTTGGGACGTTGGAAAGAACTCTTCTTTCCCTTCCCTTGTGGACCAGTCTTCGTACAAGATGAAGAACCCACATAAAGAACCGACTTCTCTTTCTTGATGGTGGCTTCGAACGTAACACGCATATTCACCAACTCGTCAAGTGTCGGATCTAGCTTGTTCATGTTGAAATTCACCACAAAAAGATCAAATGAGCTCGGCATGGACAAAAGCAACACGTCAGTGGTCAACTCCGAAGGCAACGTAAGATCCATACCAACGAGCTTTTCCACAAGCCCAATCATCTTTAGGCCATGCTCATGGACTAAGGCCTCGTCTCGCATGCGTAAAGTGATTATCTCCTTGACGGTTACGGCAGAATGATCAGTGTACACAATAGTAGTAGAACGAATTAAATAAGATCGAAACTTATCTAATGCAAATACTACTGAGAGTAATTCTTTTTCAGTAGTTGAATAATTTATTTGAGCACTATTTAAGGTTCTACTAGCATAATAGATTGCATACGGTTTTCCTTCTTTTCTCTGTCCTAACACAGCTCCTATAGCATAATCACTTGCATCACACATTAATTCAAATGGTAAAGACCAATCTGGAGGTTGTAAAATAGGTGATGTAATTAAAAGATTAATTATTTTTTTAAAAGCATTTTCACATTTCTGAGTCCATTCAAATTGTGTATCTTTTGTTAAAAGATTCGAAATTGGTTTAGATATTATGCTGAAATTTTTTATAAACCTTCTATAAAAACCTGCATGACCCAAGAATGATCGAACTTCTTTGACCGTTTTTGGTGATGTTAAATTAGCAATAACATCAACTTTGGCTTTATCAACTTCAATTCCTTTTTCAGATATCACATGACCTAACACAATCC
>NC_133307.1:11795822-11796472 GCF_012295235.1 Primulina huaijiensis
GTGTGCGGCCCACTTAGCATCACCACTAAGCATGGACATGCCTACTTCATCACCTTTACCGATGACTTTTCGAGGTATGGGTATGTGTATTTGATGAAATACAAGACTGAAGCCTTTGAAAGGTTCAAAGAATTCAGAAGTGAAGTAGAGAAGCAGTTGGGACGAAGCATCAAGACACTTCGATCGGATCGAGGTGGTGAGTACTTGAGTGCCGAGTTCCAAGAGTATCTTAGGGAGAATGGGATTCTCTCGCAGTGGACTCCGCCCGCTACACCACAATTGAATGGTGTTTCGGAGCGTCGTAACCGAACTTTGATGGACATGGTTCGGTCTATGATGGGGTTCACGGAGTTGCCGCCATCCTTTTGGGGATATGCGCTTGAGACAGCGGCACTGTTGTTGAACAATGTCCATACAAAGGCAGTTGATAAGACACCATATGAGATATGGATGGGTAAGCCTCCAAAATATTCTTATCTTAGAATATGGGGGTGCCCTGCTTACGTGAAGCAGGCAGTGGGAGATAAATTGGATAGTCGATCCATTTTATGCTACTTTGTGGGATATCCAAGGAATTCAGTTGGATATTATTTCTATCATCCCCAAGAAACAAAGGTGTTTGTTTCTAGGAATGCAACCTTTTTGGAAAA
>NC_133307.1:11799587-11817977 GCF_012295235.1 Primulina huaijiensis
GTGAAAGGTTGGGAGACTACTTTTTGTGTTTTCAAGGCATGGCATGCAACTTTTGCTTTCAACTTTTTGCATGTCCAAGACAAGTCTCCCTTCCCCCCATTACACACACACCTTGGCCGAAAATTACACACACTTCTCTCCAAGTTTTTCTCTCATTTTTCTTCTTCAAGTGTTGAGGAAGAAATATTCTTCTTATTGAAAAATCTTCTTGTTTTTCTAGTGCAAAACAAGAAGGGATTTACCTAGCAAGTGGTGGGCCTAATTTTTGAAGGAGGAGGAAGCTTGTAGATCTTCATCCACTCAAGAGCCAAGTTGTTTACAACTTGGTTGGTGCCATTCATCAACCTCAAGAGGTTGATAGGTATAATTTTTCTAAACACACTATGTATGACATTTTGTTGTTTTTGTATTTGCTACACCAAGATATGGAGGTGGCCGAAATTTTTACATAAATATTTGATTTTTAAACTTCCGTTGCGCTTCCGGTCACCGTAACCGATCCCCTTTCATCCTCCGCTGATCCTCATAACTCTTTTGTCGACTCTGAGCAGTCCTCATCCTATCACGGATCTTGACTACTACATCGGCAGTCTGCTGAATAATCTCCGGACCCAATTCTGATCTCTCCCCTACTTCATCCCAGTGAATAGGTGATCTGCACTTGCGACCATACAGTGCTTCATACGGAGCCATACCTATAGACGACTGAAAAATATTGTTATAGGTGAACTCTACCAATGGCAAATTCAACTCCCAACTCCCTGAGAAATCGATAACACAAGCACGGAGAAGATCCTCTAAAATCTGGATAACTCTCTCTGACTGCCCATCTGTCTGAGGGTGGAAAGATGTGCTAAACAAAAACTTCATACCCATAGTCGAATGCAAACTCTTCCAAAATGAGGAAGTGAATCTAGGATCGCGGTTAGACACGATAGAAACGGGAATACCATGAAGTCGGACTATCTCCCAGATATACAACTCTGCATACTGAATCATGGTGAAAGTCGTCTTAATAGGCAAGAAGTGCGCTGATTTGGTAAGACGATCAACAATCACCCAGATAGCATTTGATCCTCTGGTTGGCTTTGGCAAACCGGTCACGAAGTCCATGGTAATATTCTCTCACTTCCACTCGGGAATAGAAAGAGGCTTGAGCATACCTGCCGGTCTCTGATGCTCCGCCTTCACTAACTGACAAGTCAGACACTCGGATACAAAACTTCTGATATCCTTCTTCATCCCGGGCCACCAATACAACAACTGCAGATCTTTGTACATCTTCGTACTCCCAGGGTAAATAGAGTACACCGACATGTGGGCCTCTGATAAAATATCTGCTCGAATAGAATCGCTGCTAGGAACCCACATTCCGTATCGATATTTCACAATACCGTCGCTAACTGTACACAAGATACTGCCCTTGGCCTCATCTATCTGTTTCCACTTTGCAACCTGCTCGTCTGCTGACTGCCCACTGCGAATACGGTCTAGAAGAGAAGACTGAATCGTCAAAGTAGATAGACGGGGAACTCTACCTCGAGGATAAGTCTCTAAATCAACCATCTGCATCTCAGACTGAAGAGGTCTCTGAATCGTCAAATGAGCCGTCACTGCGACTTTCCTGCTCAATGCATCCGCGACTACATTAGCTTTGCCCGGGTGGTAGCTAATGTCACAGTCGTAATCCTTCACTAGCTCCAACCAACGCCTCTGACGCATGTTCAGCTCTTTATGGGTAAAGTAATACTTGAGGCTCTTATGGTCGGTAAAGATCTGGCACTTCTCCCCGTACAAACAATGCCTCCAAATCTTCAAGGCAAAAACTACGGCTGCCAACTCTAGATCATGGGTAGGGTAGTTCTTCTCGTGGGTTTTCAACTGTCGGGAAGCATACGCTATCACCTTCCCATGCTGCATCAATACTGCGCCTAGACCGAGCTTCGAAGCATCGGTATACAATACAAACTCGCCGGGCCCTGACGGCATGGCCAATACTGGTGCTGAGATAAGAGCTTGCTTCAAAGTATCGAAGCTCTTCTGACACTCATCGCTCCACAAAAATTTAACATTCTTCTTTTTCAATGATGTGAGTGGAACTGCGATGGAGGAGAATCCCTGAATAAACTCTCGATAATATTCTGCTAGCCCAAGGAAACTACGCATCTCTGAGGCATTTTGCGGCACAACCCAATCTCTGACTGCTGCAACTTTCGCTAGGTCTACCTCAATACCGCTGCTAGAAACGATGTGGCCTAAAAACGCCAACTTCTCTAACCAGAATTCGCATTTACTGAACTTCGCGAATAACTTATGCTTTTGTAGGGTCTGCAAAACTGTGGTCAGATGTTTGCCGTGTTCCTCGTGATTCTTCGAGTAGACGAGAATGTCGTCTATGAATACTATCAATAACTGATCAAGATATGGCTGAAATACGCGATTCATGATATCCATGAAGATCGCTGGCTCATTCGTCAAACCGAACGGCATCACACGGAACTCGTAGTGGCCATAACGAGTCCTGTAAGCAGTCTTGAAAACATCAGTATCTTTCACCCTCAACTGATGATAACCGGAACGCAGATCAATCTTGGAGAATACCGAAGCTCCCTGCAACTGATCAAATAAATCCTCAATTCGCGGCAATGGGTACTTGTTCTTCACTGTGACCCTGTTCAACTCCCGGTAGTCAATACAAAGCCTCATCGAACCATCCTTCTTCTTCACAAACAAAACTGGCGCGCCCCATGGTGAAAAACTCGGGCGAATGAACTCCTTGTCAAGATGTTCCTGGATCTGCTTCTTCAGTTATGCCATCTCTGTCGGTGCTAATCGGTACGGCGCTTTTGATATCTGTACTGTACCTGGCATAAGCTCAATATAAAACTCCTCCTCTCGCTCGGGTGGCATACCGGAGACGTCATCAGGAAACACGTCTAGAAAATCCCTAACAATTGGGACATCAGAGGCTGACTGACTGGGTGCCTCGAGGACAGACACAAAAGTTGCTAAAAATGCCCGACACCCTCTATGCATGAGCTTCCTAGCCTGGACACAAGGTATAATGCGCGGTAAAGGAAAGTACATGTCTGGCTCGAATAAGAACTGCGTCATCCTAGGCGGTCGGACTAGAACAGATCTCCGCTGACAGTCGATCAAAACTCTGTTCTTTAGTAGCCAGTCCATCCCCAGAATGATGTCAAACTCTGGCATCGATAAGACAATCAGATCCGCATAAACGAGATTGCCATGAAGCTCGAGATCTATGTCTCGGATCACATTCGTAGCTGCCATCTCTTCACCAGAAGGTAATACTACTGAATAGGCTACATCTAGCCCAATGGTTTTGACCTTGAGAAAATTAGCAAAGACCTCCGAAATAAACGAGTGAGTAGCCCCTGAATCTATCAAGGCTTTCGTAGCTGAGCCAGCTACAAAAATTCTCCGTGAAAGGTTGGAACATCAAGCTGAACTTAATAATCACAAGAACTAACTTATAGACATGCAAAGGCCAAAGTTTTTCTAACTTAAATTCCCAAAAATAATGCTGAGTAGAGCATGCAATCCTAACGAAATTCTAAGTTCAAAATATTAATCCAAATTCCCAAAACATTGAAATCTAATTATTAACTTAAAGCGTTAAGTTACCTTTCATAAGCATGGTCTCCGGGTTCGTCTCTGTCGCATGAAGGGAAAAAACTCTGCCTTGGGTAGGCAGATTCTTCTGAGGGCACTGCTGCAGCAAGTGGTCTGGGCTACCACACTTATAACACTTCCCTGAGCCATACATACATGCTCCAGGGTGGCGCAAGTGCACTTGGGACAGACTGAGTGCTCAAAGGTCATCGGGACTGCGCGTCCCTACTGCCGCTGCTGCGGTCCTCTGTTTCTGGGCGGGCCGTGATGAGGCCTCTTATGCTGCTGCTGCTTCTGCGGAGGAGGAGGGTGGTGTGGTACTGGAACTGGTCGCTTACCCTGACGATCCCTCTCAATGTCAATCTGATCTTGCTCTGCAGCAAGAGCTCTGGAAACAGCGACTTCAAAGGTAGTAGTCCATCTAAAAAGTGCCTCAGCTTGGCACTCGCATCATTCGCAATCAGGGGCACAAAATGGCAGCCCTTCTCAAACTTACGGATGAACTCCGTAACCATCAGATCTCCCTACCTCAGGGTCATGAACTCCCTGGTCAATCTAGAACGCACTTCGTCAATAAAATACCTCCGTGAAGCGCGTCCAGCTCAAAGTATCCAAGTTCAGGTCTACTGATTCTCTTTCCCACCATAAGCGGGCATCTCCTCCCAATAAATAGGTGGCGCAACGAACTCTGTCCGCATCCCAAAGCTCCATAAACTCAAAGATAACCTCGAGGGCCTTGATCCAGCCCTCGGCAATCATGGGATCTGACGCATTTTCATAAACCTCTCATAAGTAGCCTCGGGCCCTGTCGGCCTGGCTTCAACATCATTATTCCCCGCAAACTGTGCGAAGAACTGAGTCATCCCAGCTAGCATCTGGGCATTCATGTCTGGTGGAGGAGGTGGAGGTCCATTCCTCTCCTGCCTCCGATTCTCACCGTCCTCGTGACGAGGTTCATCATCTCTAGCGCGCTCGAGGATACGTCTAGGAGGCATATTGTTCTATACATAATCCATACGTAACTAACATGCATAATCTCCATTATTTCTTTAAATTTAAATAAATATTGCGTAATTAAAATCTTGACGTAAAACATTTCATGAAAACATGCTGTTAAATATTTCATGCTTTAAACAAAATGCATAAATGTAAAACTTACAGACCAAAGACGTGACTTCGTGAGCTTCTCGAGGTCAGTAGTAGTACAACCCTTTACAAGAACATAGGCTCTGATACCAACTGTAGAGGCCCGTATTTCGTACATGAAAATTTGCGGAAAAATTTAAAATTTTCTCTTTAAATAAATAAAATGCCTCATTCATAAATTGTAATGATAAAAAGATCCAATGTTTATAGTAGCAGAGGAAGTAAATATTTGTTTTGAAGTAACAAATAAAATAATTTCAACAAAATAAAAACTGAGTTTGGAATAAAAATAGTAAGTGCTGAAAATGAGGTCCTCGGGTTCCTACTACTGTCGACCCACGATGGCTCACTGGTCCCCGCCCTCGGTCCCGAACTCATCAGTACCTACAACAATCAAATCTAGTGAATGTAATGACTCAGCATGCATATATCGTAAATAACAAGTACATATATCATAAAATTTCATACCATGTAAAGATATCATGTCATAAGATGTAACGTGGAAATATCGTGTCATAAAGCGTATCATGAAAATCGTGTCATGAATAATTATAAATACGTGCATAACTGAATTGTAAATCGTAAGTGAAATGTTTGCTCCGTAGAGCCCTATCATGAAATAGCATGTAATAATTTTCTGTTGAGATTATGTTATACGCAAGTGGCCCATGAACTGAACTGAATCGCCTGATCAGACTAAACCACAGTATACTGGGCGGTAGAGATCATCACAGCCCTTGGACTGGATATCCGTACCAATAAATGAACCTGAACCGGTTAGTGACCACCGGGTCAGGTAATAATCCCATGATAAGCTGCAATCCCATGATAGTGAGGTGGTCACAAGCAATATCGCATAAATCTCAAAAAAAATATTTTATATTTTTATGCACGTAATATAATTAAATAACAGAATTAAACATCCTGTATTAATTTACCAAATGAGTTGGATCGTTCCCAGGCTCGCTGCGCCCTAATTCTAACATGAAAAATATGCAAATGATTTAACTTGATCAAAACTTCGTAATTGAACCCAAAAACGAGACAATTACGCTCAACGACTTAGTATTTAACCATGACTCCGTGTCAACCCGAACCAAAACCGAACAATCATTTAGTCATGATTAAATTACACCTAAAATGATGAAATAACGCTCATAAAGTTTTACAAGTCGAAATTTTGGTGAATGGAGGCCAAAACATGAAACGCTCTTTCGAGAGTCACTTTTGCACATTGCACTGTAAATTCTCGTACGACCTCTAAACTTTACCAAATCACGAACGGTCAAAAACATGACCTTCCTAACTAAATAAGGTATTGTCCAGTCCAAGGCCATAGGCTAAAAGCCAACCAAAAACTCGAAACACACCTCTGAACCGCAGGTACATTTGCTGTCAAAAATACAGCAGCTGTTGGTGCGTTTCCTTGCGTCGTTTTCGGGATTATTGGCCATTGGGGCTTGAACCACCGACCAGAGTCTCTTACCAACATACCAAGGTATGGTTTGAACCATGGCTAAGGGCCCTAGGCCAGCCACAATTCGAACAACACCAGCAACCACTCGAAGCTCCCACCCGAGAACGCATATGCACGCGTGGGGTGTCTCGCTTGTTCTTGCTATCACGGACCATTCTTGTTGTCATTTGATTGACCATGGCATGATCTAGACATCAACAGGTATGGTATGGACCATGGATAAGGGCTAGAAGCCAACCAAGATCCACCCAACACCTCAAGACCGAAACTCAAACTCACACACAAAAATCAGAACTTGAAAACCAAAGAGACACTTGTGTTGTTTCTTTTAAAATCCGATGGGGCCATGAACCAAGCCATGAAAGAGCATCTTGGTCACGTCCTAGACATGTCAAGGAGGAGTTCAGACCATGGTTATAGGCCCTAGGCCAACCAAGACCCGAACCCTCCCTTTTGACAGCAAAACAAGAAATCGAGGCTCAAAAATGGCATTATGGAAGAGTTGCTGTCATTTCCCTTCCTTGCATGCATGAGACTTGAACTAATGGACCAACATGATCCTGACACACCCTAGTACGTGCCTAGGTGCAGCCTTGGATGCGTGGAACCAAAGCCAACCCCTGAAATCATCAAAATCACACAAACCCGTGAAGGCACAAGGAATGAGCCGAAAATCTGCACAATATTTTCGAAAATGTTGCTGTCCAAAAATCGGTTTTTGCTTCAAGTTTAATGCACATATGATGTTTTAAAAATAATACTATGACTTGATTGAAGAGAAAGAATGATAGAAACATGCCTTGGATTTTTTTGAAATGGAAACAAATCGATACGACGAATACGGCACGGAGGAGACGGAGTTCTTTTTCTTTCCTACTTTTCTTTCTTCTTTTTCCCCTAGCCTCACACGATTTTTTTTTCTGAAGTTTGCTCTGAAATTTTCAAATGGATGGAGAGGAGAATGTCTAGGGAAATGAATAGGGAGGTTGCAAGCTATATGGGGATAGAATGGCAAGGTAGAAATCTTTCTATCCTAGAGTTTGAGAGATAAGGGAAATGATTTGATATTGTTTGATTGAGGGAGGTTTAATGGGATGAGATGACCGATTTTTCTCATTCAAAATAGAGTAAGAAATTGCTTAATTATTTAATTATTGAAGATTAAATGATTAGGGATTTATCTCCCAAAAAAAGATTAAGGATATGAATCTAGATGGTGAGTTGTCAATCCATATCAAATATTTAAAGGGGGTGACCGATTTCTTGTTAAAAAATGGGGTAGGAATATTGTTTAATTAATAATTAGTGGTGATTAAATTGAGGGGATTAATCAACCAAGAATGGATAAGGAAAAGAATCAAAGAAAATGAGTTGTCAAACTTTTAAATCCTTTGAAGTGGGGTGGCCGAAAATTCTATTAAATTGGGGTGAGAATATTGCTTAAATCTTGTATTTTAAATCTTTAAAAGTTTTATCTACCCATTAAGTATTTTAGTGAATTAAATAATTAATTTAGGATAGTGATTATCTTGTATGCATGAATAATTTTTAATTTAAATTCACTAACATGTTAAGTTACAATTTCTTAAATAAAATGAGCCTAGATTAACTTATCTCAATTGGTCACATATTTTAATTTAGGCTTTTAATTAAATTATTGGACATAGAAGAATTTATTTACTACTTAACTCTAGTTACTTAATTAAATTCTTAAACATTTTTTTATATTAAAATAAATTATCCTTTATCATTAATAAATTCTAGGAATGTTTTCTTATCATTAAATTTTATCTTAATACTCCAACTCCAGTCCGGCGTCACTTATTTAACTAAAAAGATAAAACTAAACTTATGAAATTTAAAATAAATAATCATGGCTAAACAACTTTAAAATGCCTTAAATAATAAAGAAATCATTTTTAATTTTAAATACTAGAAATTATGCATGGCTTATACGTAGCCTTATTTAACGGGTTCTACACATGCAATTGAAGAAACAACTTGGGATGAGAAGACGAGATTCAACAGAGATATCCTGAACTATATGGTACGTCAAATTTTGAGGACGAAATTCTTTGAAGGAGGGGAGAATTGTAATGCTCGGTTACTCGTACAAATGATAATAATGCGTTTATGTCATTTAATATGTAGTTATTTAGCTCATTATGTTTTACATGTGGATTGAGGTATCGATATTGAGATTGAATATGATTTCTAGGTTGTCCATGGTGTATTGAGAATTAATATGTTTCGAGATAGTGATAGTAAGATGTGTAGGTAGAAGTAGTGTAATGAAATTGGTAGGAAATGAGATGAAAATATGGCAGTGTTGATGGGTTTTAGCATAATGATTAGAATATTTATCCAAATTATGTGCAGCCATAACACTTAGAAAGCTAAGATGTAATGCTACAACTTTAACGTTAGGGGTTTTGTCCAAATCATTGTGGAAGACAAGACAAAAGTGTCCCGAAGTGTGTTGTGTATATCGTCGTTCCTTCACTGACACATGTTGGGAGAATAAGCATAACTTTTTACTCAGACCTCCAAATTACATGAAACTAGTTGGAGATTCAAGGCGAAACATAGGGCTACAACCTTCAAGTTTACCACTTTTTCAGATTATGAAAGGAGAAACGTTTTTTGAGCGATTTTTGATGAAACAGTGTGCAGAGTCGAAAGTTGATCACCCGGGACGAAGAGAATGTCCGCCCGGGCGGATATGCACAAAAATTTTAAACTTTAGGGCTGAGAGTTCCTCTCTCGGGCTATCACGCCCCGTGTCCGAAGCATCGGCTACATCCGGCATCGTTTAACAATTACTTGAAAATAATTAAGCCTCGTATCGAAATGCCAAAAACCAGTCTTTTTCATAAATTAAACATTGTCTTTACATTGACAATAGAACTAAAATTACTTCAGAGTTGCAAATACGGAAACTGAAGAAAAGAAAATAAATTCTTGATTTCTTGTATCCTGCTTGTCGACTACCATCCCAGAAGGCTTCATGTTCCTCCTCATTCAATTGTTCTTCAATTTTATCTTAAATTTGTAAGGGGTGAGTGTTTTGGGAAACACTTAGCAAATGGAGGGTCGATCGATTTCCAATGATACATATAGAACTTATTCTTTAAAACATTTCTTTAACAAACTTTCAAATCTTATTACTTTTAACTTATCATAACAGAAACAAATCGAATATGAGACAGAAGTTAACAGATGATTCAGAGCATTTCAAAAACAGACCAGATCAATTCAGAACAGACACAACACTGTTACTCATCTCATTTCCATGGTCAAATTTTTCTCAATATGTTAGTCCTCTAAGGAGTGAGGCCAGAACATAGTTTTATACCCATTGATGGGGTCCAGACAGAACATGGTTTTATACCCACCAATGGGGGCCAGACAGAATTACAATTCTCGTCCCATATCAAATTTATTTGTAACAACGCATCACAAAATTCAGATTTTATCAGATAGAAGCTATCAGAATTTCAGACAGATGTAGCTGAATCAAAGAATTTCGAAGAACAGAAGAAAACATATAATCGATCGAAGTTTTAAACAGAACAGACTGAATTTTCGAAAAAAAGAGGACATACATACATGCATGTCATATTATTTATATGCAAACTTTAAATTACAAGAATATACGTAACAAAAACCCACTTACTGAATTTTGAAGGTAGACTCAAAATTTGCAGATTTTGGCACAAAGTTTCCTTTCGAAAAATTGGCAGCACTTCGACGTATTGCTGGAATAAATAATGTCGTCGATTCAGTAGCACCTTGACGTAGAAATTTAGCACTCGGCGACACGAAACTTCTTCTTGCCTAGGCCGAAATTTTGAGAGGTTTGGTGGAGGGTGAGGGCCGAAACTTTGAGAGATTGTGAGGGATTTTTTTTGTAGTGCATTTTGTATGTGGTCTTGGGAGGTATTTATAGAAAGAAAAATGACCCTCCATATAAAGCACCAAAGGTCTTTTCTTGCACCATAAATGTGTCCTAACCTCTTAGCTCCTCTCTTAGCTCCTTCATGATTTCACTCAAAGGTCATTTCTTGCACAATGAACTTGTCCAAGCCCTTAGCTCCTCCTTTAGCTCTCTCATGGGTTAACTCAAAGGTCATTTCTTGCACATTTTACTTGTCCAATCCCTTAGCTCCTCCTTTAGCTCCCTCTTTGGTCCTTTTAGGACAAGCATGGTTGAGCTTCTTTGAGCTGAAAGATCTAGTCCTTGAGCTGCGGTTTTACTCCTCCAGTGACAACTCTTCAATGGATGCGGTTACTTGCAGCTTGGCCTCACGTCCTGAGCTTTGGAGCCATTTCTTCGAGTTAAGTTAACTGAAATTTAAGTTCATATTTGAGTTTTATAGTTAGAATGAAAGTTGTTGAGCTTGGTTTAAGCTAAATTTCGAATTTGTATTTCTTACGTGATTCGCTTCGGATCGGAAATTCCGGGTTCTCACATCCCTCCCTCCTTATTGAAAGTTTCGTTCTCGAAACTTGGATCAGCTCGAGATTTTGAATAGATGAGAATATTGTGAGCGCATTTTCTCTTCGAGTTCCCAAGTGGCCTCTCTTTCAGTATGATTTGACCACTGTATCTTGACATATGGTAATGCCCGGTGTCTCAACACTTGATCTTTTGTGTCCACTATTCGAATAGGGACTTCTTCATATTTGAGTTCTTCATTGAGATTTCCTTCAATCATCAGTGGTGCAACTTTGAGTACATGACGCGGATCTGGGACATATTTTCTCATTTGTGATATGTTGAAAACGTTGTGAATTCTGGACATATCAGGCGGCAAAGCCAGACGGTAGGATAAGTGTAGAACCGATAATATAAGTCATGCATAATTACTATTATTTAAATTAAAATTATTTCTATGCATGAGGGTTTAAATTCATATTTTTAAAAATTTGTTAAGTCATGATTAGTTATTTTTCGCAGAAGTTTAGTTTTCATCTTTTAGTTAAATACGTGAGGCCGGACTGGAGTTGGAGTATTGAGATAAAATTTATAATAAGAAAATATTCCTAAATTTAATATAAGTCAAGGAATAATGTATTTTAATGTAAACGAATGTTTAAGGATTTATTTAATTAATTGGAGTTAAGTTATTAAATAAGTTCTTTTATGTCCAATAATTAATTAAAAGCCTAAATTAAAATGTCTAACCAATTGGAATAAATTAATCTAGGCCTAATATATTCAAGAAATAATAACCTAACATGTTAGTAATTAATTTTAAGATCAAGCCATGCCATGCAAGAAAATAGTAATCCTAAATTAATTTATTAATTCACCAAAATACATAATAAGTGTTTAAAATTTTAAGGAGTTAAAATACAAGATTTAAGCAATATTTTACCTTCATTTCTTTAGCAAATTTCGGCACCCTCCTAGATCAATCCATATATCTTTGGCAACTCTCCATTCTAGACTTCCTTCAATGGCCATTCATGGTATGATATTCCCTCCCTTTTTAACTCACCATTTAGTGATAAGTCTAACACCATTATTCAACTAATCTCCCTCAACCCACCAATCTAGCAAAATTAAGCCATGCAATACGTGCAACAAGTAGGAAACGGAATAATTGAATTGACAATCAACTCATCACTTGCACCTCTCATCTAAATTGCCTTTCATGACTCCTTTATTTTCCTTGTAAGCCTTCCCTTCATTCCTTAGTATTTCCCTCACCCTACCTTCAAAAATATCAGAAGAAACTGAAGCTAGAATCGAGAACCATCAACAAGAAACAAGAAAGAAAAGGAACTCCGTCTCCGCCGCGTCGTGTCGTCGTATAGTTTGTTTCTTTTAAAACAAAAGATTTCCAGGCATGTCTATATTATTCCTTTCTCTTCAATCAAGTCATATAATTATTTTTAAACATCACATGTACATGATTTTATTAGAAAAACCGAAAATATGACAGCAACATTTCACAAAATTTTGTGCAGAATATTTTCGGCCCTTCCTTGTGCATCACGGGTTGGCTTGTTTTTGTAGTTTCAGGGTTTGGCTCGGTTCCAAGCGGTCAAGGCTGCATCTAGACATGTACTAGAGCATGTTAGAGTCATGTTAGTCCATTGGTTCCAGCCCCTACACGCTGGAGGAAGAGACTTGACAGCAACTTTCCCCATAGTTGCAATGTAAGTCTCGATTCTTGTTGTGGGATGTCTAAGGTGAGGGTTTGGATTGTTGTTTGCCCAGGGCCTGTAACCATGGTTAGAACCCTTCCTTATCATATCTAGGATGTGACCAAGATGACCTTTCATGGCTTGGTTCATGGTCCCATCGGTTTTTAAAACAAACAAGACAAGTGCCCCTTCGGTTTTCAAGTTTCTGATTTTTCCTGCGTGTGAATTGTTCGGCCTTGTGGTGCTTAGGTGTGTTGTGGTTGGCTTCTAGCCCTTAGCCATAACTCATACAACACCTCAACATGTCTAGCATGGACCATGGTTAACTTCATATCCATTGGATCCATTATTTGACAGCAAAACAAAAGCCACACCCCACGCATGCAGTATGCGTTCTCGGGTGAAGCGTTGGATTGTTTTGGGTGGTTGCTTGGATTGTGGTTGGCCTAGGGCCCTTAGCCATGGTTCAAGCCCCACATTATGCAGTAATTTAATTATTAGCTTTTCAGTTAAATAAGAGAGGCCGGACTGGAGCTGGAGATTTGAGATAAAATTTAATATTAAGAAAACATTCCTAAAATTTATTTAAGATAAATAATAAGTTAATTTATTGTAAAAGAAGGTTTAAGGAATTATTTAAATAAGTTGAGATAAGTAGTAAATAAAGTTCAATAATTAGTTCCTTAATTCTCTAAAATATTTAATGAGTAGATAAAACACTAAAGATTAAAAATACAATATTTAAGGAATNCAAGATTTTAATTATTTGGACAATTTATTCTTTAAGTATCTTTCCTTAACTTTTTCTAGATAGATATCTTCTCCAACTTTTAAATCACTACCAAATAAATTAATTAGACAATATTCCTACCCAAATTTTTAGTCGATAAAATTGACCACCCCCTATTTTAAAAGATTTAATTTTTTTTTACAACTCATTCTTTATTACTCTTCCCTTTAATCTTTTCTAGGTAGATATTCTCCCCACTTTTAAATCTCTACCAAATAATTAATTAAGCTATTTTCTCCCTTGTACCTAGACTCAAATTCAACCCAATGCACTCTCTTGTATTCCTCAAAATCTTTTATTATCATTCATATCTTCCTTATCTCACAAATTCATAGATAGAAAGAATATTTTCATTTTTATCTTGCCATTTTCCCTATTTCCCCTAGCCATTCTCCATACCTCATTTTCGAAAATTTCAGAGGAAAAATAGAGAGAAAAACCGTGAGTTCTAGGGAGGAAAGAAGAGAGAAAAATAAAAGAGAAAACAAGAGAAGAGAACTCCGTCTCCGCCGCGCCGTGTCGTCGTATTAATTCGTTTTTCTTTGCAAACGAAATCCAGACATGTCTATATTTCTTTCACTCTTCAATCAAGCCATATAGGTATTTTAAAACATCATTCATCCATGATTTTATTAGTGAAAACCGAAATAAGGACCACAAGTTTATTAAAATTCTGCACAGATTTTTCGGGTGCTCTCCATGCTTCACGTTTGCTGTTGTTTTTGATGGTTCAGGTGTTGGATCGACCCTAGGCTACCAAGGCTGCATCTAGACATGTACTAGGACATGTTAGGACCATTTTGGTCTATTCGTTCAGTCCCATACACGCTGGAAACTCGCATGTGACAGCAACCCCCCAAATGTGTCCCTTTGAGTCTCGTTTTGCATAATTGCTGTCAAGGGAGGGAGTTTCTGATCTGGGCTGCCTTAGCGGCCTATAGTCATGGTTAGAAAACCTCCCTATCATGTCTAAGACGTAACCAAGTCGCCCTTTTGAGGCTTGGTCCATGGTGGAAACGGTTTTTAAATAAAAGAAACAAGAACACCTCCCCTTCGGCCCCTTCGATTTTTACAGTATGTGTAGTTTCGATTTTTGTGGTGTGGTGTGAATCTTGGTTGGCCTCTGGCCCATAGACACGGTTCATACCATACCCCTTGATGTCTAGATCATGCCATGGTCAATCAAATTGCCACTGGAATGACACGGGACAGCAACCGAAGTAATACTCCCCACGCACGCAAGGGTGCTTCTCGGGTGGAAGTTTCGGGTGTTCAAGGTGTGGGTAGAATTGTGGCTGGCCTAGGGCACTTAGCCATGGTTCAAACCATTCCTTAGGATGTTGGTAAGAGGTTCTAGCCGGTGGTTCAAGCAACAATGGCAATTAACCTCGCAAACGACGCGAGGAAACCAAAAGCGCTGCTGCTGTAATTTTTGACAGCAAGTGTGCTGTGGTTCAGAGGTGAATTTCGGGCTCTTGGTTGGCTTTTATCCTATGGCCTTGGACTGGACAATACCTCATTGAGTTAGGAAGGTCATGTTTTTGGCCTTTTGTGATTCGGATCAGTTTAGAGGTCGTACAAGAATTTACGGTGCGATGTGCCAAATTGACTCTCGGAAGAGCGTTTCATGTTTTGGCCTCCATTCAACAAAGTTTCGACTTGTACCATTTTAGGAACATAATTTCATCATTTTAGATGTATTTTAATCATGACTAAATTATGGTTCGGGTTGGCACGGAGTCATGATTAAATACTAAGTCTTTGGGCGTAATTGTCTCGTTTTTTGGGAGTTCAATTACATAATTTGGTCAAATAAATCATTTGCATATTTTTCTTGTTACATCTAAGTCGCAGCGAGCCTGGGAATGATCCAACCCCTTTGGTAAAATAAATACAGGATATTTAATTACTTTATTTGATTATATTACGTGCAGAATATTCATTTTGAGATTTATGCGATATTGCTTGTGGTCACTTTACTATCATGGGATTATTACTTCACCCGGTCGCCAGTTACCGGTTAGTTCAGTTTTGTACCACCCAGTATACTGTGACATTAGTCTGATCAGATGATTATTATTTTACCCGGTCGTCAGTTACCGATCAGTTCAGGTCAGTTCAGTTCAGTTCAGTTCAGGGACCACTTGCGTAGACCATAATCTCACCAGAAAATTATTACAAGCTATTTCATTACAGGGCTCCAAGGAGCAAACATTTCCACTTATGCTATTTTCAGTTCAGTTATGCACATATTATAATTACCATTGAAATGATATTTTACGTTACACCTCATTACAAGATATTTTCACTTTGCATGCGATTTTATTATTATTACTTGTTATTTACGATATATGCATGCTGAGTCTTTAGACTCACTAGACTTGATTGTTGTAGGTACTGATGAAGTCGGGACCGAGGGCGGGGACCAGTGAGTTATCGAGGGTAGGCAGTAGTGGAACCCGAGGACCTCATTTTCAGCATTTACCATTTTTATGCTCAAACATTTTCATCGTTGTTGGATTATTTTAAATTATTATTTTGCGAACAAATATTTACTTCCGCTGCTATTTTGAACATTAAACTTTATTTATCGGTTTAATTTTATGAATGAGGCATTTTAGTTACTTTAAAAGAAAATTTCAAATTTTTTCGCAAATTTTCAAACACGAATCCAGAGGCGATTATAGGTGGTATCAGAGCCTATGTTATTGTAAAGGGTTATACTACTACTGACCTCGAGAAACTCACGAAGTCACGTCTTCGGTCTGTAAGTTTTATGTTTACACATTTTGTTTAAAGCACGAAATATTTTAATAACATGTTTTCATGAAATGTTTTACGTTAAGATTTTGATTATGCAGTATTTATTTAAATTTAAAGATATTATGGAATTATGCATGTTAGTTATGTATGGGTTATATGTATGGAACAGTATGCCTCCTAGACGCATTCTCGAGCGTGTGAGAAATGATGAGCCTCGCCAGGAGGACGGTGAGGGTCGTATGCAGGAGAGAGATGCACTGCCAGACATGAATGCCTAGATGCTAGCTGGGATGACTCAGTTCTTCGCACAGTTTGCGGGGAACAATGCGGTGACAGCCAGGCCGACAGGGCCTGTGGCTACTTATGAGAGGTTTATGAAGATGCGTCCGAAGGAGTTTTCAGGGACCTCAGACCCCATGATTGCCGAGGGCTGGATCAAGTCCCTCGAGGTTATCTTCGAGTTTATGGAGCTTGGAGATGCGGACAGAGTTCGTTGCGCCACCTATTTATTCGGAGGAGATGCCTGCTTATGGTGGGAAGGAGCGTCTGTAGGACTGAACTTGGCTACTTTGAGCTGGACGCGCTTCACGGAGGTATTTTACTCCAAATATTTTACTGACGAAGTGCGTTCTCGGTTGACAAGGGAGTTCATGACCCTGAGGCAGGGAGATCTGACTGTTACGTAGTTCATCCGTAAGTTTGAGAGGGGCTGCCATTTTGTGCCCCTGATTGCGAACGATGCTGGTGCCAAGCTGAGGCACTTTCTGGATGGTTTACGGCCAATCTTGCGCCGCGATGTTAGGGTGGCGGACCCTACTACTTTTGAATTTGCGGTTTCCAGAGCTCTTGCTGCAGAGCAAGATCAGAATGATATTGAGCGGGATCGCCAGGGCAAGCGACCAGTCCAGATGCCGCACCGCCCTCCTCAGCAGCAGCAGCAGCAGCAGCAGCATAAGAGGCCTCATCACGGCCCTGCCAGAAACAGAGGACCACAGCAGCGACAGCAGGGACGCGCAGTCTCGAGGACCTTTGAGCACCCAGTCTGTCCTAAATGCTCACGCCGCCATCCTGGAGCATGTATGTATTTGTAGAACCCGTACCTTAGACTACGTATAAGTCATGCATAATTCTACTATTTAAATTAAAATGATTTTTATTGCATGAGTTTCTAAATTTGATTATTTTACGTAGTAGTTTAAATTTTTATCATTTCAGTTATTTCAGTGAGGCCGGACTGGAGTTGGAGTTTAGAGATAAAATTTTAGATTCAAGAAACTTTTCCAGAATTTAATTTAGCTAGCAAGTAAGTTAATTTAAGTTATTAAGGAGGTTTGAAGATTGATTTAAGCAACTTGAGGTGAGTAGAAAATAAATTCGTTTAAGTTCCATAATTAAGGAATTAGTTCACTAAATTATTTAAAGAATAAGTAAGGCTTTTAAGGGTTATAAATTTAGTAAATAATCAACATTTCCCCTCCATATATTAGTGAATTTTCGGCCCCTTAGTATCTAGACTAGTCATTGCCAACTCATCACCCTTTTGACCCATTCTTTGTTGAGTTAGCATACTAATCTTTTTAATTCTTTATCCACCTTAATTAATTAATTACTGAGCATTATCCTAGTCTAGAAAACATGAGGATTTCAGCCACCCCATTCTAGAATCACCCAACAAATATTTGATATCAACCAACAATTCAAATTTCAAATAGAGTAGACTTGGTCTTGATATTTTCTCCGTATATTTTGCACCCATTCTCCTCACCCTCTTAACTACCATTCCCCCTCCATAAGTCTCGAGATTCAGAGTGTTTGTGGAGAGAAAAATCGTGGCTAGAACTTGAGAAAACTAGAGAGAAAATTTAGTAGAAGAAAAGGAAAGAAGATCACTCCACCTCCTCCGCGCCGGATCGTCTCGTTCTTTCGTTTTCTATCAAAACAAAACTAGGCATGCATATATTTTTCCTTGACTCTTCAATAAAGTCATATTATCATTATTTTTATGTTTCATGATCATCCTTTCATGTAAAAACCGAATCACACCAAGAAATTTCAGAAAATGTACATGCAGATTTTCGGCCCTCCCTTTTTAAGCTTCACGGTTTGCTTTGTGTTGTGGGTTTCAGGTATTGAATCGATTCCAAGCTCCCAAGGTGACTTATATACATGTAATAGGATGTATTAGGATCACTTTGGTCCATTCATTCGAGCCCCACACCCACTGGAAACAAGAAATGAGAGCAGCTTCCCATTCTTGCCATATTGAGTTTCGATTTTCTCATGTTGCTGTCAAAGGGAAATGAATCTGATCTTGGCTGCCCTAAGGGCTTATAGCCATGGTTGGATCACTTTCCTAGCATGTCTAAGACGTGACTAAGTCGCCCTTTTGGTGGCTCGGTCCATGGTTACTCGGTTTTCAACT
>NC_133307.1:11818722-11846430 GCF_012295235.1 Primulina huaijiensis
ATTTTGAGATTTATGCGATATTGCTTGTGGTCACTTTACTATCATGCTTAAGTCCGGTCCCCAGTATCGGCCCGGTCACCAGTTACCGGTCAGTTCAGTTGTTTCACCCAGTACTGTGGCAGTAGTCTGATCAGACGTAAATCCGATCCCCAGTATCGGTCCGGTCACCAGTATCGGTCAGCTCAGTTCAGTTCAGTTCAGGGACCACTTGCGTAGACCATAATCTCACAGAAAATTATTATATGCTATTTCAGTACAGGGCTCCAAGGAGCAAACAGTTTCACTATGATTTTCAGTTCAGCTATGCACGTATTATAATTAATCATGACACGACATTTTACGATATGCCTCATGACATGAAATTTTACTCCCATGCAAATTTTATTATATTTACTCGTTATTTACGATATATGCATGTTGAGTCTTTAGACTCATTAGACTTGATTGTTGTAGGTACTGATGATGTCGGGATCGAGGGCGGGGACCAGTGAGCTAGCTCGAGTCGGCAGTAGTGGCACCCGAGGACCTCAGTTTCAGCACTTGCCATTTTGATGCTCAAATATTTTATTAGTTATTGAATACTTTAACTTGTTATTTTGGCAAGTAATAATTTCTTCCGCTGCTGTTTTGAACGTTAAATATTTTATCAGTTTTTGGTATGAATGAGGCACTCCATTTATTCTAAAAGAAAAAAATTAAATTTTCCGCAAATTTTCAAGTAAGGATTTTTAGGCCTCTACAGTATTGCTCAGGGAAGTGTTACAAGTGTGGCAGTCCAGACCACGTGCTGCCGCAGTGCCCTTAGAGGAATCTGCCTACCCAAGGCAGGGTGTTTGCTCTCCATGCAACGGAGACGAACCCAGAAACCATGCTTATGACAGTGAGAATTTTTATAGCTGGCTCAGCTACAAAAGCCTTGATAGATTCAGGGGCTACTCACTCGTTTATTTCAGAGGTCTTCGCTAATTTTCTCAAAGTTAAGACCATCGGGCTAGATGTAGCCTATTCAGTAGTACTGCCTTCGGGAGAGGAAATGGCAGCTACCAATGTGATCCGAGACATAGATCTTGAGCTTCATGGCAACCTCGTTAATGCGGATCTGATCGTGTTGCTAATGCAGAGTTTGACATCATACTAGGTATAGATTGGCTATTGCGGAACAGAGTATTGATAGACTTCAAGCGGAGATCTGTTCTAGTTCGACTGCCTGGGATGACGCAGTTCTTATTCGAACCAGATAGGTACTTTCCTTTACCGCGCATTATACCTCGTGTCCAGGCTAGGAAGCTCATGTATAGAGGGTGTCGGGCATTTTTAGCAACTTTTGTATCCGTTCCTGAGGCACCCAGTCAGTCAGCCTCCGATGTTCCCATTGTCAGAGATTTCCTAGACGTTTTTCCTGATAACGTCTCTCGTATGCCACCCGAGAGAGAGGTGGAGTTTTCTATCGAGCTTATGGCAGGTACGGTTCTGATCTCAAAAGCACCGTACCGACTAGCACCGACAGAGATGGCAGAGCTGAAGAAACAGATTCAGGAACTTCTCGACAAAGAGTTCATTCGACCGAGTTTCTCACCATGGGGCGCGCCAGTCTTGTTTGTGAAGAAGAAGAATGGATCCATGAGACTATGTATTGACTACCGGGAGTTGAACAGGGTGACAGTGAAGAACAAGTACCCACTGCCGCGGATTGAAGATCTATTTGATCAATTGCAGGGAGCTTATGTATTCTCCAAGATTGATCTGCGTTCCGATTATCACCAGTTGAGGGTGAAAGATACTGATGTTTCCAAGACTGCCTTCAGGACTCGTTATGGCCACTACGAGTTCCTTGTGATGCCGTTCGGCTTGCTGAATGCGCCAGCGATCTTCATGGATCTCATGAATCGTGTATTTCAGCCATATCTTGATCAGTTTGTGATAGTTTTCATCGGCGACATTCTCGTCTACTCGAAGAATCAAGAGGATCACAGCTGACATCTGAACGCAGTGTTGCAGACCTTGCAGAAGCATAAGTTATTCACAAAGTTCAGTAAATGCGAATTCTGGTTGGAGAAGGTGGCGTTCTTAGGCCACATTGTTTCTAGCAGTGGTATTGAGGTAGAACCAGCAAAAGTTGTAGCAGTCAGAGACTGGGTTGTGCCACAAAATGCATCTGAGATCCGCAGTTTTCTTGGCCTAGCAGGATATTATCGGAAGTTCATTAAAGGATTCTCCTCTATCGCAGTTCCACTCACATCATTGACAAAGAAGAATGTGCAATTTGTGTGGACCAATGAGTGTCAGAAGATCTTCGATACTTTAAAACAAGCTCTTATCTCAGCACCAGTTTTGGCCATGTCGTCAGGGCCCGGTGAGTTTGTCTTGTATACCGATGCTTCGACTCGGTTTAGGCTCAGTATTGATGCAGCATGGAAAGGTGATAGCATATGCTTCTCGTCAGTTGAAGACCCATGAGAAGAACTACCCTACTCATGATATAGAGTTGGCAGCCGTGGTATTTGCCTTGAAGATTTCGAGGCATTATTTATACGGGGAAAAGTTCCAGATCTTTACCGACCACAAGAGCCTCAAGTACTTCTTTACGCAGAAAGAGCTGAATATGCGTCAGAGGCGATGGTTGGAGCTTGTGAAGGATTATGATTGTGACATTAGCTACCACTCGGGTAAAACTAATGTAGTTACGGATGCATTGAGCAGGAAAGTTGCAGTGATGGCCCATTTGACGAATAAGAGACCTCTTTAGTCTGAGATGCAGAGGTTTGATATAGAGGCATATCCTCAAGGTAGAGTTCTCCATCTATCTACCTTGACTATTCAGTCCTCTCTCCTAAACCGTATTCGCAGTGGTCAGTCAGCAGATGAGTAGTTGGCAAAGTGGAAGCAGAGAGAGGAGGCCAAGGGCAGTGTCTTGTATTCAGTTAGTGACGGTATTGTGAGATACCGAGACAGGATATGGGTTCCTAGCAGTGATTTCATTCGAGCGGATATTCTATCAGAGGCCCATATGTCACCGTACTCTATTCACCCTGGGAGTACGAAGATGTACAAAGATCTGCTGTCGTTGTACTTGTGGCCAGGAATGAAGAAAGACATCAGACGTTTTGCATCCGAGTGTCTGACTTGTCAGTTAGTAAAGGCGGAGCATCAGAGACCAGCAGGGTTGCTCAAGCCTCTTCCTATTCCCGAGTGGAAGTGGGAGAATGTTACCATGGACTTCGTGACCGGTTTGCCGAAGTCAATCAGAGGATCAAATGCCATATGGGTGATTGTAGATCGTCTCACCAAATCAGCGCACTTCTTGCCTATCAAGACGAATTTCACCATGATTCAGTATGCGGAGTTGTATATCCAGGAGATAGTCCGACTTCATGGTATTCCTGTTTCTATCGTGTCTGACAGAGACCCCAGATTCACTTCCTCATTTTGGAAGAGTTTGCATTCGACTATGGGTACGAAGTTGTTGTTTAGCACATCTTTCCACCCTCAGACAGATGGGCAGTAAGAGCGAGTTATTCATATTTTGGAGGACCTCCTCCGTGCTTGTGTTATTGATTTTTCAGGGAGTTGGGAGTCGAACTTGCCATTAGTGGAGTTCACCTATAACAACAGTTTTCAGTCGTCTATAAGTATGGCTCCGTATGAAGCACTATATGGTCGCAAGTGTAGATCGCCTATTCACTGGGATGAAGTAGGGGAGAGAGCAGAGTTGGGTCCGGAGATTATTCAGCAGACTGCGGATGTAGTAGCAAAGATCCGTGACAGGATGAGGACTGCTCAGAGTCGACATAAGAGTTATGCGGACCAACGGCGGCGAGATTTAGAGTTTGCAGTAGGCGACCATGTATTCTTGAAAGTGGCACCTATGAAAGGTGTCATGCGATTTGGGAAGAAAGGGAAGCTCAGTCCGAGATTCATTGGACCGTTTGAAATCCTCGACAGGGTTGGGACGTTAGCTTATCGTGTTGCTCTTCTGCTGAATCTGGCCGGAGTACACAATGTGTTCCACGTCTCTATGCTGAAGAAGTATATTGCAAATCCTTCGCATGTCTTGAATTTTGAACCGTTGCAGCTCACTCCGAACCTGTCTTATGAGGAGAGACCAGTGCAGATCTTGGACAGACAGGAGA
This sequence comes from Primulina huaijiensis, assembly GCF_012295235.1. NCBI lineage: Eukaryota > Viridiplantae > Streptophyta > Magnoliopsida > Lamiales > Gesneriaceae > Primulina > Primulina huaijiensis. Next base: position 11,822,853 of record NC_133307.1, read on the forward strand.
AGAAGCTTCGAAACAAGCTGGTTAAGCTAGTTAAAGTCAAGTGGCTTAACCATTCAGAGGAGGAAGCTACGTGGGAGTTTGAGCGAGAGATGAGGAGTCGTTATCCCAAATTATTCGGTGAGTTTTAATTTGGAGGACGAAATTTCTTTTAAAGGGGGAAATGTTGTAGAACCCGTAAATTAGACTACGTATAAGCCATGCATAATTCCTAGTATTTAAATTAAAATGATTTTTATTGCATGAGTATTAAATTTCTTTTCTTTGAATTTAATTAATTTATGCAGTAATTTAATTATTAGCTTTTCAGTTAAATAAGTGAGGCCGGACTGGAGCTGGAGATTTGAGATAAAATTTAATATTAAGAAAACATTCCTAAAATTTATTTAAGATAAATAATAAGTTAATTTATTGTAAAAGAAGGTTTAAGGAATTATTTAAATAAGTTGAGATAAGTAGTAAATAAAGTTCAATAATTAGTTCTTTAATTCTCTAAAATATTTAATGAGTAGATAAAACACTANGTTAATAACTAAGCAATATTTTTACCTCTTCTAATCATCAAAAATCGGCCCCTTCTCTTTATTTTAAAAGATTTTAATTAGTTGGACAATTTATTCTTTAAGTATCTTTCCTTAACTTTTTCTAGATATATATCTTCCCCAACTTTTAAATCACTACCAAATAAATTAATTAGACAATATTCCTACCCAAATTTTTAGTTGATAAAATCGACAACCCCCTATTTTAAAAGATTTGATTTTGTTTTACAAATCATTCTTTATTATTTTTCCCCTTAATCTTTTCTAGGTAGATATTCTCCCCACTTTAAAATCGCTACCAAATAAATAATTAAGATATTTTCTCCCTTGTACCTAGACTCAAATTCAACCCAATGCACCCTCTTGTATCCTTCAAAATCTTTTATTATCATTCATATCTTTCTTATCTCACAAATTCATAGATAGAAAGAATATTTTCATTCCTTTATCTTGCCATCTTCCCTATTTCCCCTAGCCATTCTCCATACCTCATTTTCGAAAATTTCAGAGGAAAAATAGAGACAAAAACCGTGAGTTCTAGGGAGGAAAGAAGAGAGAAAAATAAAAGAGAAAACCAGAGAAGAGAACTCCGTCTCCGCCGCGCCGTGTCGTCGTATTAATTCGTTTTTCTTTGCAAACGAAATCCAGGCATGTCTATATTTCTTTCACTCTTCAATCAAGCCATATAGGTACTTTAAAACATCATTCATCCATGATTTTATTAGTTAAAACCGAAATACGGACCACAAGTTTATTAAAATTCTGCACAGATTTTTCGGGTGCTCTCCATGCTCCACGTTTGCTGTTGTTTTTGATGGTTCAGGTGTTGGCTCGACCCTAGTGTGATACCCTTGTCCCACATCGAAAAAATCAAAGATTTAAAATGAGTTTATAATGGCTTACAATGGACTTCTATAGAAACTTGGGTTAATCATTTTCGTGAAGTGAGGACGAATACGAAGTAGTTGCTATAGGGGCTCATTGTGCAGTCACGCAGGCGCGGGCCCGGGCTCGGGGCGTGACAGAATGGTATCAGAGCCGGTCATCGGCATGGAACACTGGGAAATAAGTGCTATGTGGGTCAAAGTGCTACGTGCATGGGAGCCACCTCTTGAACCTGCGGGGCAAAGTGCTACATGACGGGAGCCACCTCGTGACCCGGTAGGAGCCACCTCTAGATTCTCGGTGCTGGTGGATCGAGGGGTCAGGCCGCGACGAGGTCGTCGCGTTCTGAAGGATGGGTGATTGTGATACCCTTGTCCCACATCGAAAAAATCAAAGATTTAAAATGAGTTTATAATGGCTTACAATGGACTTCTATAGAAACTTGGGTTAATCATTTTAATAAAGTGAGGACGAATACGAAGTAGTTGCTATAGGGGCTCATTGTGCAGTCACGCAGGCGCGGGCCGGGCTCGGGGCGTTCAACCTAGGCTCCCAAGACTGCATCTAGAGATGTACTAGGACATGTTAGGACCATGTTGGTCCATTCGTTCAGTCCCATGCACGCTGAAACTCGCATGTGACAGCAACCCCCCAAATGTGTCCCTTTGAGTCTCGTTTTGCATAGTTGCTGTCAAGGGAGGAAGTTTCTGATCTGGGCTGCCCTAGGGGCCTATAGCCATGGTTAGAACACCTCCCTATCATGTTTAAGACGTAACCAAGTCGCCCTTTTGTGGATTGGTCCAAGGTGGAAACGGTTTTTATATAAAAGAAACAAGAACACCTCCCCTTCGGCCCCTTCGATTTTTACAGCATGTGTAGTTTTGATTTTTGTGGTGTGGTGTGAATCTTGGTTGGCCTCTGGCCCATAGCCATGGTTCATACCATACCCCTTGATGTCTAGATCATGCCATGTTCAATCAAATGGCCACTGGAATGACACGAGACAGCAAGCAAAGTAATACTCCCCACGCACGCAAGGGTGCTTCTCTGGTGGGAGTTTTGGGTGTTCATGGTGTGGGTTGATTTATGGCTAGCCTAGGGCCCTTAGTCATGGTTCAAACCATTCCTTAAGATGTTGGTAAGAGGTTCTGGCCGGTGGTTCAAGCCCCAATGGCCATTAGACTCACAAACGACGCAAGAAAACCAAAAGCGCTGCTGTTGTAATTTTTGACAGCAAGTGTGCTGTGGTTGAGAGGTGAATTTCGGGTTCTTGGTTGGCTTTTAGCCTACGGCCTTGGACTGAACAATACCTCATTGAGTTAGGAAGGTCATGTTTTTTGCCGTTTGTGATTCGGATAAGTTTGGAGGTCGTACGAGAATTTACGGTGCGATGTGCCAAATTGACTCTCGAAAGAGCGTTTCATGTTTTGGCCTCCATTCACCAAAGTTTCGACTTGTACCATTTTAAGAGCATCATTTCATCCTTTTAGGCGTATTTTAATAATGACTAAATGATGGTTCGGGTTGGCACGTAGTCATGATTAAATACTAAGTCATTGGGCGTAATTGTCTCGTTTTTTGGGAGTTCAATTACATAGTTTGGTCAAATTAATCATTTGCATATTTTTCTTGTTACATCTAAGTCGCAGCGAGCCTGGGAATGATCCAACCCCTTTGGTAAAATAAATACAGGATATTTAATTACGTTATTTGATTATATTACGTGCAAAATAATCATTTTGAGATTTATGCGATATTGCTTGTGGTCACTTTACTATCATAAGATTATTACTTCACCCGGTCGCCAGTTACCGGTCAGTTCAGTTTTGTACCACCCAGTATACTGTGGCATTAGTCTGATCAGACGATTATTATTTTACCCGGTCGTCAGTTACCGATCAGTTCAGTTCAGGGACCACTTGCGTAGACCATAATCTTACCCGAAAATTAATACAAGCTATTTCATTACAGGGCTCCAAGGAACAAACATTTCCACTTATGATATTTTTCAATTCCGTTATGCATGTATTATAATTACCATTGAAATGATATTTTACGTTACACCTCATTACAAGATATTTTCACTTTGCATGCGATTTTATTATTATTACTTGTTATTTACGATAAATGCATATTGAGTCTTTAGACTCACTAGACTTGATTGTTATAGGTACTGATGAAGTCGGGACCGAGGGCGGGGACCAGTGAGTTATCGAGGGTCTGTAGTAGTGGAACCCGAGGACCTCATTTTCAGCATTTACCATTTTTATGCTCAAACATTTTCATCGTTGTTGGATTATTTTAAATTATTATTTTGCAAACAAATATTTTCTTCCGCTGCTATTTTGAACATTAAACTTTATTTATCAGTTTAATTTTATGAATGAGGCATTTTAGTTACTTTAAAAGAAAATTTCAAATTTTTCCGCAAATTTTCAAACACGAATCCAGTGGCCATTATAGTTTATTTGCATGTTTCTCATGTTAGAATTAGGTCACAGCGAGCTTGAGAACGATCCAACTCAATTGGTAAAATTAAAACAGAATTTTAATTACATTACGTGCATAAAATATAAAATGTTTATTTTTAATATATATGCGATATGTCTTGTGGCCACCTTGCGCTTATGAGATTGCTTCATCCGGTGACTTACGAACGGTTTATGTTTATGTATGGGTACGGATATCTAGTCCAAGGGCTGTGATGATCTCTACCATCCAGTATACTGTGGTTTAGTCTGATCAGACGATTCATGTTATGTTATGGGCCACTTGCGTAGAACATTATCTCTATAGAAAAATTATGATATGCTAATTTATGACAGGGCTCTGTCGAGCAAACATTTTGAGTACGATTTTTCAGATATGCACGTATTTATAATTACTCATGACACGATTTTCACGTTACGCTTGACGATATGATATTTTTACTTTGCATGCGATTTTATGATATTTGCTTGTTATTCACGATATATGCATGTTGAGTCTTTAGACTCACTAGACTTGATTGTTGTAGGTACTTACGAGGTCAGGACCGAGGGCGGAGACCAGTGAGCCAGCTTGGGCCAGCAGTAGTAGGAACCCAAGGACCTCATGCTTCAGTTTATTTATCTTTTTATGCTCAAACTCATTTTTACTTTGTTGAAATATTTTTGAGTTGTGGTTTGAAAACAACATTTTTTTCCGCTGTTATTTTAACATTAAATCTTTTTATCAGTTTATTTTATGAATGAGGCATGTTATTTATTTAGAGAGAAAAAAATTTAAATAATTCCTTAAATTTACAAATACGAAATACGGGCCTCTACAGTTGGTATCAGAGCCTATGTTCTTGTAAAGGGTTGTACTACTTTTGATCTCGAGAAGCTCACGAAGTCACGTCTTCGGTCTTTAAGTTTTACGTTTACGCATTTCGTTTAAAGCATGAAATATTTTAACAGCATGTTTTCATGAAATGTTTTATGTCAAGATTATGATTATGCAGTATTTATTTTAAATTTAAAGAAATAATGGAATTATGCATGTTGGTTACGTATGGGTTGTATGTATGGAACAGTATGCCTCCTAGACGCCTACTTGAGTGCACGAGAGATGATAAGCCTCGCCAGGAGGAAGGTGAGAACCAGAGACAGGAGAGAAATGCACCTCCACCTCCACCGGACATGAACGCCCAGATGTTAGCTGGGATGACTCAATTCTTCACACAGTTTCCGGAGAACAATGCTGGGGTAGCCAGGCAGGCAGGGCCTGAGGCTACCTATGAGCGGTTCATGAAGATGAGACCGAAGGAGCTCTCAGAAACGACCGATCCTATGATTGCTGAGGGCTGAATTAAATCCCTCGAGGTTATCTTCGAATTCATGGAGCTTGGAGATGAGGATAGGGTCCGCTGTACGACCTATCTGTTTGGAGGAGATGCCCGCTTATGGTGGGAAGCAACATCTGTAGCCTTGAACTTGGCTACTCTGAGCTGGACGCGCTTTACAGAGGTATTCTACTCTAAATATTTTACTGACGAGGTGCGTTCTCGGTTGACCAGGGAGTTTATGACCCTGAGGCAGGGAGACTTGACTGTTACGGAGTTTATCCGTAAGTTTAAGAGGGGTTGCCATTTTGTGCCCCTGATTGCCAATGATGGTGGAGCAAAGTTGAGACATTTTCTGGATGGTCTACGGCCGATCTTGCGCCGGGATGTTAGGGTGGCAGGCCCTACTACCTTTTATGTCACTGTTTCCAGAGCTCTAGTTGTAGAGCAAGATCAGATTGATATTGAGAGGGATCACTAGGGCAAGCGACCAGTACAAGTACTGCACCGCCCTCCTCACCAGCAGCATCAGAGTATGAAGCCTTTCCATGGCCCGCCCAAGAACAGAGGACAGCAGCAGAAGGGACGTGTAGTCCCGAGGGCCCCGGAGTATCCAGTCTGTGCCAAGTGCTCGCGCCGCCATATTGGAGTTTGTAGGTATGGTTCGGGGAAGTGCTACAAGTGTTCTAGTCCTGACCACTTGCTGAAGGAGTGCCCTCAGGGGAGTCTGCCTACCCAAGGCAGAGTTTTGGCTCCCTTGCAACGGACACAAACCCAGAGACGATGCTAATGACAGGTATCTTAATGCTTTAAGTGTATTTGGAATTTAATGTTTTGGGTTGAGATCTTTATTTTAGAAATTGTGATAGGATTGCATGCTCTAATTAGCGTTATTTTCGGGAATTTAGGTTAGAAGAACTTTGACCTTCGCATGTCTATAAGTTTAGTTCTTGTAATTCTTGGGTTCAGCTTGATGTTCCAACCTTTCAGGGAGAATTTTTCTAGCTGGTTCAGCTACGAATGCCTTCATAGATTCAGGGGCTACTCATTCATTCATTTCAGAGATCTTTGTGAATTTCCTTAAGGTCAAGACCATTGGGCTAGATATAGCGTATTCGGTAGTACTGCCTTCTGGAGAGGAGCTGACAGCTACTAATGTGATCTTAGACATAGACCTCGAGCTTCATGGCAATCATGTTTATGCGGATCTTATCGTGTTGCCGATGCAAGATTTTTATATCATTCTGGGTATGGACTAGCAATTAAAGAACAGAGTTTTGATTGACTTCCAGCGAAGATCTGTGCTAGTCCGACCGCCGGGGAGAGAGCAGTTCTTATTCGAATCAAACAGGTACTTTCCTATACCGCGTATTGTACCTTGTGTCCAAGCTAGGAAGCTTATGCATAGAGGGTGCCGCGCGTTTTTAGCAACCTTTGTATCTGTTCCCGAGGCACCCAGTCAGTCGGCCTCCGATGTCCCAATTGCTAGGGACTTTCTAGACGTGTTTCCTGATGACGTCTCTGGCATGCCACCAGTGTGGGAAGTGGAGTTTTCTATTGAGCTTATGCCGTGTATCACACCGATATCAAAGGCACCATACCGATTAGCACCGATAGAAATGGCAGAACTCAAGTAGCAGATTCAGGAACTTCTTGACAAGGAGTTCATTCACCCGAGTTTTTCACCATCGGGGGCGCCGGTCTTATTTTTGAAGAAGAAAGATGGTTCGATGAGGCTCTGTATTAATTACCGAGAGTTGAACAGGGTTACAGTGAAGAACAAATACCCAATTCCGAGGATCGAAGATTTATTTGATCAGTTGAAGGGAGCTTCAGTATTCCCCAAGATTGTTCTGCGTTCTGGTTATCACCAGTTAAGGGTGTAAGACGCCGATGTTCTCAAGACTGCTTTCAAGACTCGTTATGGCCACTTTGAGTTCCTTGTGATGCCGTTCGGTTTGACGAATGCGCCATCGATCTTCATGGATCTCATGCATTGCGTATTTCAGCCGTATCTTGATCAGTTCGTGATAGTATTCATAGACGACATTCTCGTCTCCTCAAAGAATCAAGAGGATCACAGCAGACATCTGACCACAGTTTTGCAGAACTTACAGAAGCACAAGCTGTTCGCGAAGTTCAGTAAGTGCGAGTTCTGGTTAGAGAAGGTGGCGTTCTTAGGCCACATCGTTTCCAGCAGCGGTATTGAAGTAGACCCAGCGAAAGTTGCAGCAGTCAAGGATTTGGTTGTACCGCAAAATGCATCAGAGATCCGTAGTTTCCTTGGTCTAGCAGGATATTATCGGAAGTTTATTAAGGGATTCTCCTCTATCGCAGTTCCACTCACGTCGTTGACAAAAAAGAATGCGAAATTTGTGTGGAGCGATGAGTGTCAGAAGAGCTTCGATACTTTGAAGCAAGCTCTTATCTCGGCACCAGTTTTGGCCATGCCGTCAGGGCCCGGAGACTTTGTTTTGTACACCGATGCTTTGAAGCTCGGTCTAGGCACAGTGTTGATGTAGCATGCGAAGGTGATAGCATATGCTTCTCGTCAATCGAAAATCCACGAGAAGAATTACCCTACCCACGATCTGGAATTTGCAGCCGTAGTATTTTCCTTGAAGATTTGGAGGCATTATTTGTGCGGAGAGAAGTGCCAGATCTTTACCGACCATAAGAGCCTTAAGTACTTTTTTACGCAGAAAGAGTTGAATATGCGTCAGAGGCGTTGGTTGGAGCTAGTGAAGGACTATAACTGTGACATTAGCTACCACCCTAGCAAAGCTAATGTAGTTGCGGATGCATTGAGCAGGAAAGTCGTAGTGATGGCTCATTTGGCGATTCCGAGACCTCTTCAGTTTGAGATGTAGAGGTTTGATCTAGAGACATATCCTCGAGATAGAGTTCCCCGTCTATCTACTTTGACGATTCAGTCTTCTCTTCTAGACCGTATTCGCAGTGGGCAACCAGCAGATAAGCAGTTGGCGAAGTGGAAGCAAAGAGATGAGGCCAAGGGCAGTATCTTGTATACAGTCAGCGACGGTATTGTGAGATATCGTGACAGAATGTGGGTTCCTAGCAGCGGTTCTATTCGAGTAGATATTTTATCCGAAGCCCACATGTCGCCGTACTCCATTCATCCTGTGAGTACGAAGATGTACAAAGATATGTAGTTATTGTATTGGTGGCCCAGAATGAAGAAGGATATCAGACGTTTCGTATCTGAGTGTCTGACGTGTCAGCTAGTGAAAGCGGAGCATCAAAGACCAGCAGGTATGCTCAAGCCTCTTCCTATTCCCGAGTGGAAGTGGGAGAATGTTACGATGGACTTCGTGGTCGGTTTGCCGAAATCAGTCAGAGGATCAAATGCTATCTGGGTGATTGTTGATCGTCTTACCAAATCAGCGCATTTCTTGCCTATTAAGACGACTTTCACCATGATTCAGTATGGAGAGTTGTATATCCGAGAGATAGTCCGAATTCACGGTATTCCCGTTTCTATAGTATCTGACCGAGATCCTAGATTCACTTCCTCATTTTGGAAGAGTTTGCATTCAGCTATGGGTACGAAGTTGTTGTCTAGCACACCTTTCCATCCACAGACAGATGGTCAGTCAGAGAGAGTTATCCAGATTTTGGAGGATCTTCTCCGTGCATGTGTCATCGATTTCTCAGGGAGTTGGGAGTTGAAGTTGCCATTGGTAGAGTTCACCTATAACAACAGTTTCCAGTCGCTTATAGGTATGGCTCCATATGAAGCACTGTACGGTCATAAGTGCAGATCGCATATTCATTGGGATGAAGTAGGGGAGAGATCAGAATTGGGTCCGGAGATTGTTCAGCAGACTGTCGATGTAGTAGTCAAGATCCGTGATAGGATGAAGACTGCTCAAAGTCGACAGAAGAGTTATGCGGATCAGAGGAGGAGAGATCGATAGTTTGCCGTTGGCAACCATGTTTTCGTGAAGATAGCACCTATGAAAGGTGTCATGCGGTTCGGAAAGAAAGGAAAGCTCAGTCCGAGATTCATCGGACCATTTGAGATCCTCGACGGGGTTGGGACGTTAGTTTATCGTGTTGCTCTTCCGTCGAATCTGGCCGGAGTACACAATGTGTTCCACGTCTCTATGCTGAGGAATTATATGGCGAATCCTTCGCATGTCTTGAACTTTGAACCGTTGCAGCTCACTCCGAACCTGTCTTATGAAGAGAGACCAGTGCAAATCTTAGGCAGACGGGAGAAAAAGCTTCGGAACAAGCTGGTGAAGCTAGTGAAAGTCAAATGGCTTAATCATTCGGAGGAGGAAGCTACGTGGGAATCTGAGCCACAAAAGAGGAGTCGGTATCCCGAGTTATTCGGTAATTTTAATTTCGAGGACGAAATTTCTTTTAAGGGGGGGAGAGTTGTAGAACCCGATAAATTAGACTACGTATAAGACATGTATAATTACAATTATTTATATTAAAATGATTTCTATGCTTGAGGGTTTAAATTCATATTTTTAAAAATTTGTTAAGTCATGATTAGTTATTTTTCGCAGAAGTTTAGTTTTCATCTTTCAGTCAAATACGTGAGGCCGGACTGAAGTTGGAGTATTGAGATAAAATTTACAATAAGAAAATATTCCTAAATTTAATTTAGGTCAAGGAATAATGTATTTTAATGTAAAAGAATGTTTAAGGATTTATTTAATTAATTGGAATTAAGTTATTAAATAAGTTCTTTTATGTCCAATAATTAATTAAAAGCCTAAATTAAAAAGTGTAACCAATTGGAATAAATTAATCTAGGCCTAATATATTCAAGAAATAATAACCTAACATGTTAGTAATTAATTTTAAGATCAAGCCATGCCATGCAAGAAAATAGTTATCCTAAATTAATTTATTAATTCACTAATTACATAATAAGTGTTTAAAACTTTAAGGAGTTAAAATACAAGATTTAAGCATTATTTTACCTTCATTTCTTTAGCAAATTTCGGACCCCTCCCAGATCAATCCATATATCTTTGGCAACTCTCCATTCTAGACTTCCTTCAATGGCCATTCATGGTATGATATTCCCTCCCTTTTTAACTCACCATTTAGTGATAAGTCTAACACTATTATTCAACTAATCTCCCCCAACCCACCAATCTAACATAATTAAGCCATGCAATACGTGCAAGAAGTAGGAAAGGGAATAATTGAATTGACAATCAACTCATCACTTGCACTTCTCATCTAAATTGCCTTTCATGACTCCTTTATTTTCCTTGTAAGCCTTCCCTTCATTCCTTAGTATTTCCCTCACCGTACCTTCAAAAATATCAGAAGAAACAGCATACTAGAATCGAGAACCATCAACAAGAAACAAGAAAGAAAAGGAACTCCGTCTTTGTCGTGCCGTGTCGTCGTATAGTTTGTTTCTTTTCAAACAAAATATTTCTAGGCATGTCTATATTATTATTTTCTCTTCAATCAAGTCATATAATTATTTTTAAACATCACATGTACATGATTTTATTAGAAAAACCGAAATTATGACAGCAACATTTCATAAAAATCTGTGCAAAATATTTTCGGCCCTTCCTTGTGCATCACGGGTTGGCTTGTTTTTGTGGTTTCAGGGTTTGGCTCGGTTCCAGCGCTCAAGGCTGTATCTATACATGTACTAGAGCATGTTAGAGTCATGTCAGTCCATTGGTTCCAACCACTACACGATGGAGGAAGAGACTTGACAGCAACTTTCCCCATAGTTGCAATGTGAGTCTCGATTCCTGTCGTGGGATGTCTAAGGTGAGGATTTGGATTGTTGTTTACCCAGGGCCTATAACCATGGTTAGAACCCTTCCTTAATATGTCTAGGACGTGACCAAGATGACCTTTCATGGCTTGGTTCATGGTCCCATCGGTTTTTAAAACAAACAAGACAAGTGCCCCTTCGGTTTTCAAGTTTTTGATTTTTCCTGCGTGTGAGTTGTTCGGCCTTGTGGTGTTTAGGTGGGTTGTGGTTGGCTTCTAGACCTTAGCCATTACTCAGACAACACCTTAACATGTCTAGAATGGACCATGGTTAACCTCATATCAATTGGATCCAGTATTTGACAGCAAAACAAAAGCAACACCCCACACGTGCAGTATGCGTTCTCGGGTGAAGCGTTGGAATATTTTGGGTGGTTGCTTGGATTGTGGTTGGCCTAGGGCCCTTAGCCATGGTTCAAGCCCCACTTTAGGATGTTGGTAAGAGGCTCTGGTCGGTGGTGCAAGCCCCAATGGCCAATAGCTTCGTAAACGAAGCAAGGAAGCACAGCAGCTGCTGCTGCATTTTTTTTTACAGCAGTTTGAGCTTCGGTTCAGAGGCTTGTTCCGAGTTCTTGGTTGTCTTTTAGCCTATGGCCTTAGACTGGACAGTGCCTCATTGAGTTAGGAAGGTCATGTTTTTTGCCGTTCTTGATTTGGTTACGTTTAGAGGTCGTACGAGAAATTACGGTGCAATGTGCCAAAGTGACTATCGAAAGAGCGTTTTTTGATTTTGGCCTCCATTCACCATTTTCGTGCATTTCAATTAGTATGAACATTATTTCATCATTTTAGGTGTATTTTAATCATGGCTAAATGATGGTTCAATGTCGGTTCGGGCTGATACGAAGCCATGGTTGAATACTAAGTTTGTTGGGCGTAATTGTCCCGTATTTAGTTCGATTTTAAAGTGTTGGTCGAGTTGAGTTTATTTGCATGTTTCTCATGTTAGAATTAGGACGCAGCGAGCCTGGGAACGATCCAACACAATTGGTAAAATAAAAAAAGGATTTTAATTATATTACGTGCATAAAATATAAAATGTTTATTTTTGAGATATATGCGATATGTCTTGTGGCCATCTTACGCTTATCGGATTGCTTCATCCGGTGAATTACGACCGATTTAAGTTTATGTATGTGTACGGATATCCAGTCCAAGAGCTGTGATATCTCTACCACCCAGTATACTGTGGTTTAGTCTGATCAGACGATTCATGTTCTGTTATGGGCCACTTGCGTAGAACATTATCTCTAAAAAAAAATTATGATATGCTATTTTATGACAGGGCTCTGTTGAGCAAACATTTTACGTACGATTTTTCAGATATGCACGTATTTATAATTACTCATGACACGATTTTCACGTTACGCTTTACGATATGATATATTTACTTTGCATGAGATTTTATGATATTTACTTGTTATTCATGATATATGCATGTTGAGTCTTTAAACTCACTAGACTTGATTGTTGTAGGTACTGATGAGGTCGGGACCGACGGCGGGGACCAGTGAGCCAGCTTGGGTCTGCAGTAGTAGGAACCTGAGGACCTCATGCTTCAGTTTATTTATCTTTTTATGCTCAAACTCATTTTTACTTTGTTGAAATATTTTTGAGTTGTGGTTTGAAAACAACATTTATTTCGCTGCTATTTTAACATTAAATCTTTTAATCAGTTTATTTTATTAATGAGACATGTTATTTATTTAGAGAGAAAAAAAATTTAAATAATTCCGCAAATTTACAAATACGAAATACGGGCCTCTACACTAAGGTTCTCACTTTCTCCAGTATCTCGAACGTCCTACATACCTAGGATTTAACTTTTCGGATTTACTGAATCGAACTACTCCCTTCATGGGAGAGACCTTGATATAAGCTTTTTCACCGATCTCTAATCCAACAGTCTTCTCTTTAAATCTGCCCAGCTCTTTTGTCTATCTTGGGCGGTCTTGAGTCTTTCTGTGATTATGGCGATTTTTTCGATGGTCGCTTGAACAAGCTCAGGTCCAGTAATAGTCTTTTCTCTGACTTCATCACAGTATAGAGGCGATCTAAGCTTTCGGCCATACAATGACTCATACGGAGCCATTGCAATGCTGCTGTGATAGCTGTTGTTATAGGCGAATTCTATCAAAGGTAATTGTTCACTCCGATTCCTAGGAAAATCCAGAGCACATGCCCTCAGCATGTCCTCAAGGGTTTGAATTGTTCTCTCGGTTTGGCCATCAGTTTGTGGATGATATGCCGTGCTAAGAGTTACTTTGGTTCCCATGGCTTTTTGAAAACTCTTCCAAAATCGAGATACAAACCTTGGATCTCTGTCAGATAATATACTTGCCGGAACCCCGTGTAGTCTCAGTATGTTGTCCATATATAAGGTAGTTAGTTTATCCAGGTTATAATTCATTCGTACCGGCAAGAAATGTGCAGACTTGGTCAATCTGTCAGCGATTACCTAGATCCCATCGTGACCTTGCCTTGATTTTTGTAGTCCTACTACAAAGTTCATGGAAATGTTATCCCACTTCCATTTTGGTATTTCCAACGGTTGTAGATTCCTCCAGGCCGTTGATTTTCCGCCTTGACTTGTTGACAAGTTAAGCACTTGGAAACAAAGATAGCCACATCTCTTTTCATCCCATTCCACCAGTAATTATTCTTCAAATCTCGATACATTTTGGTGCTTCCCAGATAGACTGAAAACTTTGATTTATGTGCTTCGGTCATTACTTCTTCACGAATCCCATCGATGTCTGGCACATACAACCGTCCTTTCATCCAAAGAATACCATTTTCATCAACTTGAATTTCAGGGATCTTTCCCTCTTGAATTTGTTCTTTGATCTTGAGGATAGATGAATCTTGACTTTGCTTCAATTTTGAAACGTCTACTAGCTTAAAATTGCAAAAATATTTTTTTTTCTCTCATTTTTGAAAATAAACATTTAAATGATCGCATGCATGCAATATTACTTAAAATTATCATTTAAAAATTTTCGTAAAAAATTATCAATAAAACCTAGCCGAGTAAAAATATGAGAAAAAAAATCCTACATCCAACAGTAAAATAAACCAGCGTATAAAATACTTGTATCCTCTCAAAACATGAAATCATAATAGTGCGGAAAAATCAAAGGCCCTCGGGTCGTATCGCCCACCAGGTCCGCTAATTCAGAGTCCAGCACCTCCAGTCTCCTCGACATCAAAGTCACCTGCATCACACACGCCTAGTGAGTCTAAAGACTCAACACACCTGTACTAGAGATAACAAGCACATAAACATGCACACAACAGTGAAAAGTATCATAATCAACATATCTTTCATTAACTTATAAAGCTTAAAGTAAACGTGCCATATGCAGTCGTGACATGTCAAAACAGCTCATCATTACTCATCGTTCATTGTTTATCATTCATCATTCAATTCAATAGAGGTGACTATCGTACATCATCATTTATGATGGATCCATCATACATAGAACCGCTGTACCTGGCGGCTGCCGGACATCAGTGACAGGATCACCCATCCACTGTTCCTAGGCCTCATCATCATCATTTACATATACATCTTAAACATTTATATATACTTCAATAGCCACAACTAACTACTATCATTCAAAACATCATCATTTACAACACTTATAAAAAATCATGCACTGATGCAATTTTCTTTAAAATCAAGCATGCAACGTATAACTTCATAAAATCTATTAAATCGTGAATCTTGATGCATGAACGTTTAAAATATCCTAATTTTGTGCTCAGGGCGCTGTCAGGACCAAAATCTCTCCCCGGGTGCAAAATGACCATTTTGCCCCTGGAAATCCAAAATTATCGTTTCACCCATGAACCTCTAAAATTGACCCGAAACTTACCAAACCCCTTAAAATGTTCTAAAACATTTTTAAATGTATTTCTAGACATAAACTCGAGCCCAATTCCCAACTTAACCGATTCGTTTTAAAACCTAGACCGTGGTCCCCGTTTTAACCCGAATTGACCCGAAACTCAAATAAATTTTTTCCCAACTCGAACTATAATTTAAACAACTCATACCCAACAATATACTAGTTAAATTATATCCTTTAAATTCATGCTCCATCGGCCAACCCCTAAATTTCCTAAATAATTCTTGGCCCCCGCTTATTTTTAATAACCAAACACATGTCCTATCTTCACTCCCCCCAACTCTTCAACATCTCGGCCCCCCTTCTTTAACCACCTATTCTACCTTAAGACTCACCATTAGACCCTTAATAACCCCTCTAATCTATACCAAACCCACAGAAATGGCCACTGCACTACTATGCGAAGAAAACCAGCCGAGACTACCTCACAGAACCCTCGACTCGGCCTCTCCCTAGCAGCATCCCACAACCAAACTAAACCCCAAGCCAACATCTTTGCTCCTTATATTTTATTTTAAATTTTTTTTTCATTTTTTATTTTATTTTTTAGTATTGTACTTATCTATACTCTTTTTGCATGTCCTCTTTTCTGTAATGGAAAGAAAGAAGATAACTGAACTAATTGAAAGTCAATATCTAAAAAATTGATCGAACGTGTATGATATGATTTTTAACAACTATGATACACACATCAGCAGTATATGGCGTGCAAGATGAAGAAATGAAAGTACATAACGTGCCTTAGATGATATGAACGCGAGGATATTGAACAACGAGTGCCGGGGGAAATTTTCTTTACAAGAATAGAGGAGACCGAAGCTTCCTTGATGAAATAATCTGAAAATCGAGAGAATATGTTTCTAAAATTGTGGTTGTCGGCTGGTGGGGAGTGGCTAATGAATAGGTTTAGGTTAATGGTAATTTATGTATTATTTAAATGGTTAACAAATAACTTAATGGGCCTTAATTTGCTAATTAATTTTTTTTAAAAGAGTTTTAAGTCCAATAAGCTTAAAATTAGGCTCATTAAATTCAAACACACTCCCGTAAAATATTTCGTGTTGGAAAGTTTTTGAAAATATTAGTCGAACCCTCAAAAAGTCACCTGATTCGATAAAATTTGCGTACAGTATAAAAATAAAATCTCGCGAGTAAAAATACTCAATAAAATCCCATTTTGAAAAATACTTTTAAAAACACCTTATTTTAGCTAATAAAAAGTAATCATGTAATAAAATAATTTTCTTGAAAATTATCCGGTCTCCGTTCCTCGTTCGAGTTTGAAATACAACTTAAAAATCTTTAATGCATGAACATTTAAAATTTTATGATATAAATTTTACCATGCAATAGTAATGCATAAAATGCATAACAATAATTAAACACAAATTAATAAAATAAACATGCATAAAATGCTTTAAAATAATTTAATAAAATATCTAAGAAATTTAATAATTTGAATGCACGTGGTTCACACGGACCTTCAAATTTTCGGGACGTTACAATCTACCCCCCTTAAATTGAATTTCGTCCCCGAAATTTGCTTATCCTTGGCAAAAAAAAAGTTTAAACTCTTAATGTTAGTATCCCAATAGTCCACGCTTCCGCTGCGCTACTTTGATAAAATAATAAATCTTAGGATGTCCTTATGTCTCCTCAATCCTAATAGCTCTACCTTCTAAATCCTCGTTTGCGAAACTCAACTTATAACGACCCATTGTAACCTAGTTTCATTTTTGTATAACCTCAAATTTCAACTTTTCTTAAACTTCCCAATATTAGAAATGGCAGGTCCGAATTTTATTAGTCTTACTTTTCTTATATTGTACCCGTAATTTTCATTGATATGTTACTTTTGTATTTATGCAGTTCATCCTAAGAATCCTTAGCACCAAAACTTACTGATTGATTTCTATCCTCGATAATACACTCAAAATTTAAACTTCATCTCAACCTCATAATAATATTAGCCTAGGATCCTTGAATCGAATATTTATTTTACGGCACCAAACTTTCGTAACTTAATATTTACAAGTACATCCCGGATGTAAAATTGTGGCAAATCTTAAACCTCGAATAACGTTAATTCATAAAGCCCAATTATACAATAATGATCTTCTACCTAATTAGTAGAACCCTTCTCGCATCAGTTGCATGCTTAAATTATTCCCTTCCCAATTACAATATAGTTGAGGTCTAAGACTCTTAGACTTTCCTCCTTGAAACGAATGTCGCATTCTTACGTATCCATAATGCTTAATTAATATTAGCGTATAAAAATTAATAAGTTATCCCATGGTAGCATTAGACTAACTTTAAAAAATCAACTTCACTTATAATCCATAGAGTTCTAGAATCCCCATATCAAGATTTTAGATTTCTTACTCGGAAAAAAAATCTTAGTGTTTGCTCATTGGTAACCTATGTTGAACACCACTAATTCCCTTTTGTTTTTATTTTCCCAAAAACTTTCATATAAACACCTGTCTCCCAAACTTGTAATTTACTTACACAACCCAAATAGTATTAGGTAACACAAATTCAACGCACATATCTACTTAAATCTCAAATTTCTTAATGACTTTCAAAAATTCCTTATGACGTGCTGTCTAACTCACTTTTTACATGCGTCTGACGAGTAACTTAACCAACAATCGTACCCAATTTTCTATAAAATAATTTAACCGCAACAAAGGTATAATGTTAACTGTTAAGGTCCTGACTAAAACTTATACTACATTAAACCTTAATCTCCCAAAAATAAGTTAAATCGCTGTCTGTTCTTATAACTTAACTAATTGATTCTCTTTTTCTCAAAATGTTATCACTCTAAATTCTTAATTCGACACAACAATATTCCATAACATCTAGATTTTCAAGCCCAATATTGGTTCATCCTACAATATCCTAGATTACCATTCCTTATAACATTATAACCCATATGTTTTAAGGTTCTAAATATTCCTTCAAGCCTATCTCATCGAAAATTCCTACCCTTTAAACCTTTCGATTCTCGCTTACTGCTAAACTAGTCTCCGAATTTCGCAAAAATTTCAAAATAAATTCTTAATTTTCTCAAAAATTATCCAATTTGTCTTTAATCTCGAAAATTCCACAATTACCCATAAATTCTTGTTGTACCTAATTCCATTTTATAGGTTTCTCGTAACATAAAGTTCAATAATTTTAAGCTTATTAGGCTCAAAATCAATCCCCATAACCTCAAAAAATTACTGATTTACCCCAAGTGTACCTCAAAAGTTTGAATTTAATCCTTAAAAATTTCGAGATTTGCAACTGGCCCTTAAAATTCTTAAAAATTTCATTCTTGGCCCTACAACTATTTGAAATTTGCATGTTGGTCCCCATAAAATTTTCGATTTTAGCCTCTTTAAACCTTGAAATCTTCGAACTCAAAATTTAATCCCCAGAAATTTGGAAAATTGAAAAGAATCCCTTAGAATTTCATTTGTTTGCACTTAGGTTCCCAAATTATTGGTTATTACAATTAGGTCCTTAAAATTCTCAATTCGTGCAATTCAATCCTTAAATCCAACTAGGTAGAACATGCATCCTAAATAAATTCCCATAACCAATGTTAAATTTTCATAGATACTTAAAATCCTCAAATTTAACATTTATAATCCTAAAGATTGTCGTAGTCTTCGAATCGTTATTGCTTATATGAAATCCTCGAAAATTTACTCAACCAGTAACCACACAACATCAATATTTTCTTAGAAACTCTACATGCCCAAAAATCATTCATAATTTTCATGATTAACTTATGACCCAAAAGAGTAGAACATCAGTACTACTAACCCAAAAATCAATATAGTCCAATAATTTTCAACCATTTCCTCACTCCCAATAGCCAAATTCTTAATCATGACTGATTCCCCCACAAAGCCAGAATGCCTAAAAATCATATGATTTCTCAACTCATGTCGTAATATGCATAAAAATTTTGAAACATCTAATCTCAAAACATAACGACAAATAAGCATATATTGTAAAGCATATATCATGTAAACATGCAGGTGATAGCATTACAAACATTTAAAACATTTAAATCATAAAACCTTACAGACTTGAGGCTTGAAGACTGAGTGACAGAAGCTGGCGGTGGCACAACCCTATAAAGGACCCTTGCTCTGATATCAACTGAAAAGTCTACTAGTTTTAAATTGCGGAAATATTTTTTTTCTCTCATTTTTGAAAATAAACATTTAAATGAATCGCATGCATGCAATACTACTTAAAATAATCATTTAAAAATTTTTGTAAGCAATTATCATTAAAACGTAGCGGAGTAAAAATATGAGAAAAAAAAATCCTATGTCCAACAGTAAAATAAACCAGCGTATAAAATACTCGTATCCTCTCAAAACATGAAATCATAATAGTGCGGAAAAATCATAGGCCCTCGGGTCGTGTCGCCCACCAGGTCCGCTAACTCAGAGTCCAGCACATCCAGTCTCCTTGACATCAAACTCACTTGCATCACACACGCCTAGTGAGTCAAAAGACTCAACACACCTGTACCAGGGATAACAAGTACATATACAGGCACACAACAGTGAAAAGTATCATAATCAACATATCTTTGATGAACTTATAAAGATTAAAGTAAACGTGCCAGATGCAATCGTGACATGTCAAAATAGCTCATCATTACTCATCGTTCATTGTTTATCATTCATCATTCAGTTCATTAGAGGTAAGTATCGTACATCATCATTTACGATGGATCCATCATACATAGAACCGCGGTACCAGGCGATTGTCGGACATCAGTGACAAGATTACCCATCCACTGTGCCTAGGCCTCATCATCATCATTAACATATACATCTTAAACATTTACATATACTTCGAGAGTCACAACTAACTCCCATCATTTAAAACATCATCATTTACATCACTTATAAAAAATCATGCACTGATGCAATTTTCTTTAAAATCAAGCATGCAACGTATAACTTCATAAAATCTATTAAATCCTGAATCATGATGCATGAACGTTTAAAATATCCTAATTTTATGCTCAGGGCGCTGTCAAGACCAAAATCTCTCCCCAGCTGCAAAATGACCATTTTGCCCTTGGAAACCCAAAATTATCGTTTCACCCTGGACCTCTAAAATTGACCGGAAGCTTACCAAACCCCTTAAAATGTTCCAAAACATTTTTAAAAGAATTCCTAGACGTAAACTCGAGCCCAATTCTCAACTTAACCGTTTCGTTTTAAAACATGGACCGGGGTCTTCGTTTTAACCCGAATTGACCCGAAACTCAAATAAAATTTTTCCCAACTCGAACTATAATTTCAACAACTCATATCCAACCATATACTAGTTAAATTATATCCTTTAAATTCATGCACCATCGACCAACTACTAAATTTCCTAATAATTCTTGGCCCTCGTTTAATTTTAATAACCAAACACATGTCCTACCTTCACTCCCCCCAACTCTCCAACATCTCGGTCCTCCCTTCTTTAACCACCTGTTGTACCTTAAGACTCACCATTAGACCCTTAATAACCACTCTAATCTATACCAAATCCACACAAATGGCCGCTGCACTACTATGCGAAGAAACCAGCCGAGACTACCTCACAGAACCCTCGACTCGACCTCTCCCTAGCAGCATCCCACAACCAAACTAAACCCCAAGCCAACATCTCGCCACCACCAGTAGACTCTAAACACACAAGGATCGCAGCCCCTTGCACCAAATTCACAAAAAACGTGAGTTTACAAACAATAATATGATCAACTTTCATGCAAAAACCGTGCATCACATCTCGAACGTATATGATCTTATTTTTAAAAACTATGATACACACATCAGCAGTATATGGCGTGCAAGATGCAGAAATGAAAGTACATAACGTGCCTTAGATGATACGAACGCGAGGATATTTAACAAAGAGTGCCGGGGGAAATTTTCTTTGCAAGAATAGAAGAGACCGAAGCTTCCTTGATGAAATACTCTGAAAATCGAGAAAACATCTTTTTGAATTTGTGGTTGTCGACTGGTGGGGAGTGGCTAATGATTAGGTTTAGGTTAATGGTAATTTATGTATTTTTAAATGGTTAACAAATAACTTAATGGGTCTTAATTTGCTAATTAATTTTTTTTAAAAGAGTTTTAAGCCCAATAAGCTTCAAAGTAGGCCCATTAAATTCAAACACACTCCCGTAAAATATTTCGTGTTGGAAAGTTTTTGAAAATATTAGTCTAGCCCTCAAAAATTCACCCGACTCGATAAAATTTGCGTACTGTATAAAAATAAAATCTCGCGGGTAAAAATACTCAATAAAATCCCATTTTGTAAAATAATCTTAAAAACACCTTATTTTAGTTAATAAAAATTAATCATTTAATAAAATAATTTTCATGAAAATTATCCGGTCTCCGTTCCTCGTTCGAGCTTGAAATGCAACTTAAAAATCTTTAACGCATGAACCTTTAAAATTTCATGAAACAAATTTTACTATGCAATAGTAATGCATAAAATGCATAAAAATAATTAAACACAAATTAATAAAATAAACATGCATTTTATGCTTTAAAATAATTTCATAAAATTCCTAAGAAATTTAAAAATTTGCATGCATGTGGTTCACATGGACCTTCAAATTTTCGGGACGTTACAAATTTGATGGTTTCTCGAAGGCCTGGTTGTGCTGATAGTGAAGATAAGCTCACTTTCCCAAGGTTCCTTCGGCTCAACGCATCTGCTATCTTATTTACCTTACCCGGATGGTAATTGATTGACAAATCATAGTCCTTGAGAAGTTCCATCCACCTTCTTTGCCTCATGTTTAATTCCTTTTGGGTGAAAATGTACTTCAGGCTCTGGTGATCAGTAAACACTTCACATTTTACTCCATAAAGGTAGTGCCTTCAGATTTTGAGCGCAAACACAACTGCAGCTAACTCAAGGTCATGAGTTTGGTAATTCTGTTCATATGGTTTTAATCGCCGTGAAGCATAAGAAATTATTTGACCTTCTTGCATAAGCACACACCCTAACCCTCCCTTTTAAGCGTCACTATATACTGTGAAGTTCTTGACGTCTTCAGGAAGAATTAGCACTGGTGTAGATGCGAGTTTCGTCTTCAGGTTTTCAAAACTTGTTTCACATGCATCGTTCCAAATGATTTTTGAATTCTTCTGAGTAAGTCTAGTAAGAGGAATGGCTATCGAAGAAAATCCTTCAACAAAATTTCTATAGTAGCCAGCTAAACCGGGAAAACTTCTTACTTCGGTTACTGTTTTTGGTTAAGGCCACTCCTTGATTGCTTCTACTTTCTTTGGATCCATTGATACCCCCAATTCTGAGATTATATGACCTAAGAACGCCACAGTTTTTAGCCAAAATTCACACTTCTTGAATTTTGCGAAGAGTTCCTTTTCTCGCAGGGTCTGCAAAGTGAGAAGCAGATGTTATTTATGTTCTTCCACACTTGGTGAGTATACAAAGATATCATCTATAAAAACGACCACAAACTTGTCGAGATATGGTTTGAATACTCGGTTCATAAGGTCCATGAATGCTGCAGGAGAATTTGTCAGACCAAAAGGCATTACTGTGAATTCGTAATGTCCAGATCTTGTCCTAAAAGAAGTTTTAGGGATATCCTCTGCTTTGACCTTCAACTGATGACAACCAGATCTTAGATCGAGCTTTGAGAAAACCTTGGCTCCTTTTAGCTGATCGAAAAGATCATCTATTCTCGAGAGTGTGTACTTATTCTTTATGGTGATCTTGTTCAATTCCCTATAGTCAATGCATAGCCTCATGCTTCCGTCTTTTTCCTTTACGAACAGCACTGGGGCTCCCCACGGGTAAGCACTAAGGCGGATATGCTTTTTGCCCAGTAATTCCTGAAGTTGTTCCTTTAACTCCTTTAATTCAGCTGGAGCCATTCGGTATGGCGCAGCACAAGGGACCAAATTGATATCAAATTATACTTCCCTATCGAGTATTTCACCTGGTAACTCCTCGAAAAAACATCTGGAAATTCTTTAACAATTGGAATATCTTCCAACTTTGGGACTTCTTCTTCTTTGATCTCATTGATTACTGCCAGATAAATTTCTTCTCCTCCTTTTATGGCCTTCCAAGCTTGTGAGGTAGATAATAGAGATTTTCGTTCCTTGGATTTTCCGTGATATATGACTTTCTGTTTAGTCGGAGTCTGAAGTCTAATATCTTTCTTGTTAGAGTAGGTGCCCGTCGAACCAAGTGTTGACCGAGGGTTCATGTTTAAACACTATGTAAACAATCTTTATTTTAATAATATTTGAAATTATTGTTTTGGCTTATCTTTATCTATATACCCATGCTAGTTGCATAGATAAAGCCCTTGAATGTACAAATAGTAGAAAGAATATGAGATGCTCATATGATGAGTATCATGAAACTCATATTTGGAATACTGTATATTCTAAACGGTTCCTAGTCGATTCAGCCGCCGCTAAGAAGGATATAGGCCGCTCGAGCTTGAGACTAGTATCTGCGATGTGAGTACCATGTTTCATTGGTAGGGGACATTGTGATGTCCGAGCATGCAGATAGGTGCTCCTTGTAGAGTGCACTGAACAACCCTCCATAAAGGACTTTCCAAGTGGTTCTCA
>NC_133307.1:11847071-11922589 GCF_012295235.1 Primulina huaijiensis
CGTCGAGCCAAGTGTTGGCCGAGTGTTCACAATGAAACTCTATGTATAAGCAATCTTTATTTTAATAATATTTGAAATTATTGTTTTGGCATATCTTTATCTATATACCCATGCTAGTTGCATAGATAAAGCCCTTGAATATACAAATAGTAGAAAGAATATGAGATGCTCATATGATGAGTATCATGAAACTCATATTTGGAATACTGTATATTCTAAACGGTTCCTAGTCGATTCAGCCGCCGCTAAGAAGGATATAGGCCGCTCGAGCTTGAGACTAGTATCTGCGATGTGAGTACCATGTTTCATTGGTAGGGGACATTGTGATGTCCGAACATGCAGATAGGTGCTCCTTGTAGAGTGCACTGAACAACCCTCCATATAGGACTTTCCAAGTGGTTCTCAGTTATCGAGTGGAAACGTCCTAGTTTATGGTTGTACACCAATAGTCCTTATGACCCGGGACAACATTGAGACTCTATGTGCTAGCATTGCACTTTGACTTGTTATCGACTCCCATGGGGTCATCAGGTGGCAAGGTTGGATGTTTTTTTGAAACATATAGAAGTCGATGCATTGTAGTCGGGGATTCACCACTTACCTTCGGGTATTGATATCCTATGTGATATCATGTATATGTAGTTTGAAATCTCTGACCAGATTATGGTGGTAATTATGAAAGGGGTTTCATAGATTACACCATCGATGCAACTACGACATGACAAATAGTATCGATTATTTGACAGCTTTCGATAAACGAATAGTTGTCGAATCGGTCGGGATTATGTGTTGAAGGGACCGTATTGTACGCTAACCATAATTGAATGGTTCGTGCAGGCATTATCATTTGATATCTAGAGAATCATGTAAGCGATGCTGCTAGGCGTTTGACATGATTGGTTGGGTACTATCAGACTTGAGTTCTGACGTTCTTATTATCAAGGAGTTGATAGGTAAGAATGGAGCAATTGGGGTATGCTCATATCAAAACTTGTTTCACATGCTTCGTTCCAAATGAATTTTGAATTCTTCTGAGTAAGTCTGGTAAGTGGAATGACTATCGAAGAAAATCCTTCCAAAAATTTTCTATAGTAGCCAGCTAAACCCGGAAAACTTCTTACTTCGGTTACTGTTTTTTGTTGAAGCCAGTCCTTGATTGCTTCTACTTTTTTAGGATCCATTGATACCCCTAATTCTGAGATTATATGGCCTAAAAACGCCACACTTTTTAGCCAAAATTCAAACTTCTTGAATTTGGCGAAGAGTTCCTTTTCTCGCAGGGTCTGTAAAGTGAGACGCAGATGTTATTTATGTTCTTCTTCACTTGGTGAGTATACCAAGATATCATCTATAAAAACGACCACAAACTTGTCGAGATATGGTTTGAATACTAGGTTCATAAGATCCATGAATGCTGCAAGAGAATTTGTCAGACCAAAAGGCATTACCGTGAATTCGTAATGTCCATATCTAGTCCTAAAGCATTTTTATGGATATCCTTTTCTTTGACCTTTAATTGATGATAACCAGATCTTAGATCGATCTTTGAGAAAAACTTGGCTCCTTTTAGCTGATCGAAAAGATCATCTATTCTAGGGAGTGTGTACTTATTCTTTATGGTGAACTTGTTCAATTCTATGTAGTCAATGCATAGCCTCATGCTTCCGTCCTTTTCCTTTACGAACATCACTAGGGCTCCCCACGGGGATGCACTAGGGCGGACCTGATTTTTGTCGAGTAATTCTAGAAGTTGTTCCTTTAACTCCTTTAATTCAGCTGGAGCCATTCGGTATGGTGCCTTTGAGATTTGTGCAGCACCATAGACCAAATTGATTTCAAATTCTATTTTCCCTATCGGGTATTTCACCTGGTAACTCCTCGGAAAACATCTGAAAATTCTTGAACAATTGGAATATCTTCCAACTTTGGGACTTCTTTTTCTTTGATCTCATTGATTACTGTCAGATAAATTTCTTCTCCTCCTTTTATGGCCTTCAAGGCTTGTGAGGCAGATAACAGAGATTTTCATTCTTTGGATTTTCCGTTATATATGACTTCCTCTTCAGTCAGAGTCTGAAGTCTAATATTTTTCTTGTTAGAGTAGGTGCTCATCGAGCCAAGTGTTGGCCGAGGGTTCATGTTTAAACTCCATGTATAAACAATCTTTATTTTATTAATATTTGAAATTATTGTTTTGGCACATCTTTATCTGTATAAACATGCTAGTTGCATAGATAAAGTACTTGAATATACAAATAGTAGAAAGAATATGAGATGCTCATATGATGAGTATCTTGAAAATCATACTTGGAATACTGTATATTTTAAACAGTTACTACTCGATTCAGCCGCCGTTAAGAAGGATATAGGCCGCTCGAGTTCGAGACTAGTATCTGCGATGTGAGTACCATGTTTCATTTGTAGCGGACATTGTGATGTCCGAACATGCAGATAGGTGCTCCTTGTAGAGTGCACTGAACAACCCTCCATATAGGACTTTCCAAGTTGTTCTCATTTATCGAGTGGAAACGTCTTAGTTTATGGTCGTACACCATTAGTTCTTATGACACGGGACAACATTGAGACTCTATGTGCCAGCATTGCACTTTGACTTGTTTACCGACTCCCGTGGGGTCATCAGGTGGCAAGGTTGGGTGTTTTGTCGAAACATATAGGAGTCGATGCATTGTAGTCGGGGATTCACCACTTACCTTCGGTTATGGATATCCTATGAGATCTCATGTATATGTAGTTTGGAATCTCTGATCAGAGTATGGTGGTAATTATGAAAGGGGTTTCATAGCTTACACCATCGATGCAACTACGACATGACACATAGTATCGATTCTTTGACAACTCTCGATAAACCAATAGTTGTCGAATCGGTCGGGATATATGAGCTGAAGGGACCGTACTGTACGCTAACCATAATTGAATGGTTCTTGCAAACATTATCATTTGATACCTAGGGAATCGTGTAAGAGATGCTGCTAGGCGTTTAACATGATTGGTTGAGTACTATCAGACTTGAGTTCTAACGTTCTTATTATCAAGTAGTTGATAAGTAAGAATGGAGCAATTGAGGTATGCTCATATAAGGATATGTTTAGTCCCGAATCACATGGAGATGTGAACCCACGGCTAGTTGTATCATTGAACCATTTAGGGCCACACTAGTGCTAACTTTCTATATCCCGTTGAGAAGTAACATATAGTTCAATGTGTTGAACGGCTTATAAAAGAGTTTATAAGCACAAGGAAAATTAGAAGTATGACTTCTATAAGGGGAATGTAACTTTTGATTTGTGGAAGTGTTCCAAAATTAAAAGTTGGCCAAATAAATAATGTATTTGAAAAATTGTGATTTTCATAAACATTATTATGAACTAAATTAAATTAACTCAAGTGTTGAATTAATTAATAACTAGTGGATCTAGTAGAGTCCAAATAATTAAATTAATTCAAGTGTTGAATTAATTAAATAACATTGGGCTTTGTAGAGCCCTATTATAAATAATTATCAAACTAGTGGGATTGAGTAAAATCAAGTAAGGTTTAATTGGTCTCAAATTTGTTTGAGACAGTTAAAATAAAAGTCCATGGGCCTTGTAATTGTTACAAGCCCAAACAAATTTCATGCTTGGAAGGTGAAGGGTTGGAGGCAACTTTTGAGTTAATGGCATGACATGCACATATAACTTTTTGCTTTAGCTTTTTGCACAACCAAGACAACTCATCCTTCTTTCCATACACAACCTCTTGGCCGAAATTTTTGAAGATTATTCTCTCAATTTTCTTCTTCAATTGTTGAGGAATGAAAACACTTCTCAAAAGAAAAATCCTCTAATTTTTCTAGTGCAAAATTAGAGGGGAACTAGCTTGTTGGTGGTGGGCTTTATTTTGAGCAAGAAGTGCTCAAAAGAGGCTTGTAGATTGTCATCTTTTGAAGAGCTTATGTGAGGTCCCGGACGCTAATTCATTTTCTTAATCATTATTAGGATCAACTGTAACTGTAACAATGAAGTAAACTGGGCCATAAAATTTTTTTGGTTTTTTAAACAGACATGAGTGCGCAACATATGAAATAAATCTTATTTCATTTACGAGATCTATGTCTGGATCAAAGTACAAGTCTTGTACAAAAGTACTTCATAACAAACTACAGTTCATTCACTAGGTAATGAAAACAACTATACTTCTGGGTCCGAATCTCCACGCTAATCTCAATCTCTCATCCTCTTCTTGACCCTGATCCTATCCCACCTGTTGTCATGCACACATACAAACACAACAACAGCCGGATAACTCCGGTGAGAAATATATTCCCAGTATAAACAACGTATACATGCAATCATGTAACAGATATAAAAGCTTATAACAGTTATCAATAACATGTATCATAATCTGAAAGACATGAATCGATATAAAACTGTAAATCAACTCTGGACACATAATCTCTGACTCGACTCTTCTCTAATCTAGGGATCCCGGTCGAATAAGAACGCAACCTTCTCCCACCTACTCTCCCAGTTAGATGGTTGTACGTTCTTATTCCAAGACTTTGGCATTCTGTATCGAATTTCTGCAATAAGAGTCGATCTAATCTAAAGCACATCGATACACCAAGAGTCCAGTATCTTGACGGCTCTGCCAAAGACTAGGCACATCTGCCCAAGACTCTAACTCATGCGTTACTCTAAATCAATAGACGAAGCATATCAATCTCATGAATTGCAAACATCAATGCAATAAAATAAAGTATGTGGTTTTGGGAAAACTCAAGTCGAATCTAACTCGAGTCATATCTTCCCGGGTTAACATTGATTTATACCTTTCTTTTGTCGATCTGATGAAGTCGAAGTCTTGAATCCGACGCTGTCAACACTCAATCTGGCAATGACATTATTGAGGAGTACCATATCAATATACAACCCCACTAATACTGGATATAATAAGAACTCAATCTTCGACGGCATAACAGCATAATCTCGATATACCCAGCAATACAATATCAACAGATACAAATCATAACTCATAATCAATAACAAACCCAATCTGATATTCTCAAATGGTATAATCTCAATCAAATTCAATACGAAAATGATAACAATTTCATACGGTGTCTGTTTGATAAGTGCAAGAATTGCACTTAATTTATATGTTAATCCATTTGATCTATGCTGATTTCGAACAGATTTATGCTTGGTTTTTGTTGTTTTTGTGTAGTGCAGGGGATATACAACTGTGGGATGGTTTAGAGCAATCAGAGATGTTTTTGAAAGAGCCGGTGCACCAAAACAAGAGCCGCAGCGCTCATTTGTGCGAAAGACGAGCGCCTAGGCGCTACCCAAAAAGCGCCGCAGCGTAACATTGCCGAAGAATTAGCGCCTAGGCGCTGCCCACACAGCGCTGCGGCCCCTCAAGGTCGAAATACAAGCGCTTAGGCGATAAGAAACAAGCTCCGCGGCGCTAACATCCAAACTGACGGGCGCCTAGGTGTTAGAGTAGGTGCCCGTTGAGCCAAGTGTTGGCCGAGTGTTCACAATGAAACTCTATGTATAAGCAATCTTTATTTTAATAATATTTGAAATTATTGTTTTGGCACATCTTTATCTGTATACCCATGCTAGTTGCATAGATAAAGCCCTTGAATATACAAATAGTAGAAAGAATATGAGATGCTCATATGATGAGTATCATGAAACTCATATTTGGAATACTGTATATTCTAAACGGTTCCTAGTCGATTCAGCCGCCGCTAAGAAGGATATAGGCCGCTCGAGCTTGAGACTAGTATCTGCGATGTGAGTACCATGTTTCATTGGTAGGGGACATTGTGATGTCCGAGCATGCAGATAGGTGCTCCTGGTAGAGTGCACTGAACAACCCTCCATTAAAGGACTTTCCAAGTGGTTCTCACTTATCGAGTGGAAAAGTCCTAGTTTATGGTTGTACACCATTAGTCCTTATGACCCGGGACAACATTGAGACTCTATGTGCTAGAATTACACTTTGACTTGTTTACCGACTCTCATGGGGTCATCAGGTGGCAAGGTTGGGTGTTCTGTCGAAACATATAGGAGTCGATGCATTGTAGTCGGGGATTCACCGCTTACCTACGGGTATGGATATCCTATGTGTTTTTCATGTATATGTAGTTTGAAATCTCTGATCAGAGTATGGTGGTAATTATGAAAGGGGTTTCATAGATTACACCATCGATGCAACTACGACATGACACATAGTATCGATTCATTGACAACTCTCGATATACCAATGGTTGTCGAATCGGTCGGGATATATGAGTTGAAGGGACCGTACTGTACGCTAACCATAATTGAATGGTTCTTGCAGGCACTATCATTTGATACCTAGGGAATCATGTAAGCGATGCTGCTAGGCGTTTAACATGATTGGTTGGGTACTATCAGACTTGAGTTCTGACGTTCTTATTATCAAGGAGTTGATAAATAAGAATGGAGCAATTGGGGTATGCTCATATAAGGACATGTTTAGTCCGAATCACATGGAGATGTGAACCCACGGCTAGTTGTATCAATGAACCATTGAGGGCCACACAAGTACTAGCTTTCTAGATCCCGTTGAGAAGTAAAATAGTTCAATGTGTTGAACGGCTTATAAAGGAGTTTATAAGCGTAAGGAAAATTAGAAGTATGACTTCTATAAAGGAGAAAATAGTTCAATGTGTTGAACGGCTTATAAATGAGTTTATAGGCGTAAGGAAAAATAGAAGTATGACTTCTATGAGAGAAATGTAATTTTAATTTATGAATGTGTTCTTAAATTAAAAGTTGGCCAAATAAATAATGTATTTGAAAATTGTGATTTTCATAAACATTATTATGGACTAAATTAAATTAATTCAAGTGTTGAATTAATTAAACACTAGTGGACCTAGTAGAGTCCAAATAATTAAATTAATTCAAGTGTTGAATTAATTAAATCATATTGAGTCTTGTAGAGCTCAATTTAAATAATTATTTAACTAGTGGGACTTGAGTAAATTCAAGTAATGTTTAATTAGTCTCAAATATGTTTGAGATAATTAAAATTAAGTCCATGGGTTTTTTAATTGTTAAAAAACCAAATAAAATGCATGCATGGGAGGTGAAGGGTTGGGAGACAACTTTTACTATTACCAAGGCATGGCATGCAACTTTATGCCTCAACTTTTTTCTCTACCAAGACAAGTCTCCTTCCCCTTCATTCCACTTTACCTTGGCCGAAATTTTCATGGTTTTCTCTCCCATTTTTCTCTCAATTTTTGTTCTTCAATGGTTGGAGAAAACACTCACTTCTCAAAGAAAAATCCTCATATTTTTCTAGTGCAAAATATGAGGGGATCTACCTAGTTGGTGGTGGGCTTAATAGTTGAGCAAGGAGTGCTCAAAGGAAGCTTGTAGATTTGTCTTGCCTTTGAAGAGCCAAGTTGTTTACAACTTGGTTGTAGCCATTACATCAATCTTTGAGATTGATAGGTACATTTCTTAACACACTATGAATGTCATTTTGTGTTTTTGTATTTGCTACACACTATTTACTTGGTGGCCAAAAATTTTATGCTATAAATCAAAATTTTAAACTTCCGTTGCGCTTCCGGTCACCGTAACCGATCCCCTTTCACTAGGCGCCACTTATTCAGCGCTGCGGCGCTAATGGCGGACAAACAAAGATTAATTGGGCTCCGACTCACGGCCTGGAGGGAAAAATAAAAAAAAAAGCAAGGGTTCAGATACCAGGACGCCGTTTTGGGAGAAAAATCAGAGAGGAGAGCAGGAGCGTACACGAGACAACGATCCAGAGCGCAAAGATCGATTACAAAGACGAAGAACGAAGAATCTGAGGACAGAGATGACACTTCGGATTTGTTATCTGTTCTTCCACTTTTCCGTTTTCTCGTATTTCGATGTCTAAAACTTTGAACATGCGTTGTATTTATCCAGATTTCGTCATTAACTAATTTTCTATTCTAGAGGATGATGTAGCTTTGTGGATACGATATTTTGTCTCGGTTTTTATATGATTGAATTTTTTCTCGTTTAATTGTGTCTCTTTGTGTTTATTCTACTACAATTTACTGGCCATAAATTGTGTGTTGACCAAGTGATTAGGAGAAGCGTGGAAGGTATCGAAGCACAACAAATTCTGGAGAAATGTCATTCTTCACCATATGGTGGACATTTTGGAGCATCACGAACAGCAGCTAAGTTATTGCAATCTGGTTTTATTGGCCTAATTTGTTTAAAGATAGTTATACCTTAGTAAAATCATGTTATAGATGCTAGAGGTTAGGAAACATCTCTAGGCGTCACGAATTACCACTGGCAAATGTTTTGGAAGTGGAACTTTTTGACGTTTGGGGCATAGATTTTATGGGGCCCTTTCTCCCTTCTTTTGGTAATTCTTATATTTTACTAGCTGTGGATTATGTTTTGAAATGGGTGGAAGCAATCGACACCAACACTAATGACACTCGTGTTGTAGTTAAATTCATGCATAAGAACATCTTCACAAGATTTGGAACACCGAGAGCCATCATAAGTGACGAAGATACGCATTTTTGCAATAGAATTTTTAACTCACTTTTGGCTAAATATAGTGTGAAGCACAAGGTGGCACTAGCATATCATCCTCAATCAAATGGACAAGCTGAAATATCCAACCGGGAGATTAAACAAATACTGGAGAAGACAGTCAACACAAACCGGAAAGATTGGTTTATTAAGTTAGATGATGCATTGTGGGCCTATCGGACTGCGTTCAAGACACCTATTGGGATGTCTCCCTATAGGCTGGTCTTCGGTAAAGTATGTCATTTGCCATTGGAGTTGGAGCATAGAGCATTTTGCGCTGTGAAGAAATTAAATTTTGATTTGCAAGCTTCAGGAGATATTAGAAAACTGCAGTTGAGTGAGATGGACGAATTCCGAAATGACGCATATGAAAATGCCAAGATCTACAAAGAGCAGACTAAGAAGTGGCATGACAAAATCATTGTCCGAAGAGAGCTCAAACCGGGACAACAAGTACTATTATTCAATTCTCGTCTGAAGTTGTTTCCTGGTAAGCTGAAGTCGCGTTGGTCAGGGCCATTTGTTGTGGAAACAGTGTATCCTTATGGGGCTATCGAGCTAAAGTGCAGTGATGGAAGAACCTTCAAGGTGAATGGACAGCGGGTTAAGCCTTACTATGGGACCGAAGTAAGGAATATCGACAGTGTCAATTTGAGCAAACCAAACTAAACGGACTAGTGACAGGCGGGCTGACGACGTTAAATCAAGCGCTTGTTGGGAGGCAACCCAACCAGTTTCTCTTTATTGCTTTCGTGTTCTTTATTTTATTATATTTTCAGTAGTATTATTCATTTTACATTTTCTTTGTATTTAATTTGGCATGTGAAGATTAGACACTGATTTATGTGTTATTATGCAGGTACAAGTTGACACGAAGTGTGCAAAAAAGGGTAAAAAATATGCATAAGCTCGGAAGGAGCAGCGCCTAGGCGCCAGGAAGCAGCGCCGCAGCTCCACTTATGCAAAAGAGTAGCGCCTAAGCGCCAGGAAGCAGCGCCGCAGCGCCGCTTTATGCGAACATCAAGCGCCTAGGCGCTACATAACCAGCACCGTAGCGCCACTACATTCGAAGACTTAGCGCTGCAACGCCAGACATTAAGCGCTGCGGCGATGAAGAGGCCGAGAAGTAAGTGCCTAGGCGCTAAACACTCAGTGCCGCGGCGCTAGTTCGCGTATATGAAAATAAAAAAGGGATCCAAGAGTTTCTTTTCATTAATCTAAGAAGTGCAAGTGTCGCGGCTCTCCTCTCTTCCTCCACCACCAATCGACTCGAACCATAAATCTCCACAAATTCACCTTCAAAATACCACAACACACCATCCAAATCATCCTCCATCCAAATTCACCTAAATTTCGTACTCCTACACCTTCTTGTGGATCAAAAATTTCTGAAAAAAATTATTCAACGGGCTAAAAACGGAGGAACTACAATCCTATTGTGGGTACTCTATCAAAAGGTAATCGTTCTTGGCATTGTATAGTTTCAAGATCCTGTTAGAAACTATCAAAAGGTAATCGTTCTAAGTGAATTCGTTTTCAAGATTTATTAAATTGGGATATTTCATGTTAGAGGAGACTGTCAATTGCTTGATTGCGTTGATATTGTGGGTGCCTATTATTGCCCTATTTGTGTGTGAGACGTTGAAAATTGTTGTTGAGCGAGGTTGATTCTCATTTGAAATATGCCGCAGAGGAAGAAGACCAAGCAGATTGAATCTGGGGAGGGCGAGTCGTCTACAGCTACCTTTGACAGACGACGATTCTGGAATGCCGCTACTGCCGAAAACTATTCTAAATTACAGGATAAAAGCATGCAGCGGGAAAGAGGGATGGATCAGAGCATCCCGGATTGCATGACATTGATTGTTGCTAGGAATATTCATTGGGCTGAGTTTGTGAAACCGTCGACAGACGCTATGATTTCTATTGTACAAGAATTCTATGCTAATCTAAAGGTCAAACACGAAAATTATCATGTGAAGGTGCGGGGGAGAATGGTTGCCTTCGATAGAAAAACAATTAATTCGCTGTATTCGATGCCAGACTACGAAACATATGGGTACACACTGTTCATGCGAGAGGCATACCCCTATGAGACGATCAATACCACACTAAGTGAGCAGGGCACAGTTTGGAAACTAAACAATCAACGAGCTCCAGTCACATTCCCTACGACGTCCATGCAGAGGGAGGCATACAACTGGTACCACTTCGTAGCCTCGTGATTGATGCCATCTGGTCACGTATCTCATGTCACAAAAGCGAAGGTAGCCTTGGTTTATTGTATCATCTCCAGCAGGACAGTTGATGTGGGCCGTGTGATTTTGACTTCTATGTTGCAGGCTTCTCGGGGCACTTCTACTGTGAGTATGCCACACTCCTCTACCATTACGGATCTATGTCGGTTAGCAGGGGTTGTATGGGATGATAGCGAAGGTGTATTGCATACAAAAGGTGACATCTTACTGGTAGCTAGACTCCCGAGGGATCGGAGACAAAGACAGATTACTAGTGCTCTGGGAGAGGCTTCAGGGAGTGGAGCGCATCCTCCTCCCATCCCACAAGCACGTTCAGGGAGGGAAAAGACCCCACACGAACGTCTCGATGAGATAGAGCGTCTTATGAGGCGACAGTGGCGGATGACACGAGAGCACATGGACTACGTGCACGACTTTAATCAGGTGCTCGCACAGCAATTCTCTGCGGCCATATTTCCACAGCCACCGGCATTTTCCCACAGACCTATTGAGGACGATGAGGAGTATTATGATGAGGAGCAGCCTGAGCTGTCAGGCGAGGACAGCGATTCTTGAAGCGCGCTGTATGAGGTACGTGTTCCCATTTTTCTTCTTGTTTATTACTGTACATTGGGGACAATGCACGTACTTAAGTTTGGGGGGGTCGTTCATTCTATTTTATCGTTTGCTCTGCTTTACTTTTCAGTTTCTGTTTTAGTTTTGTTTTCAGTTTTTATTTTAGGATCTTCATGATTAGTTATCTCTTGCGGTTTACTTTAATTTCGTTAAAAATAATGGTTTATTGCATGTTAGAGTTGTTAGGACAAGTCGTGGATAAATTATCGAGAGGTCGATGATGAAAATGAAATCGTGAGTCTAAAGCATGAATGTATTCATGATTACTTGGGAGTCACATTGTATTGCACGGTCATGTTTGTTGATATTATCAGTGCTTAGAGACAATTTACGTGCCTGTGATGCATATTAAACGAGATAAATCTGATTTTTAGTAATTCTCGCATGACATTGACTGACACTTTTACGAACACAGAGATGATCTAGGCAATTGTTCTCAATATCTTTGGGCTGCCGTTCTTTATTCATTATCAATTGTTAGCCCATTGAGCTTTGAGTAGATTGAGATGCTTGACTTTTCTTTGTGCTCCTATCTCATATATCATTTTGATTGAAAATTGCATGTGATTGGTTTGTATGAGTTGACTGATGGATTGATGAAAATCTAGAACTTGTTTGAACACTTTTCGAGGCGAAATATGGATAATATGTGACATACGAATGATTTAGGCGATCTTTGGAACCGTTTGAGCCTTCGAGCCTACCAAATCATTATGAAATATCCCTAGTATCCCACTTTGAGCCTACTAAAAATCAAGTGGTGTGTGTCAATGACATACGATTAGCCCCCACTTGTATCTATTCTATATCCCACAACAACTACCAAATGAAACTTATACACTTATTATCCTATATAATTTTGAGAGAAATAAGTTCATTGGTGTTGTAATAATTCCAATACTCCTTTAAAAGAAAAAGAAAAAAAATTGAATATTCATAAAGGAGTTCAAAAATGTGAAAAAAAAAAATGTGAATCAAAAGTGGTGAAAAAGAACATATATGAGAAATGAAGGATATGAATGAGAAGAAAACAATAATTGGTGAATGAAAAGAGAATGGAAATTATTGAAATTGATGAAGTTCATTTATTTCTCTCAAATTTTGATCTCTATACCTTTATTGTAGCCATGAGCCGTAGCCTAACGTTACAAGCCAACAAGACCTATTAACCTTGTCACATTTATCCAATATACTAGTGGAGAAAAGTTGTTCAATTCAAGCTTATGGATACCTGATAAACATGGTTAATGAGTATCGACTTTAATCACTTGCATGCAAGCATCTCATTGTGTGACTTCATCTTTGGCATACTTGAGTTGAATATCTTTTGAGCCAAATATTCACCAATAAAGTCCGTTGTGATCTGTGTAAGTAAATGTGTATGTTAATGAAGTGTGAGTTGCACCGAGCTGACTTCTTGAGTTTATGAGGCGAGTAGGCATTGTGAATCTATTTGCGCATTCGATGAGGTAAATAAACATTGACATATCACACACGCACGTGGCTCTCGAGTAAATACGAATCACATGAAAATAAATAAATCTGAGGCCACTGTCACTTTTTGCATATCCATGACTATAGCTGTCAGCATTAATTTCTTGCTTGAGTCTGCATTCCTATTTCTACTTTTATTTTGCTCGAGACTAGCAAAAGTTCAAGTTTGGGCGGGTTGATAAGTGCAAGAATTGCACTTAATTTATATGTTAATCCATTTGATCTATGATGATTTCAAACATATTTATGCTTGGTTTTTGTTGTTTTTGTGTAGTGCAGGGGATATACAACTGTGGGATGGTTTAGAGCAATCAGAGATGTTTTTGAGAGAGCCGCAGCTCCAAAACAAGAGCCGCAACACTCATTTGTGCGAAATACGAGTGGCTAGGCGCTACCCAAGAAGCGTCTCGGCGCAACATTGCCGAAGAAACAAGCGCTGCGACGCTAACATCCAAACTAGCGGGCGCCTAGGCGCCACTTATTCAGCGCTGCAGTGCTAATGGCGGCGAAACAAAGATTAATTGGGCTCCGACTCACGGCCCGGAGGGAAAAATAAAAAAGAATGCAAGGGTTCAGATACCAGGACGACGTTTTGGGAGAAAAACCAGAGAGAAGAGCAGGAGCGAACACGAGACGACGAGACGCTTTTTATATGATTGAATTCCTTCTCGTTTAATTGTGGGGACAGAGACGACACTTTGGATTTGTTATATTTTCTTCCACTTTTCTGTTTTCTCTTATTTCGATGTCTAAAACTTTGAACACGCGTTGTTTTTATCCATATTTTGTCATGAACTAATTTTCTATTCTAGAGGATGATGTAGCTTTGTGGATACGATAATTTGACTCGATTTTTATATGATTGAATTCCTTCTCGTTTAATTGTGTCTCTTTGTGTTTATTCTACTACAATTTACTGGCCATAAATTGTGTGTTGTCTGATTAATTCTATAACTCGGGAGAGGGATTTGGATTCTAGATCATTAGAAACACATCATTGAATGTTTATAGCGTTCGGAAGGCGTATAACTTTAGCAAGGCTTAGGTAAGAGCATTGTTTGCATCTATCAATTGAACTTAGATTTCATTAGGAATAATTGAATCGAAGTTTGAGTGATACAATTTATTCGTCACTTGGGAAAGGGGGAATAAAACAAGTAAGTGTTCTTGGCTATTAAATGATTGGAATTCGTGAATATAAATTGAAACTGAAAATAATTATCGTAGAAGCTTAGTGAAATCATTTCTCTAGATGTCTCATCTCTTAGATATTTTCCTCAATTCGGTGATTAGTTATTAATTTTGCGATTCATTAATTCCAAGAAAACCAACGTTTTTATCGATTTTTCTAGATAAAGTCGAGACTATATTAATTACAAGCATTGATATACATTTGGGTTACACTCCTCGTGGGAACGATACTCTACTCATATTCTACTATAACTTGACATCGTGCGCTTGCGAGCAATAAAGAAAACACGCAACATTGTTCTTCAATCTGATTTCGATTATACAATTACTACAATCTCAGGAACAGATAATATGTATTGCCCGAATCAGTACACGTAAATCCCATGCATTATTTAAATTGTTAAATCATTCATTTAAATTTAAAATGAGCTTTAGCCATGCATGACTTATTTAAATGCATTATTTTAAAATATTTATGTTTATGTGATGCACGTTAAAATGTTTTTCGAGTTTCATGTTTCAGGCGATTATTCGATGCGGGATCGAGGAGAAGAGACCGGCGACGATTTTTCGCAATTTTAAAAGATGGTATTTTATTTTAAGTTAGGATGGGGGCATTTCAAATAATTTATTGAGTTTAGCATTTTAAAGCCTAAATTATTTGTTTAATGATTTTAGAATTTTGAAACTTTTAAAGTTAGTATTTGTGTATGTTATTTCAAAATTTAAGATGCTATTATTTTGTGAGGAGTTAGTATTTTAGTTAGTGTTTTATTAACTTTTAATTAGGGGTCAATTTTTAATTAAGCAATATTTTAATCCCCTAATTCCACTGAACTCACACACACACACATTTTTACACACACTCCTCACGTAAAACACACAACATACACATACACTTGTTATTTTACGATTTATAAAAGAAAGAAAACCTAGAGTTCTCCTTCCCATGAGCAGCGGCCCACTCCTCTGTATATTTCCACCCAATTTTTCGAGAGTTTGTTTCAAGAAAAATCGAGCCACGTTCGTCCCAGATCAACCTCGCATCTTTCCCCGCGTCGGTATCGTCGTTTCGGTATTTTTAATTATCAAAAGGCACGTATATTCTTTCGTTTATGCATCGATCTCGTCATATTATGCGTTGTATTGTTATTTATGCATAAAAATACATGTGTGATGTGTGAAAGTTTGAGCAATGATGTTTGGACCAAGTTTGAAAGGGTTTTTGGATCACAAATCACGTTTTTGCTGTCATTTTAAAAACTGCGATTTTTCGGTCGAGTTTCTGGAAAAACTTTCAACATATAAAACGTAGTACTATTCGATTTGATATAAAATTCGTAATTTTTGGAAGAGAAACGAGTGAGTTATGGTTGTTTTCGTGTGACTGCTCAAACCTACGATCTTATGAAAATGATGTTCATCACGTTTTGAAGTTTTTGAGTTGCAGGCTTTGTTAGGCACCTCTGGGCTTGTGCTACTGCATTTAGATATGTTATGGGATGAGTTTAGGTGTTATTTGGTGGTTCGTTTGGGTCGGAATTGGCTTGGGATATAATAGAAGTCGTAGGAAGCGAAACAATGTCGAATTACGGGTCATTGTTGTATTGAAGTTGCTTGTCGATGTTTGGAGACGTTTGGAGTGTTTTTACTGGTTTGAATCAACGTAATAGCATCCTAGAATGAGTCTCGAGGTGTTTGTTCATGGTCCTTAGGCGTGGATTGAGAGAATGAATGAATAAGATAGTGAATTTTCGTGAATGTCCAAGTCCAGAGACTACCCGGACCCCTTCCCGGACCCCGACACGGAGTCCGTGTCCTTTTTCCTTCAAAAATACGAATTTCCAGAGCTTACCCGGACCCCTACACAGGTTCCGTGTACGCTTTTAAAAAAAATTTTAAAAAATATTTTTTTTAATTTGCTTCGGGGTTCTATATCATGGTTTAGTACGATAGTTAAAATTTATTTATTTAAAAATATAGGATTTGTTTTGGGGTTATAAATATAAAATAAAGGATATTTTTTGGGGGTTTTATGTCATGATTTAGTACGATGATTAAACGAGGTCAAGTCCGGAGAGATTTAGAATGTCATAAGCTATTTAATCACTTTGGTGGTGAGCTCGAGTACCTACGTCTAAGTTATGCAAGTTAAGTATTCAAACTCATGTTAATATGATGCAGCAGCGGCCCCAAGAGAGATCCAACGAATCCCTCAACGCCAAGTAAGTATGTTGACGTGCAAAAGAAAATATTTCAAGCTTTTGAGGTATGCTAAATATCTCTTGACCAAATTATGAATGGCTTTTGAAGTCGGTGAACGTGGCCGAGGACCTCTGCACCCCGTTAAAGCATGAACGGGTTTAGATCAGGATTGGAAAGCGTGAAAGCATGAACGGGGACCAATCCACCCGTTAAAGCATGAACGGGGATCTCATGTATGTGGCAGTGGATACGTCCCTGTCAGCACAGTCCTGTGGTTTGTCTGATCAGGCATTTATTATGTATGGGTCACTTGCTTTGAAACATGCTTCTACGCAAAATGATGAAGTCATGTATGTTCAAGTATGTTAAAGTATGCGGGCATGTTTAAGAAAAGTTTTATGTTGATGGCACGTCTATGTATGTATATACGTATGTTCAAGTTTTAGTTACGCAAGTTCAAGTTTCATGTATGTACTCCCTATTTTAAAATTGCATGTGGTTTTATTATGTAGTATTTGTTACATTCAAGTTTATACGTGTTGAGTCTTTAGACTCACTAGACTTGATCGATGCAGATGAGGAGTATGTGGAGGAGGCTAGGGGTGGAGACCAAGGAGCTGGCTTGGACTGAGCGGGAGGCTAAACCCGAGGACCGCCATGTTTTGAAGTTTTATGCAATGATCAAAATACTCTGATTTATGTTCTGGTTATGAGGTTTTAAACAAACACTTTTAGCAAACTTTATTTGTGATCTTTGTATTACAAATATTTTGGATGAATAGCTTTTTATTGAAGGTTTACTTCTAATTTAAGAAAATTTTTATTTTTCCGCAAATTTTAAATAGTTTAAAAGTACGGTACGTTACAGTTTGTATTAGAGCGGTGTTCTTGTAAAGGGTTATGCCTACTGCCAGTTGCAAAAAGCTCACGAAGTCACACCTCAAGTCTGTAAGTTTTAAAGTTTTAAATTATGTTATGTAGTAAGCATTAAGTCATGATTTCATCATGCTCATGTTTAAGTTCAAATTACGTGCATCATATGCTATCGTATTGTATTCATGCACATTGGGTTTGTGTGTTGGGAAAATGTTGGAACAGTATGCCTCCTAGACGTAGGATGTAACGCCCTCTTGATCGATTTCATAAAATAACAGAGGAATTTAAAATTTACTTAAAGGAAAGAAGGATTTAAAATACATTTCAATTTATAATCAAAATTATATACATGATCAAATAAGCGTTGCAACAAAATACAAAATATCATTTTGATCATGTCCAAAAGTGCTAACAAAATAGCCTTTTTCCTTCCATCTTCTATGCATATGACCTCGGCTACAATCAAAGTCCTGGCCCGTCACTCTTATCTGCATCACATGAAATAACTGAAACGAGTATAAAACTCAGCAAGTGGAGCTCTTACATAGCAATATACATATACCATACTCGGTAAAACGTGGCTTTGAAATCATTAATACCATCTAACTCTTGAAACATGAATAATATAGTAGAACATGAACAATAACGATGGTATTTCTCTTTTCTCTTGTGGATTGATATCTAAATAGTATCTCTGTCTCTGTACCTATATCCCATCGATATAAATCGATACTCTGTCGGGATATAAGCCTATGGTCGTTGATCAACTAATTGCATGCAATCTCTGGCTATTTATTTATCAATCCAATAAATCATTTGAAATCTCTCTTGGACATTAAAACAAACACCTTGAATGCTCTTTTCTTTTGCATTCATTTTTATACAATTGAGGCATATAAAAACCTCTAATATACAACAAAGTGTACCAATACATAACATGAATCAAATGAAAGGGAATAGCATGTTAAAACCATTTGAAATACAATATATATAATTCATGTGAGCACAAGGAATGAATTCCACTTACTATACTTGGATCACTTGATTCTATTCTCTTGGTACAATTCCTACAACAATAAACCATGTATTGAACCATCAGCATCTAAATAATCATAAACCCATACCATAAAACCCATAAAACCAACACAATCAAACATCCCATGATTTCCCAACATCATAATCCAAATAATAACCAAAACCACAAGCTTACCTTAGCTCCTTTACTCCAAAATGATCTTGCTCTCACTTCAATAACCCAACTAGAAACTTGAATCAAAGGGACAAAAGAAAGGAATGAGAATTCTAGCTCAAAATCGAAGGAGAAGGGAAGGGAGGAGAAGAAA
Organism: Primulina huaijiensis; assembly: GCF_012295235.1. Lineage (NCBI taxonomy): Eukaryota > Viridiplantae > Streptophyta > Magnoliopsida > Lamiales > Gesneriaceae > Primulina > Primulina huaijiensis. The sequence goes on from NC_133307.1 coordinate 11,865,648, forward strand.
ATGAGGAAGAAATGGTACTACAACCGATTATAAGCCTTCAAATACCCAACACACGCTTTTTGTACTGTGCTGGGCGCTCGGCGGTCATAAACTACCGCTCGGGCGCGGACCATACTGTCCAAAACCAAATTTTCAGCATCAGTGGTGCTCGGACGGTTATTTCTTACCGCTCAGGCGCCGCTCTGCGCACAGCCGCCTCAAAGATTGCCTCCGAAACGCCTCTTCCCTTCATGATTTGAAAAAGTGGTAAACATGAAAGTTGTAGCTCTATGTCTTGGCTTGCATCTCCAATTAGCCTCATGTCATTTGAAGGTCTTAGTAAAGCGTTATGCTCAATCTCTTAACGTGTGTCACTGGAGGAACGACGACACCCACGACAAAATTCGGGGCTCTTTTGGCTTGTCTTCCACAATGATTTGAACAAAACTCAAAACATATAAGTTACACCTCTATGTCTTATCTAACCATTCCAATTAGCCTCATACCAATTGGCTCAATATACAAATTATCATGAATTTAATCGCAACGACACTGTAGTATCACCACACATCTTCTATAACCACAATACCATAAATCATAAATCTCAACTCTTAACATCAAAATTATATTTAAACTTAACCAAGGAGTCAATAAACATATTAAATCTTAAACCGTACCGATCACCAAACTTGGATATTACAATCTCCCCTCCTTAGAGAAATTTTATCCCCGAAATTGACGTCACTGAGCAAAATGTTCTGGATACCTCTCTCTCATCTCATCCTCTGGTTTCCACGTAGCTTCTTCAATCAAATGATTCCTCCAAAGGACTTTAATTATGCCAATCTCTTTGTTTCTCAATACTTTAACTTTGTGATCCAGAATTTAGACTGGAATCTCTTGGTACGTCAAACTCAGCGTCAAATCCAATGGCTCGTGTCGAAGAACATGGGAAGGATTCGCAATAAACTTCCTGAGCATGGAGATATGAAAAACATTATGAACTCTATCAAGATTTGGCGGTAAGGCTAACCTATAAGCTCGATCACCGACTCTGTCCAAGATCTCAAATGTGCCATTGAATCTTGGACTCAACTTTCCCTTTTTGCCAAATCGCATCACAACACCTTTAAGAGGTGCAATCTTCAAAAACACATGATCGCCAATCTCAAACTGCAACGGCCTTCGTATGACATCAACATAATGCTTCTGTCTTGACTGTGCTGTCTTCACCCTTTCTTGGATAACAACAACAACATCAGCTGTCTGTTGGACCAGCTCTGGATCCAACATCTTCCTCTCACCAATCTCGTCCCAATACAAGGGATATCTACGTTTTCTGCCATAAAGTGCTTCATAAGGTGCCATGCCAATCGTCGCTTGGTAACTGTTATTGTACGTGAACTCAACAAGTGGAAATTTGGAATCCCAGCTACAAGGATAATCGATAGTACAAGCTCTGAGCATATCCTCCAAAATCTGAATAACTCTCTCTGATTGATTGTCGCTCTGAGGATGATATGCTGTACTGAATGCTAACCGTGTACCCAAGGCTCTATGCAAACTCTCCCAAAACTCTGAAGTAAATCTAGGGTCACGATCAGACACAATCGACACAGGAACACCATGAAGTCTAACAATCTCTGCTATGTACTCTTCGGCATATTGGTTCATGGAATACGTTGTTTTGACTGGGAGAAAATGCACTGACTTGGTCAACCGATCAACAATAACCCAAATAGAGTTATAGCCTTTCTGCGTTCTGGGAAGACCATTCACGAAGTCCATTGTAATGAGCTCCCATTTCCATTGAGGAATCGGCAATGACTGCAATGTCCCAGCAGGTCTCTGGTGTTCGATTTTCACCCGCTGACAAGTTAGGCACTGAGAAATAAACATGACAATGTCCTTCTTCATACCTGGACACCAATAGAGTCTTCGAAGATCCTGATACATCTTGGTACTATCTGGATGTATCGAGTATGGCGCTGTATGAGCCTCTGTTAAGATGTCTCGTCGAATATCATCACCAGTAGGAATGCATATACGGCCTCTAAATGTCATCAAACCATCTCCATTTATTCCAAACTATGAATTACCTCTCTCTTCTGCTCTGGCTCTCATCTCTGTCAACTGTAAATCATTGGTCTGCTCTCTACGGATCCTGTCCATCAATGTAGCCCGAATAACCCACGCCGAAAAACGAGCAATGGTTACAGGAACCACCAAAGCTATCTCCTCTCGCTGCAAATCTAACAACAACGGCTGCTGAATCATAGAACTCAAAGAATAACTCGATTTACGGCTCAATGCATCCGCTACAACATTCGCCTTCCCAGGGTGGTAACTAATCGTCACATCAAAATCTTTGACAAGCTCTAGCCACCGTCTCTGCCGCATATTGAGTTCTTTCTGGGAAAACAAATACCTTAAACTCTTGTGGTCCGTGAAAATTTCACACTTTTCGCCATATAAATAGTGTCCAGATTTTCAGGCCGAAAACTACAGCTGCCAGTTCCAGGTCATGCGTAGGATAATTTTTCTCGTAGTCTTTCAACTGACGAGAAGCATAAGCTATAACCTTTCCACGTTGCATCAGCACTGCACCAAGACCCTTCTTCGACGCATTGGTAAAAACAACAAAGTCCTCTAAACCACTGGGCAATGCAAGTACCGGAGCTGTCGTCAACTTCTTTTTCAACTCCTTGAATCCTCTTTGGCATTCATTGGACCACTCAAACTTCACAGTCTTCCTCGTCAAATTGGTTAATGGCAGGGCTATTTTGGAAAAATCTGAAATAAAACGACAATAATAACCCCCCAAACCAACAAAACAGCGTACCTCTGATACAGTGGTAGGGATAGGCCACTTCTGTATCACCTCGATTTTCGCTGGATCAACAGCTAACCCATCCTTCGAGACAACATGGCCTAAGAAAGAAATCTGCTCTAACCAGAACTCACGTTTCTTCAACTTAGCATACAACCTCTTCTCCCTCAACAATTGAAGAATGACTCTAAGGTGCTCTGCATGAAGATCTCTGGTCTTGGAATAGATCAATATATTATCGATGAAAACAATGACAAAGTTATCCAAATACGTCTTGAACACCCGGTTCATAAGATCCATGAAGACTGAAGGAGCATTAGTCAGACCAAACGAAATCACAAGAAATTCGTAATGCCCATACCTAGTCCGAAACGCCGTCTTAGGGATATCAGACTCCCTAACTTTCAACTGATAATAGCCAAATCGCAGATCAATCTTCGAAAACACTGTAGCCCCCTACAATTGGTCAAAAAGGTCATCAATCCGTGACAACGGATATTTATTCTTAATCGTCACTTTGTTGATTTCTCTGTAATCAATGCACAGCCTCAAAGACCCATCTTTCTTCTTGATGAAAAGAACCGGAGCTCCCCAAGGCAAAGAACTCGGCCGAATAAAACCTTTATCTAATAAATCTTGCAATTGCGTCTTCAATTCTTTCATCTCTGTAGGGGCCATTCTGTACGGAGCCTTAGAAATTGGAACCATTCCAGGGACTAGATCAATCACAAACTCTACATCTCTGTCCGGCGGTAAACCCGGCACATCATCCTCAAATACAGCAGGGAACTCTCTCACAACATCAATATAATCAATATTCAACTTCACAATTCTATCTGTATCAACAATCGAAGCCAAAAACCCATCACAACCTCTAAACAACAACTTCTTAGCCTCAAGACACGAAATAAAAGGAAGGACCAGCGAAGTACCTGCACTGGCGAGCATACCTTCCTTATTTCCATCATCTGCAAATTTCACCGTCTTAGCAACTCAATCAATCACTGCACGGTAAGTTGATAGCCAATCCATGCCAAGTATAATATCAAACGCAACCATCGGAATAACAATCAAATCGGCATAAACCGCTCGCCCATCGATTTGAACAGAACACGCATACACAATAGACTTCGGGCACAACACATCTTCCGAAGGCAATACAACATTAAACTGGAGGGGAAGAATAGAAGGAACTAAACCCAAAGATCTCAAAAATAGTTCAGACATAAAAGAATGAGTAGCACCTATATCAATCAATGTCGTAGCTACTCTGCCTGAAATTAAGATAGTGGTAGAGATCAAAGAAGAATCAAGGTTTATACCTTCTTTCGTCATAGTGAAGATGCGACCCTGCACCTTCTCTTTACTCGATCCTCTCGGACATTCCTTAGCAATATGGCCTGCAGTACCACATCGGTAGCAAGTGTGAGTACCAAATCTGCTCTCTCCCCTATGATGCCTACTACACTTGGGACACAACGGCTTCTCTGGATCAGTTAGAACTGTCGGTGCTTTAGAACTCGGCTCTATCTTGCCTTTCCCCTTGTAACTGCCTTTTCCTCTTTGGCTCGAACCTTGACCTCTTTGAGCAATAGCATGCTGCCTCGCTTGTCTCTCTCTAGCAATATCCTTTTCATCTTGCTCGGCTAACAATGCTTTAGCCACAATCTCTTAAATGTCATCTCTTAGACATATTGATGTCCCTTTTGATTTCTGCTCGAAGTCCTCTAATAAAATGAGCACCCTTGTCTTTGTCATTGGAGGCAATTTATGGGGCAAACAGACAGCCCTCCTCGAACTTCAAAATGTACTCGTCAACATTCATACTTCCTTGACGAAGCTCTAAAAATTCAGTCACCTTCCTAACTCGAAGTGCATCTGGGAAGTACTTGTCATAGAAAAGATCCGTGAAATCTTGCCACTTTAATGCCGGAACATCAACACCTACCTTGGTAGCATTCCACCAAATACGTGCAGCTTTAACTAGCATGAATACTGCACAACCAACTTTGTCCTTGTCTTCATACTTGAGATGATCAAATATCGCTTCAAGTGCTTTGATCCACTCTACTGCCACCAATGGATCAGTGCTTCCTACAAACTCAGGCGGATCCATTCTCTTAAAAGTAGTAAAGATCCCATCAGTTCCAACTGCTTGAACCACTTGGCCTCTCACTTGGCCTCTACCTTGACATGTACCTTGCAAACGGAGCAACTGCTGAATCTGTTCACTATGAACCTTGGCTTGCTCTTTCAATAATTTGCCGAACTCGTCAACAACTCTCGATGAGGGGCTATCCTCACCCTCTGAGGCTTTTCTCTTAGAAGGCATTAAATCCTACAATGTGCTCACATAATACATATCAACCAATAACAATGAATATATGAAGAAGAAGACATACCCGGACTGTTGAAAGTAGACGAAGTCATATGCATTGGTACGAAGAACATTGCTCTGATACCACTAAATGTAACGCCCTCTTGATCGATTTCATAAAATAACAGCGGAATTTAAAATTTCCTTAAAGGAAAGAAGGATTTAAAATACATTTCAATATATAATCAAAAGTATATACATGATCAAATAAGCGTTGCAACAAAATACAAAATATCATTTTGATCATGTCCAAAAGTGCTAACAAAATAGCCTTCTTCCTTCCATCTTCTATGCATATGACCTCGGCTCCAATCAAAGTCCTGGCCCGTCACTCTTATCTGCATCACATGAAATAACTGAAATGATTATAAAACTCAGCAAGTGGAGCTCTTACATAGCAATATACATATACCATACTCTGTAAAACGTGGCTTTGAAATCATTAATACCATCTAACTCTTGAAACATGAATAATATAGTAGAACATGAACAATAACGATGGTATTTCTCTTTTCTCTTGTGGATTGATATCTAAATAGTATCTCTGTCTCTGTACCTATATCCCATCGATATAAATCGATACTCTGTCGGGATATAAGCCTATGGTCGTTGATCAACTAATTGCATGCAATCTCTCGCTATCTATTTATCAATCCAATAAATCATTTGAAATCTCTCTTGTACATTAAAACAAACACCTTGAATGCTCTTTTCATTTGCATTCCCTTTTATACAATTGAGGCATATAAAAACCTCTAATATACAACAAAGTGTACCAATACATAACATGAATCAAATGAAAGGGAATAGCATATTAAAACAATTTGAAATACAATATATATAATTCATGTGAGTACAAGGAATGAATTCCACTTACTACACTTGGATCACTTGATTCTATTCTCTTGGTACAATTCCTACAACAATAAACCATGTATTGAACCATCACATCTCAATAATCATAAACCCATACCATAAAACCCATAAAACCAACACAATCAAACATCCCATGATTTCCCAACATCATAATCCAAATAATAATCAAAACCACAAGCTTACCTCAGCTCCTTAACTCCAAAATGATCTTGCTCTCACTTCAATAACCCAACTAGAAACTTGAATGAAAGGGACAAAAGAAAGGAACGAGAACCCTAGCTCAAAATCGAAGGAGAAGGGAAGGGAGGAGAAGAAAATGAGGAAGAAATGGTGCTACAACCGATTATAAGCCTTCAAATACCCAAAACAAGCTTTTTGTACTGTGCTAGGCACTCAGACGGTCATAAACTACCGCTCGGGCGCGGACCATACTATCCAAAACCAAATTTTCGGAATCAGTGGCGCTCGGGCGGTTATTCTTTACCGCTCGGGCGCCGCTCTGCGCACAGCCGCCTCAAATATTGCCTCCGAAACGCCTTTTCCCTTCATAATTTGAAAAAGTGGTAAACATGAAATTTGTAGCTCTATGTCTTGGCTTGCATCTCCAATTAGCTCATGTCATTTGAAGGTCTGAGTAAAGAGTTATGCTCAATCTCCCAACATGTGTCACTAGAGGAACGACGACACCCACGACAAACTTCGGGGCGCTTTTGGCTTGTCTTCCACAATGATTTGAACAAAACTCAAAACATGAAAGTTACACCTATATGTCTTTTCTAACCACTCCAATTGGCCTCATACCAATTGGCTCAATATACAAATTATCATGAATTTAATCGCAACGACACTACAGTATCACCACACATCTTCTATAACCACAATACCATAAATCATAAATCTCAACTCTTAACATCAAAACTATATTTAAACTTAACCAAGGATTCAATAAACATATTAAATCTTAAACCGTACCAATGACCAAACTTGGATATTACATAGGATTGTGCGTGGAGCAGAAGAGTAGGACAGAGAGTCCCAGAATGGCGAGAAAGCCACTCCTCCTCGTCCACTCCCAGATATGCAGTCTCAGATGCTTGTAGGGATGACTCAGTTCTTCGTGTAGTTTGCGAGGAACCAAGCTATATTCGATATAGGGGCGAGGCCCAGACCAGAGACTGTTTATGAAAGGTTTAGGAGGATGAAACATAAGGAGTTCTCGGGGACTACTGACCCGATGATAGCTGAAGGATGGATTAAGTCCATCGAGGCGATCTTTGCATTTATGGAGCTGCAGGATGCAGACAGGTTCAGGTGTGCCACATTTCTACTGACAGGGGACGCCAGACTTTGGTGGGAGAACGCGTCCGTATCCGTGAATTTGCAGACCCTTTCTTGGGATGACTTTAAGGAGGTCTTTTACTCCAAGTATTTCATTGAGGAAGTACGCTCCCGTCTGACCAAGGAGTTCATGTCGCTGCGACAAGGAGACAATAGCGTTTTTGATTTTTTCAAGAAGTTTGAGAAGGGGTGTAACTTTGTCCCCTTGATTGCGAATGATGCCCGGGAGAAGTTGAGGCATTTTATGGATGGGTTGCGCCCGATCTTGCGCCGTGACGTTCGAGTTGCCGGTCCGACTATTTATGCAGTTGCCGTGTCGAGAGCCTTGGCGGCAGGGCAGGACCAGAGGGACATTGAGGTCGATAGGCAGGGATAGAGGCCCTATCAGGCACCTTGTCTTGAGGAATCTTTGTAAGTCGTTAGGAAACTTAGGATTAAGTGGATATGAGTACTGGAATTAGGTTATCTAAGACTACTTGGGTTGTGTAAGTTTTAATTTCAAGTTTATGAAATAGGTGTTCATACAGGGATATTGGGTGAAATAAGAACAAAAGGGAATTAGTCGTATTCAACATAGGTTACCAATGGTCGAATATTAAGATTTTTATCGAGTGAGAAATCTAAAATCTTTATATGAGGATTCTAGAATTCTATGGGTTATAAGTGAAGTTGATTTATTAGGGTTAGTCCATCATTAATAGTGGGAAACTTATTAAGTTTTATACGTTAAAATGAATTAAGTATTGAGGATACGTCAAAATGTGACATTCGTTCCAATGAGGAAGGTCCAAGTATCTTAGGCCTCAACTAAAATGTAATTGGGAAGGAAAAAGTTTAAGCATGTTTTTGATGCTAGGAAAGTTTTATTATTTAAGCAGAAGATCGATATTGTATATTTTGACGTTTTATGGATTAAAGTTACTCAAAATTTAAGATTAGCAACAATTTCATATTCGGGATGTACTTGTAAATAGCTAAGTTATGTAATTTATGTGTCGTAAGGTAAAGATTCGATTCAAGGATCGTAGGTCAATATTAACTTTTGAGTGTAGTACCAAGGATATAAGGTGATCAGTAACTTTTTGTGCTAAGATTTCATAGGTTGAACTGCATAAATGCTAATGTAATAGATCGATGAACATTTCGAGTATAGTATAAGGAAAGTAAGTTACGATAAGTTTGAACCTCCATTTCTAATATTGGGAATTGTGAGATAAGTCAGAATTCGAGGTCATAGTAAAGTAAAACTAAGACAGCTTTCAGAAGTAGATATGGGCATTACGAGTTCTTAGTTATGCCGTTTGGACTGACAAATGATCCAGCGATTTTTTGGACCTCATTAACCGAGTATTTCAGCCCTACCTAGATCAGTTTGTCATAGTGTTCATTGACGACATTATTATTTACTCGAAGAGCCATGAGGAGCACAGTCAGCACTTGGGTACAGTTTTGCAAATCTTGCAGAGGCTCAAGTTGTTTGCAAAATTTAGTAAGTATGAATTTTGATTGGAGAAGGTAGCGTTTTTGGGTCATATAATATCTAGCAGTGGTATTGAGGTGGATCCAGCAAAGGTGGTGGCCGTTAAAGAATAGGTTGAGCCGAAGAATACATCAGAGATCCGCAGCTTTCTGGGTCTAGCAGGCTACTACAAGAAATTTATTCAGGGGTTTTCTTCGATAGCAGTGCCACTCACTTCACTGACAAAGAAGAATGCAAAATTCGTGTGGAGTGATGAATGTCAGAAGAGCTTTGATACTTTGAGGCGAGCTCTTATTTCAGCGCCAGTGCTAGCCATGCCATAAGAGCAAGGAGATTTTGTGTTATACACCGACGCGTCTAAGCTCCGGTTAGGCGCTGTGTTGATGCAGCATGGTCGGGTTATAGCTTATGCTTCCAGGCAGTTGAAGGTGCATGAGAAGAACTATCCGACTCATGATCTTGAGTTAGCTGCCGTTGTTTTTGCGTTGAAGATTTGGAGACATTACTTGTATGGCGAGAATTGCCAAATATTCATTGATCACAAGAGCCTCAAGTATTTCTTCACGCAGAAGGAGCTGAATATGAGACATAGGCGATGGTTGGAATTAGTGAAAGACTGCGACTGCGAAATGAGCTACCATCCGGGAAAGGCTAATGTGGTCGCTGACGCCTTGAGCAGAAAAGTCGCGGTCATAGCACAGTTGTCAGTGTAGAGACCTCTTCAGTCTGAGATTCAGAAATTTGGTCTAGAGATTTATCGTAAGGGCAGAGCTCCTAAACTTTCTAATCTGACAATCCAGTCTTCCTTATTAGACCGTATCCGCGCAGGTCAGTCTTCAGATGAACAGTTACAGAAGTGGAGACTGAAGGATGAGGCCAAGGGCAGTGTACTCTACACAGTGTCAGAGGGTATTGTGAGATACAGAGGTAGAATGTGGGTGCCTAACCTAGATTCGATCAGAGAAGATATCTTATCAGAGGCACATGCATCTCCGTATTCAATCCACCCAAGAGGTACTAAGATGTACAAAGGCCTGCAGATCTTGTATAGGTGGCCAAGTATGAAGAGAGACATCCATCAGTTTGTGTCTGAATGCTTCACTCGTCAACAGGTGAAGGCAGAACACTAGAGGCCAGCAGGAATGCTTAAGCCGCTCCCGATCCCAGAGTGGAACTGGGAGAATATTACCATGGACTTCGGTTATAGTGGATCGACTCACTAAGTCAGCGCACTTCTTGCCAGTGAAGACGACTTTCTCCATGACGCAGTATGCGGAGCTTTATATCAGGAAGATAGTGCGTTTGCAAGGGATCCAAGTTTCTATTGTGTCCGACAGGGACCCAAGGTTTACATCGTCTTTCTGGAAGAGCCTACACGCAACCATGGGGACGAAGCTGCAATTCAGTACAGCTTTTCATCAGCAGACTGACGGCCAGTCTGAGCGTGTGATCCAGATATTAGAGGATTTGTTGAGACCATGTATGATCGATTTCCAGGGGACTTGGGAATCGAAGCTACCTTTAGTGGAGTTTACATACAACAATAGTTTCAAAGCATCTATTGGTATGGCTCCCTATGAGGCATTGTACGGAAGGAAATGCAGATCGCCGATTCATTGGGATGAAGTCGGAGAGAGAGCAGAACTTGGGCCAAAGATAGTTCAGCAGACTGCAGATGTGGTGGTCAAGATTCGAGACAGAATGAAGACCGCCCATAGCCGTCAGAAGAGCTATGTTGATAAGAGAAGGAGAGATCTCGAGTTTGCCATGGGTGATCACGTTTTTGTAAAGATAGCACCTATGAAGGGTGTTATGAGGTTTGGGAAAAGAGGCAAGCTGAGTCCGAGGTTTATTGGACCGTTCGAGATTCTTGATAGAGTTGGGACACTAGCGTATCGTGTTGCCCTTCCGCCGAATCCGGCCGGAGTACACAATGTGTTCCACGTTTCGGTGCTGAGGAAGTACCTAGCGAATCCTTCGCATGTTCTGAGCTATGAGCCGTTACAGTTGGCTCCAGACCTGTCATATGAGGACAGACCTATTCAAATCCTAGACAGGCAGGAGCGTAGACTTCGGAACAAGACAAATAAACTAGTCAAAGTCCAGTGGCTGAACCAATCAGTGGAAGAGGCCACTTGGGAGACTGAGGCAGATATGAGGAGTCGCTATCCAGAATTGTTTGGTAAGATTTAATTTCGAGGGCGAAATTTATTTAAGTGGGGGAGGAACTGTAGTGCCCGAAATCAATACACGTAAATCCCATGCATTATTTAAATTGTTAAATCATTCATTTAAATTTAAAATGAGCTTTAGCCATGCATGACTTATTAAAATACATTATTTTAAATTATTTATGTTTATGTGATGCACGTTAAAATATTTTTCGAGTTTCATGTTTCAGGCGATTATTCGATGCGGAATCGAGGAGAAGAGAACGGCGACGATTTTTGGTAATTTTAAAAGATGGTATTTTATTTTAAGTTAGGATGGGGGAATTTTAAATAATTTATTGAGTTTAGCATTTTAAAGCCTAAATTATTTGTTTAATGATTTTTGAATTTTGAAACTTTTAAAGTTATCATTTGTGTATGTTATTTGAAAATTTAAGATGCTATTATTTTGTGATGAGTTAGTATTTTAGTTAGTGTTTTATTAACTTTTAATTAGGGGTCAATTTTAAATTAAGCAATATTTTAATCTCCTAATTCCACTAAACTTTTACACACACACACACTCCTCACGTAAAACACACAACACACACATACACTTGTTATTTTCAGATTTTTAAAAGAAAGAAAACCTAGGGTTCTCCTTCCCATGAGCATCCGCCCACTCCTCTGTATATTTCCAGCCAATTTTTGTGAGTTTGTTTCAAGAAAAATCGAGCCACGTTCGTCCCAGATCAACCTCGCATCTTTCCCCGCGTCGGTATCGTCGTTTTGGTATTTTTAATTATCAAAAGGCACGTATATTCTTTCGTTTATGCATTGATCTCGTCATACTATGTGTTGTGTTGTTATTTATGCGTAAAAATACATGTGTGATGTGTGGAAGTTTGAGCAATGATGTTTGGATCAAGTTTGAAAGGGTTTTTGGATCACAAATCACGTTTTTGCTGTCATTTTAAAAACTGCGATTTTTCGGTCATGTTTCTGGAAAACCTTTCAACATATAAAACATAGTACTCTTCAATACCTTTGCTTTGATATAAAATTCGTAATTTTTAGAAGAGAAACGAGTGAGTTATGGTAGTTTTTGTGTGACTGCTCAAACCTATGATCTTATGAAAATGATGTTCATCATTTTTTGAAGTTTTTGAGTTGCAGGCTTCGTTGGGCACCTCTGGGCTTGTGCTACTGCATTTAAATATGTTATGGGATGAGTTTAGGTGTTATTTGGTGGTTTGTTTGGGTCGGGATAGGCTTGGGATATAATAAAAGTCGTAGGAAGCGAAACAATGTCGAATTACGGGTCATTGTTGTGTTGAAGTTTTTTGTCAATGTTTGGAGACGTTTGGGGTGTTTTTACGGGTTTGAATCAATGTAATAGCATCCTAGGATGAATCTCGAGGTATTGGTTCATGGTCTTTAGGCTTGGATTGAGAGAATGAATGAATAAGATAGTAAATTTTCATGAATGTCCAAGTCCAGAGGCTACCCGGACCCCGACACGGAGTCCGTGTCCTTTTTCCTTAAAAAATACGAATTTCCAGAGCATACCCGGACCCCTACACGGGGTCGGTGTACCCCTTTTAAAAAAAATAAAAAAAAATTTATATTTTTTAATTTGCTTCGGGGTTCTATATCATGGTTTAGTACGATAGTTAAAATTTATTTATGTAAAAATATAGGGTTTGTTTTGGGGTTATTAATATAAAATATAGGATATGTTTTGGGGGTTCTATGTCTTGGTTTAGTACGATGATTAAACGAGGTCAAGTCCCGAGAGATTTAGAATGTCATAAGCTATTTAATCACTTTGGTGGTGAGCTCGAGTACCTACGTCTAAGTTATGCAAGTTAAGTATTCAAACTCATGTTAGTATGTTGCAGGGGTCCGGGTAGGCCTTTAAAAAATATATTTTTTTTAATTTGCTTCGGGGTTCTATATCATGGTTCAGTACGATAATTAAAATTTATTTATGTAAAAATAGAGGATTTATTTTGGTGTTATTAATATAAAATATAGGATATGTTTTGAGGGTTCTATGTCATGGTTTAGTACGATGATTAAACGAGGTCAAGTCCCGAGCGATTTAGAATGTCATAAGCTATTTAATCACTTTGGTGGTGAGCTCGAGTACCTACGTCTAAGTTATGCAAGTTAAATATTCAAACTCATGTTAGTATGTTGCAGCAGCGGCCACAAGCGAGATCCAACGAATCCCTCAACGCCAAGTAAGTATGTTGATGTGCAAAAGAAAATATTTCAAGTTTTTGATGTATGCTAAATGTCTTGTGACCAAATTATGCATGGGTTTTGAAGTCGGTGAACGTGGCCGAAGACCTCTCCACCCCGTTAAAGCATGAACGAGTTTAGATCAGGATTGGAAAGCGTTAAAGCATGAACGGGGACCAATCCACCCGTTAAAGCATGAACGGGGATCTCATGTATGTTGGAGTGGATACGTCCCTGTCAGCCCAGTACTGTGGTTTGTATGATCAGGCATTTATTATGTATGGGTCACTTGTTTTGAAACATGCCTCTACGCAAAATGATGAAGTCATGTATGTTCAAGTATGCGAGCATGTTTAAGAAAAATTTTATGTTGATGGCACGTCTATGTATGTATATATGTATGTTCAAGTTTTAGTTATGCAAGTTCAAGTTTCATGTATGTACTCCCTATTTTAAAGTTGCATGTGGTTTTATTATGTAGTATTTGTTACCTTCCGGTTTATACGTGTTGAGTCTTTAGACTCACTAGACTTGATCGATGTAGGTGAGGAGTATGTTGAGGAGGCTAGGGGTGGAGACCAAGGAGCTGGCTTGGACTGAGCGGGAGGCTAAACCCGAGGACCGCCATGTTTTGAAGTTTTATGCAATGATCAAAATACTCTGATTTATGTTCTGTTTATGAGATTTTAAACAAACACTTTTAGCAAACTTTATTTGTGATCTTTGTATGACAAATATTTTGGATGAATAGCTTTTGATTGAAGGTTTACTTCTTATTTAAGAAAATTTTTATTTTTTCGCAAATTTTAAATAGTTTAAAAGTACGGTGCGTTACATAATATCACTCATATCATGATTCTTTCAATCTCTTATTTTCAAACCATATCAAAACATGAGAAAAATTACGTCCTATTGAAACTCTTGTCGATAGAAACACAGTACCAAACTCGGATTGAAATTCTAACGGCCGGATCTTGCACAATCAAATTTTGAGCAAAATTGAAGCTTTGAGGGAATTCTGGAGGATTTTTCGAATCTTCTTTTGAAAGTAATGAGGAAGTGGCAATGGTTATATATCAAATTGCATGGCAAGGATAGGTGGCTCCCTCTTGGTGCAGCACGTCTCGCGCATATGCGCGACCATTATCGGCGCATATGCGCGAGACCTACTGTCTCGTCGCATAACATTTCCAATTCTCGCGCATATGCGCGCCCTGTCCCCGCGCATATGCGCGAGACCTACTGTCTCTCATTTGGAAGTTTCACATGCTCGCGCATATGCGGGCCTCTTCTCACGCATATGCGCGAGTTCTTCTGCCTCGGCACTTGGTACTCGCGCATATGCGCGCCTCTCTGCTGCGCATGTGCGCGAAGTCTGCTGTATTCCACATATGCTAAACTCATGCATTTTCAATTCTGATCTCGGATTGGTTTTTCTATAATCCCATCACTGCCTAATCAATAATCTTAGATTAACACAATAAAAATCTCGGGAATTACATTTCTCCCCCTCTAAGATACGATTTCGTCCCCAAAATCACAGGCAATCAAATCAGATATAATAAGAAGGAGATATACAGAAGCGAAATAAGAAAACTCACATCAATGAAATAATTCTGGAAACTTTTGTCTCATATTTGATTCAGTCTCCCACGTAGCTTCTTCAATGCCATGATGACTCCATTGAACTTTTCACAAGTGGAATAGTCTTCGTTCTGAGCTGTTTTTCTTTATGATCAAGAATCTGGATCGGTTTTTCAAAATAACTCAGTGTCTCATCGAGTTCTACCTTGTCTGGCTGAATAATATGAGAAGCATCAGGAAGATAATTCCGCAATAAAGATACATGAAAGACATTATGTATTCCAGATAAAGACGGAGGTAATGCAAGTCGATAGGCACGATCTCCTATCTTCTCGAGAATCTCATACGGACCGATATAACGTGGAGACAACTTCCCTTTCTTGCCAACTTTGACAACGCCTCTGAAAGGAGAAATTTTCAAAAATACTCTATCTCATGTCTCAAATACTAGAGGTCGACGTCGAATATTGGCATATTTGGCTTCTCTATCCTGAGCTGTCTTCATTCTCTGCTGAATCAGCTTCACTTTCTCTGTCATATCTCTAATCATATCAGGTCCAATCTCAGGTACCTCGGAAATATCATCCCAATATAGGGGAGATCTGTACTTCTTGCCATACAACGCTTCAAACGGAGCCATCTCTGTACTCGTCTGATAGCTATTGTTGTACGAAAATTCACAAATGGGCAAAAAATTTTGCCAATTAGTGCCAAAATATAGCACTACAGCTCTAAGCATATCCTCCAATGTCTGGGTAGTCCGCTCTGACTGTCCGTCTGTCTGAGGATGATATACGGTTCTCAAATTTAACTTCGTACCTAGAGCTTGCTGTAAACTGTGTCAAAAGTGCGAAGTAAATCGAGGATCACGATCTGATACGATCGACTTCGGCACTCCGTGCAATCTGACAACTTCTCTGACATAATTCTCTACGATCTGGTCATGTCTGTACGTCATTCTGTACGGAATAAAGCATGCTGATTTGGTTAATCTGTCAATCACGACCCAAATCGCATCACAACCTCGGGAGGATCGCTGTAGCTTTGTCACAAAATCCATCGAAATGTGATCCCATTTCCATTCTGGAATAGATAAGCTATGCAACAGACCTCCTGGTTTCTTTCTTTCGGCTTTCACCTGTTGGCAATTCAAACATTTGGATACAAACTCCGCAATGTCTGATTTCATCTGTGTCCACCAAAACTGTTTCTTCAGATCATTGTAAATCTTTCTGCCACCAGGGTAAATGCTAAAACGACTACAATGTGCCTCTGACAATATCTTCTGTCTCAAATCTGAACATCTGGCACAACAAGTCGATTATTCACATGCAATACATCATCACGAACCTGATATTCTGATTGATGCCCTGCTCTGACCATCGCAATTGATTTCTGGATATTCTGATAAACTTTATGAGCTTCTTTAATTCTTAAAAGCAGCTCTAGTTCGACTTGAATAGCATAGAGTCTCAACGGTTTACAATCTGTTTCGAATACTAATCCAGACAAACAACAATCTTCTATCAAATTCGAAACACCAATCGTCGATAAGGATATAGAACATACCTTTCGACTTAGTGCATCAGCTGCTGAATTTGACTTCACTGGATAATATTTGATTTCACAATCAAAATATTTCAGCAAATCAAGCCATCTTCATTGCCTCATATTCAGTTCTGATTGTGAAAATAGATATTTCAAACTCTTGTGATTAGAATAAATCTCAAACTTCTCATCGTATAGGTAATGTCGCCAAAT
The DNA here is from genome assembly GCF_012295235.1 of Primulina huaijiensis. NCBI lineage: Eukaryota > Viridiplantae > Streptophyta > Magnoliopsida > Lamiales > Gesneriaceae > Primulina > Primulina huaijiensis. Next base: position 11,882,270 of record NC_133307.1, read on the forward strand.
CTTCAATGCAAATACAATGGCAGCCAATCCAAGATCGTGAATCAGGTAGCGAGTCTCATGTGTCTTTAAGTGTCTCGAGGCATAAGCAATAACATGTCCTCGCTGCATCAAAACACAACCCAATCGTTTGTGAGAAGCATCACAATTAACAACAAAATCACCAGTACCTGACGGGATAGTGAACACCGGAGCACTGGTTAATCTCGTCTTCAACTCCATAAAACTGGATTCACACGCTTCTGACCAAACAAAAGGTGCATTCTTCTTAGTTAACTGAGTTATTGGCTTAGCAATACTAGAAAAATCTTTAATAAATCATCGATAATAGCCTGCTAAATCCATAAAACTGCGTATCTCTAGTACTGATGTCGGTCTAGGCCAGCTGATCACAGCCTCAACTTTGCTAGGATCGACAGAAATCCCATCTCTAGATATAATATGTCCCAGAAATATAACATGTCTCAGCCAAAACTCACATTTCGACAATTTGACATACTGTTTCTCAGCCCTCAGAATATTCAATTCAAGTCTCAAATGCTCCGCATGATCAGTCAAATTCTTGGAATATATCAGAATATCATCGATAAAAATAATCACAAAATCATCGAGATATTTCTGAAATATACGGTTCATCAAATCCATAAAGACAGCTGGAGCATTTGTCAAACCAAATGGCATGACTATAAACTCGTAATGGCCATACCTGGTTCGGAAAGCTGTCTTCGAGATATTAGAATCTCTGACTCTCAGCTGATGATATCCCGATCGCAGATCGATCTTGGAATAAACAGAAGAACCCTACAACTGATCAAATAAATCATCGATACGAGGCAAAGGGTATTAATTCTTTACCGTAGCCTTGTTCAGTTGTCGATAGTCAATGCAGAATCTCATTGAACCATCTTTCTTTCTGACAAACAATACTGGAGCACCTCAAGGAGAAACACTCGGTCTGATGTAACCCTTGGCCAGTAAATCTTCTAACTGCTCTTTCAACTCTTTCAATTCAATCGGTGCCATTCTGTATGGAGTTTTAGAAATAGGAACAATACCTGGTAACAATTCAATGTTGAAGTCTATCTCTCGAACTGGAGGCAAACCCAGAATCTCATTTGGGAAGACATCAGCAAACTCACATACCACTGGCAGGTCTGCGAATGATGGGCTCGACTTCAGTACGTCTACTGAATACACAAGGAATCCCTCTGCTTTTTTCTGTAATAATCGAGTCATAGATAACTTGGATATCAAAGGAATTCTAGCTCTAGAACCTTTACCGTAAAATTTCCATTCATCAGCCATATCTGGTCTGAATCTCACAATTTTCTGGAAACAGCCTACGGTAGCTCTGTACTTAGTCAGCATATCAATGCCAATTATGCAGTAAAAATCGGACAACCCAAATACAATACAATCTAACTCTATCTCATGTCCGTCATACTGTAGCATACAATTTCTAACAGAAGTCACTGAAATAAGATCTCTTCCCAAAGGTGAAGAGACAGATACTACAGTAGATAAGGACTCAACAGGCAAAGCATGTATCAATGCAAATCGCTCAGAGATAAATGTATAAGATGCACCCGTATCAATCAATACATAAGCAGGATAACCACAAAGAGTACAGTTACCTGCCACAACATCATCAGGTGCTTCTTGTTCCTGTTCCTCAGTCAATGCAAATACCCTGGTTTGCTGTCTCGGAGGCTGGCTAACATTCTGGCTTCCCCCTGGCCTTGGCTGTGACTGGGTAGGTCCTGGCTGGAAAGAGTGAACAGCAGATGATCGTCTATCAGGCTGAACCACTAATCCAGATGATTCTGCTCCCTGGGATCGTGGAGCACTTCGCTGGGGACAGACTCTGGCAAAATGTCCATGCGGTCTACAGATGTTGCAACTACCAAACACTCCTTGGCATTGCTCTTTGGGATGTCTTACTCCATAAGTTCTACAATAGACCCCTGTATAACTTCGGCCCGAACCAGTCTGTCTCGAACCACTGGAGTTGGATGAACTACTTCTCGATTTTTTAAACTGTTTCCCTCGGGCTGTCAGATGGTCCTTCTTCCCACTGCTGCTACCACCACTATCAAATCTGGGAGGGGGTTGCTGGAACTGAGTTTGAGGTTGTTGTTGCTGTTGTCTCTGTTTCTGAACAACTTACGAAGCTCTTTTCTGCTGAGTCTGGCCTGCTTCAGCTCCTTTTGCTTGGTTCAAAGCATCAGCAAAGTTATTTGGTCTCCCATTGTTCACCAGTGTGAAGATCTCAGGATTCAACCCATTGATGAACTGATTAGCAACAGCTTCATCATTCTCAGCAACATGTGGAGCAAAACGCAACAAGGTAGAGAATTTGGCCACATATTCTTTAATATTCAGTTGACCCTGTCTCAGATTAACAAACTCTGCACCCTTGTCTTTTCTGTACGATACTGGGAAAAATCTTTAATAAAATTCAGTCTTAAAGATTTTCCAAGTAATAACCGTACCTCTATTCTCCAAAGCTCTTTTTGTCGTGAGCCACCAACTCTTTGCAACATCATGCAACTGATGCCCAATCAGTTTAACTCTACGCTCATCTGTATAATCCAGTGAATCAAACAGCATCTCAATATCATCAAGCCAACTTTCACAATCAACAGACGTCTCAGTGCCTTTCAGAGTCGGTGGTTTGAACGACTGAAATCTCTTCAACAGTGTCTCCATCGGTGTCGCTGTAACATCCATCTGATTACCTGAGGTACTACCCTGTTGTGGGGCTCTTCGAGGAGGCATATCTGATTATCAAAATGATTAGTGCTCAAATATAACAAATCTGTTTCAGTCCTCCTCTGATAATCGTACCTCTGATCAAGAATCGGTTCTGATTCATTCTCAATATTACACATTACCACTCGAATTAGATAATCAGGTAAACATGTAATATTTAAAGCAGTAAAGCATGCTAGCAATATAGAAGCAAGAAAGGAAACTCAATCTACCTCGCTCACTAGCTTCTATTTCAATCTACGTAACCTACTGCTCTGATACCACCTGTTGTGGGGACCTAGACGCTAATTCATTTTCTTAATCATTATTAGGATCAACTGTAACTGTAACAATGAAGTAAACTGGGTCATAAAATGTAGAGGCCTAAAAATCCATGCTTGAAAATTTGCGGAAAATTTAAAATTTTTTTCTTTTAAAATAAATGGAGTGCCTCGTTCATACGAAAAACTGATAAAATATTTAACGTTCAAAACAGCAGCGGAAGAAATTATTACTTGCCAAAATAACAAGTTAAAGTATTCAATAACTAATAAAATATTTGAGCATCAAAATGGCAAGTGCTGAAACTGAGGTCCTCGGGTGCCACTACTGCCGACTCGAGCTAGCTCACTGGTCCCCGCCCTCGATCCCGACATCATCAGTACCTACAACAATCAAGTCTAGTGAGTCTAAAGACTCAACATGCATATATCGTAAATAACGAGTAAATATAGTAAAATTGCATGGGAGTAAAATTTCATGTCATGAGGCATATCGTAAAATGTCGTGTCATGATTAATTATAATACGTGCATAGCTGAACTGAAAATCATAGTGAAACTGTTTGCTCCTTGGAGCCCTGTACTGAAATAGCATATAATAATTTTCTGTGAGATTATGGTCTACGCAAGTGGTCCCTGAACTGAACTGAACTGAGCTGACCGATACTGGTGACCGGACCGATACTGGGGATCGGATTTACGTCTGATCAGACTACTGCCACAGTACTGGGTGAAACAACTGAACTGACCGGTAACTGGTGACCGGGCCGATACTGGGGACCGGACTTAAGCATGATAGTAAAGTGACCACAAGCAATATCGCATAAATCTCAAAATTTGTATTTTTGCACGTAATATAATTAAATAACTGAATTAAATATCCTGTACCCATTTTACTGCTTGGATTGGATCGCTCCCAGGCTCGCTGCAACCTAAATATGCTCATGAAAATATGCAATAGATTTGTGGGACCAAACTATACAATAACCTTCAAAAATGTGACAAATACGCCTACCGACTTCGTATTAAATCATGACTCCGAGCCAACCCGAACCAACACTGAACCATCATGTAGTCATGATTAAAATACGTCTAAAATGATCAAATAATGCTCCTAAAATAGTGAGGGTCGAAATCTAGGTGAATGGAGGCCAAAACATGAAACGCTCTTTCGAGAGTCAATTTGGCACATCGCACCGTAAATTCTCGTACGACCTCAAAAATGATCCGAATCACGAACGGTCAAAAACATGACCTTCCTAACTCGATGTGGCACTGTCCAGTCCAAGGCCATGGGCTAAAAGCCAACCGAGAACTCGAACGAGCCACTGAACCGTCACAGCAAGTTGCTGTCCAGAAATACAGCAGCTGTGCTTTGGTTTCTTGCGTCGATTGCGAGACTAATGGCCATTGGGGCTTGAACCACCGACCAAAATCTCTTACCAACATCCCAAGGAATGATTTGAACCATGGCTAAGGGCTTTAGACCAGCCACAATTCGAAATATTCCAGCAACGACCCAAACGTTACAACCGAGAACAAATTCTGCACGTAGGATGCATTGCTTTTGTTTTGCTGTCACGAATCGTTCCAATGGCCATTTGATTGACCATGACACGATCTAGACATCTAGGGGCATGGTATGAACCGTGGCTAAGGGCCATAGGCCAACCAAGATCCACACCATCCACCAAACCAAAATGACACATGCTGTAAAAATGAAGGGCCGAAATGGGGTAAGGGCTGTTCTTGATGTTTCAGTTGAAAACCGAGTAACCATGGACCGAGCCACCAAAAGGGCGACTTAGTCACGTCTTAGACATGCTAGGGAAGTGATCCAACCATGGCTATAAGCCCTTAGGGCAGCCAAGATCAGATTCATTTCCCTTTGACAGCAACATGAGAAAATCGAAACTCAATATGGCAAGAATGGGAAGCTGCTGTCATTTCTTGTTTCCAGTGGGTGTGGGGCTCGAATGAATGGACCAAAGTGATCCTAATACATCCTATTACATGTCTAGATGTCGCCTTGGGAGCCTGGAATCGAACCAATACCTGAAACCCACAAAACAAAGCAACCCGTGAAGCACAAGAGAAAAACCGAAAAATTCTGCATGTTGCATTTTCTGAAATCTCTTGATGTATTTCGGTTTTAACATGGAAATGATGATCATGTAATGAAAAATAAATGATAATAGGACTTGATTGAAGAGTCAAGGAAGAATATATGCATGCCTGGTTTCGTTTGAAAGAAAAACGAAAAGAAAGAGACGATCCGGCGCGGAGGAGGTGGAGCGTTTTCTTTTCTTGCTTGCTACTCGATTTTCTCTCCTAATTCTTGCTAGGATGCTCACGGTTTTTACACTCTGAAATGCCTCTGAATTTCGGTCATGGGGGAGGGGAAGTGATGGTTAGGAGAGTGAGGGAAAATGAGTGCAATATAGGTGGAAAAAGCAAGACCAAGTCTCCATTTTATTTTTTTGAAATTTGAATTTTGGTTGCTAACAAATATTTGTTGGGGAGAGAAATGGATGGGGTGACCGATTCTTCATGCTAGACTAGGTTAGGATATTGGTTAATAATTAATTAATTAATTAAGGTGGATAAAGAATTAAAAAGATTAGTATGCTAACTCAACAAAAAATGGGTCAAAAGGGTGATGAGTTGGCAATGACTAGTCTAGATACTAAGGGCTGAAAATTCACTAATATATGGAGGAGAATTATTTTCTAACTAGTAAATTTATAACCCTTAAAAGGCTCACTAATCCTTTAATTAATTTAGTGAATTACCCCTTAATTATGGAACTTAAATAAACTTATTTCCTACTCACTTCAAGTAACTTAATTAATTCCTTAAACCTCCTTTTTACTTAAATTAACTTACTTGGTACCTAAAATAAATTCTGGAAAGGTTTTCTGAATCTTAAATTTTATCTCTAAACTCCAACTCCAGTCCGGCCTCGCTAAAATAACTGAAATGATAAAAATCAAACTGCTGCATGAAATAATTAACTTAAGGAAAAATCATTTAAATACTCATGAAATAAAATCATTTAAAATATTAGAATTATGCATGGCTTATACGTAGTCTAAGTTACGGGTTCTACATAAAATTTTTTTGTTTTTTTTAAACAGACATGAGTGCACAACATATGAAATAAATCTTATTTCATTTACGAGATCTATGTCTGGATCAAAGTACAAGTCTTGTACAAAAGTACTTCATAACAAACTTCTGTTCATTCACTAGGTAATGAAAACAACTCTACTTCTGGGTCCGAATCTCCACGCTAATCTCAATCTCTCATCATCTTCTTCACCCTGATCCTGTCCCACCTGTTGTCATTCACACATACAAACACAACAACAGCAGGATAACTCCGTTGAAAAATATATTCCTAGTATAAACAACGTATACATGCAATCATATACAGATATAAAAGCATATAACAATTATCAATAACATGTATCATAATCTGAGAGACATGAATCGATATAAAACTATAAATCAACTCTGGACTCATAATCTCTGACTCGACTCTTCTCTAGTCTAAGGATCTCGGTCGAATAAGAACGCAACCTTCTCCCACCTACTCTCCCAGTTAGATGGTGATACGTTCTTATTCCCAGACTTTGGCATTCTGTATCGAATTTCTGCAGTAAGAGTCGATCTACTCTTAAGCACATCGATACACCGAGAGTCCAGTATCTTGATGGCTCTGCCAAAGACTAGGCACATCTGCCCAAGACTCTAACTCATGCGTTACTATAAATCAATAGACGAAGCATATCAATCTCATGAATTGTAAACATCAATGCAATAAAATAAAGTATGTGATTTTGGGAAAACTCAAGTCGAATCTAACTTGAGTCATATCTTCCCGGTTTAACATTGATTTATACCTTTCTTTTGTCGATCTGACGAAGTCGAAGTCTTGAATTCAAAGCTGTCAACACTCAATCTGGCAATGACCATTATCGGCGCATATGCGCGGGACCTACTGTCTCGTCGCATAACATTTCCACTTCTCGCGCATATGCGCGTCCTATCCCCGCGCATATGCGCTAGACCTACTGTCTCGACATTTGGAAGTTTCACATGCTCGCGCATATGCGCGCCTCTTCTCACGCATATGCGCGAGGTCTTCTGCCTCGGCACTTGGTACTCGCGCATGTGCGCGAAGTCTGCTGTATTCCACATATGCCAAACTCATGCATTTACAATTCTGATCTCGGAGTGGTCCGTCTATAATCCCATCACCACCTAATCAATAATCTTAGATTAACACAATAAAAATCTCGGGCATTACATTTCTCCCCCACTAAGATACGATTTCGTCCCCGAAATCACAGGCAATCAAATCAGATATAACAAGAAAGAGATATACAGAAGCGAAATAAGAAAACTCACATCAATGAAATAATTCTGGAAACTTTTGTCACATATTGGAGGCATATATAATAGTTGCATTTGCATCCCATGCATTTCCCTAGGATTGGACCTAGGCCCGTGCTTAGCTCACATGGGCCGTTAGTTTTGGGGAGATTGATCATCTTTTTTTTATTTACTTTTTATAATATATGCATGATATGTTATAAATAATGAGTATGAGCGTTATTATTATGATATTAACAAAGTTTCATGAATCCGGCAAACATACGATCAAACTTGGCGAGCTTTTAAAAAAAATTAATGATGAGACCTTTCAAAATTAAAAACCCTCATTTTGAATAAGATTCAAATTAATATAAAGCCCGAAAATGGGAATTATAAAGGTGTTTATAATTTCCATGTCTTCCATCGACAATGGGTGCATGATGAATGCTACCCGTATTTGGGGCTCGGGTCATATTATTGGGGGGCCTTGGACACTGGAAAGCTGTGACATCCATTGACATGGTGATGTGAACTACGTGGAACTCCCATGATTTCGGCTCATATTATTGAGGGAACTCATGGTGACCATCCATTAAGGTTCAACATCGATGGGCAAGGCTTGACACGTAAAGATGAACGAAGTCATATTATTGGGTCCTAATCAAACGTGAGGCAAAATTTTACGTAAAGGGTTGCATGGAGATGCAATTGGAAACTACATTTTAGGAATTATGATTGGCTGATATTATTTGGGATCATAATTTGCTAATTGGACCTTACGTACCTACTAAGGAAATGAGTTTCCGGTTTTCACTAGAGGGTAGTGAAAAATGTCAAAACAGTGGGAGAGAAAATTTATGAAGTGAAAGTCCATACTCTATATCTTACTAAATATTTTAAAATAGTCATCAACATTTATATGTTTTACTTTTCAGTACAAATTTTGACAATGTCTTCGATTCGCAATCCGCTATCTGCAATACTCGACAAACACGTATTAACTGGACCTAATTACCTCAACTGGCTAAGAAACTTTAAAATCGTCTTGAATTCGGAAAGAATAGCATATACACTTACTGAGTCGCCCCCAGTTGTGGCTCCGACTAGCTGCACTCCTGAAGAATTGCAGACTTACAAGGATTGGTGTGACCATGACTTGCGAGTTAAGTGTTATATGCAGGCTTCTATGAATGATGAGCTGAGAGGCGTTTTGAGGATGCAAAGAGTGCTGCTGGCATTCATTTGCATCTCAAGGAGCTCTTTGGTGAGTAGACTCGACCTCTTAGGCATGCTATCGTAAAAGAGCTGATCACTTTGCGCATGCGAGATGGGGCCTTGGTCCATGAGCATGGTCTAAAGATGATTGGGCTCGTGGACAAGCTCGTTGGCATGGATATGATGTTGCCTTCGGAGTTGACTACCGACATGTTGCTCTATCGCTGCCTAGCTCATTTGACCCTTTTGCGGTGAATTTCAACATGAACAAGATGGAGCCAACCCTTGAGGAGTCGGTGAACATGCTTGTTAACTTTGAGTCCACCATCAAGAAAGAGAAGTCAGTTGTTTATGTGGGCTCTTCATCTGGTACGAAGACTAGTCCACCTAGGAAGGGAAAGAAGCGTTCTTTCCAACGTCCCAAGAAGAACGTGCCCTTGAGAGGCAAGCTCCGAGTCCCGCTGTGGCAGCTACATCAGTTGAAGCTGACAAGTCTATTGACATATGTCATCACTGCAAGAAGCCTGGACATTGGAGGCGTAACTGCAGAGAATATCTTGCCCAGAAGTGTTCTGGAAACGGTATGTTCTTTATTGAAGTAAACATTTCAATTTACTCTACTTCTTGGGTATTGGATACCGGATGTGGCTCACATCACTTTAATGATTTTCAGGTGATGGGAAGAAGTAGGAGATTAAGGGAATGTGAGACCTTCTTGAGGATATGCAGTGGGGCAAGAGTTGCTGCCAAAACTGTTGGAGATGTTTACTTGCTTTTGAACAATGATTTTAAGTTAATTTTAAGAGATGTTTTGTTTGTACCAGATTTGGTGAAAAACATTTTTTCCATTTCTATGCTTGATAAAAATGGATTTTCTTGTTTATTTAGCAAAGGTGTTTGCAAAATTTACAAGAATGAATGTTTAATAGGTACTGGAGAACTTGAAAACGATCTCTATAACATAAAATTGAAAGATATTCCACTAAACAATGTACAATCAATAACAACAACAAACAAGCGAAAGCAAGATACTCTTAATACGGCACAATTATGGCATGCTCGATTAGGACATATTTCCCTAAGAAGGATGAACAAGCTATTAGGAGTGGGCATGTTTGATATGTCTGATATTAATTCTCTCCCAATTTGTGAATCATGTCTAAAAGGAAAGATGACCAAAATTCTATTTAAGGGTCATGTGGATCGAGCCAAAGGGTTATTGGATTTGATCCATACCGATGTGTGCGGTCCGCTTAGCATCACCACTAAGCATGGACATGCCTTCTTCATCTCCTTTACCGATGACTTTTAGAGGTATGGGTATGTGTATTTGATGAAATACAAATCTGAAGCCTTTGAAAGGTTCAAAGAATGCAGAAATGAAGTAGAGAAACAATTGGGACGAAGCATCAAGTCACTTCGATCGGATCGAGGTGGTGAGTACTTGAGTGCCGAGTTCCAAGAGTATCTAAAGGAGAATGGGATTATCTCGCATTGGACTCCGCCCGCTACACCACAGTTGAATGGTGTTTCGGAGCGTTTTAACCAGACTTTGATGGACATTATTCGGTCTATGATGGGATTCACGGAGTTGCCGCCATCCTTTAGGGGATATGCACTTGAGAAAGCGGCACTGTTGTTGAACAATGTCCATTCAAAGGCAGTTGATAAGACACCATATGAGATATGGCTGGGTAAGCCTTCCAAATATTCTTATCTTAGAAGATGGGGATGCCCTGCTTATGTGAAGCAGGCAGTAGGAGATAAATTGGATAGGCGATCCATTTTATGTTACTTTGTGGGATATCCAAGGAATTCAGTTGTATACTATTTCTATCATCCCCAAGAAACAAAGGTGTTTGTTTCTAGTAATGCAACCTTTTTTGGAAAAGGAATTTCTATTGGATAGAAAATGGGAGATGATAGAACCCGAAGAGGTTCGAGAGACACCCACAATTGTAGAACCCACACCCGAAGAGCCAAGAGAGGAGATACAAGCTCTTAGAAGATCCGAGAGAGTCTCGAAACCACTTATGAGGTATGGTCTTCTTCTTGAAGAGGGCCATGATGAGCCTAACCATGGATGTGATCCAAGGACCTTCAAGGCGTTATTTGATGTCGATTCATCCAAATGGATTGAAGCTATGAAATCTGAGAAAAATTCCATGCATTAGAACCAAGTGTGGAATCTTGTGGATCCACCCGAGGGAACTGTTCAAATAGGGTGTAAATGGATTTACAAGAGGAAACTTGGGGCGGCTGGGAAGGTATTGACCTTCAAGGCGCGATTGGTGGCAAAAGGATATACTCAAAGACAAGGAGTTGACTTTGAGGAAACCTTTTCTCCAGTTGCAATGTTCAAATCTATAAGGATATTGCTAGTCATAGCTGTATGGTATGACTATGAGATATGGCAGATAGATGTCATGACAGCCTTTCTTAATGGGGATATTAAGGAAGTGATTTACATGTCTCAACCTGACGGGTTTACTGAAAGGGGATCGATTAAGGTGCCCGAATGCGCAACGAAAGTTTCATAAATATTTTAGAATGCAAAAGCGGGCACCCTAATCACTATGATGTGTAGCAAATACAAAAAACACAAAATGTCATACATAGGGTGTTTTGAAAAAATATACCTATCTCTCTCAAGATTTATGTTGGCTCCATCTTAGTTGTCAAAAAACTAAGCTCTTGAAGGGATGACCCAATCTACAAGCTTTCCAATGAGCACTCCTTGCTCAAAATAAAGCCCACCACCAACAAGCTAGTTCCCCTCTAATTTTGCATTAGAAAAATTAAAGGATTTTTCTTTGAGAAGTGTTTTCTTTCCTCAACAATTGAAGAAGTAAAATTGGAGAGAATTGACCCTAAAATTTCGGCCAAGGCATGTCTGTAGAGAAGATTAAAACTTTCTTGGTTATGGAAAAAGTTAAAGCAAAAAGTTGCGTGTGCATGCCATGCCATTAACTCAAAAGTTCCCTCCAACCCTTCACCTCCCAAGCATGCATTTTGTTTGGGCTTGTAATAATTACAAGGCCTATGGACTTTTATTTAAATGTCTCAAACATATTTGAGACCATTTAAACTTTACTTGATTTTACTCAATCCCACTAGTTTAATAATTATTTCTAATTGGGCTCTACAAGGCCCAATGTAATTTAATTAATTCAACACACGAATTAATTTAATTATTTGGACTCTACTAAGTCCACCAGTGTTTAAGTAATTCAACACTTGAATTAATTAAATTTAGTCCATAATAATGTTTATGAAAATCATAATTTTCAAATACATTATTTATTTGGCCAACTTTTAATTTAGGAACACTTCCTCAAATTAGTGTTCCTAAATTAAAAGTCACATTCCCCTTATTGAAGTCATACTTCTAGTTTTCTTGTGCTTATAAACTTCTTTATAAGCAGTTCAACACATTGAACTATTTTTACTTCTCAACGGGATCTAGAAAGTTAGCATTTGTGTAGCCCTCAATGGTTCATTGATACAACTAGCCGCAGGTTCACATCTCTATGTGATTCGGACAGAACATGTCCTTATATGAGCATACCCCAATTGCTCCATTCTTAATTATCAACTCCTTGACAATAAGAACGTCATAACTCTAATCTGATAGTACCCAACCAATCATGTTAAACGCCTAGCATCATCGCTTACATGATTCTCTAGGTATCAAATGATAGTGCCTGCAAGAACTAATCTATTATGGTTAGCGTATAGTACGGTCCATTTAACTCATATATCCCGACCGATTCAACAACTATTTGTATATCGAGAGCTGTCAAGGAAACGATACTATGTGTCATGTCTTAGTTGCATCGATGGTGTAATTTATCAAATCCCTTTCATAATTACCACCATACTCTGATAAAATATTTCATACTACATACACATTGGATATCAATACCCGAAGGTAAGCGGTGAATCCCCGACTACAATGCATCGACTCCTATATGTTTCGACAAAGCACCCAACCTTACCACCTGATGACCCCATGAGAGTCGGTAAACAAGTCAAAGTGCAATGCTAGCATATAGAGTCTCAATGTTTTCCCGGGTCATAAGGACTAATGGTGTACAACCAACCATAAATTAGGACCTTTCCACTCGATAAGTGAGAACCACTTTGAAAGTCCTTAATGGAGTGTTGTTCAGTGTACTCTACAAAGAGCACCTATCTGCATGTTCGGACATCACAATGTCTCCAAACAATTAAATATGGTACTCACATCGCAGATACTAGTCTCGAATTAGAGCGGCCTGTATCCTTCATAACGGCGGCTGAATCCACCATGAACTGTTTAGAATACACAGTATTGCAAATATGAGTTTCATTATTCTCATCATATTAGCATCTCATATTATTTCTACTATTTGTATATTCAAGAACTTTATCTATGCAACTATCATGGGTATACAGATAAAGATGTGCCAAAACAATAATTTAAAATATTATTAAAATAAATATTGTTTATACATAGAGTTTCATTGTAAACACTCGGCCAACATTTGGCTCGACGAGCACCTACTCTAACATTTACATCTATCGGAAGTGAGCATATGGAATACAAACTTCAGAGACTGATGTAGAGATAGAGGCGATGACACGCATTCTGTATGCATCCGCAATTGGTAGCATCATGTATGGGTTGATATCTACACATCTTGACTTGGCTTTTGCACTAAGTGTAGTGAGTAGATATCAATCAAACCCTGGTCTTCCACACTGGAATGCTGTTAAATTGGAAGGCTATACCGACTCTAGCTTCCAAAGCGATATCGATGACTCGAAGTCAACCTCTGGGTTTGTATTCATGTTCAATGGTGTTGCTGTCTCTTGGAAGAGTTCCAAGCAAGACAGTACTGTGGATTCTACCACTAAGGCCGAATACATTGCTGCATCAGCTGCAGCAAAGGAGGCTGTTTGGATGAAGAATTTCGTCCAAGAGTTGGGCGTCTTTCCTAATGAAGTTGCTCCTGTCCCGGTGTTTTGTGACAACACGGGAGCTATATGTCAAGAAAAAGAGCCAAGGTCTCATCAGAAGTTCAAACAGGTATTGAGAAAGTACCACATCCTCCGAGAGATTGTGGAAAGAGGAGAAGTGTCGATTGACAAAGTCGGCTCCGCAGATAATGTTGCTGATCCGCTAACTAAGCCTTTACTTGGACCATTATTCGAGAGGCATCGCGAATCGATGTGTTTGAAGCATATGGGTAGTTGGCTCTAGTGCAAGTAGGAGATTGTTAGAGTAGGTGCCCGTTGAGCCAAGTGTTGGCCGATGGTTCATGTTGAAACTCTATGTATAAACAATCTTTATTTTAATAATATTTGAAATTATTGTTTTGGCATATCTTTATCTGTACTCCCATGCTAGTTGTATAGATAAAGTCCTTGAATATACAAATTGTAGAAAGAATATGGGATGCTCAAATGATGAGTATGATGAAACTCATATTTGGAATACTGTATATTCTAAACAGTTCCTAGTCGATTCAGCCGCCGCTAAGAAGGATATAGGCCGCTCGAGTTCGAGACTAGTATCTGCGATGTGAGTACCATGTTTCATTGTTTGGAGACCTTGTGATGTCCGAACATGCAGATAGGTGCTCCTTGTAGAGTGCACTGAACAACCCTCCATATAGGACTTTTCAAGTGGTTCTCACATATCAAGTGGAAATGTCTTAGTTTATGGTTGTACACCATTAGTCCTTATGACCCGGGACACCAATGAGACTCTATGAGCTAGCACTGCACTTTGACTTGTTTACCGACTGCCATGGCGTCATCAGGTGGCAAGGTTGGGTGTTTTGTCGAAACGTATAGGAGTCGATGCATTGTAGTTGGGGATTCACCATTTACCTTCGGGTATGGATATCCTATGTGATCTCATGTATATGTAGTTTGAAATCTCTGATCAGAGTATGGTGGAAATTATGTAAGGGATTTCATATATTACACCATCGATGCAACTACGACATGACACGGAGTATCAATTCTTTGACAGCTCTCGATAAACCAAGAGTTGTCGAATCGATAGGGATATATGAGTTGAAGGGACAGTACTGTACGCTAACCATAATTGAATGGTTCTTGCAGGCACTATCATTTGATACCTAGGGAATCATGTAAGCGTTGCTGCTAGGCGTTTAACATGATTGGTTGGGTACTATCAGACTTGAGTTCTGACGTTCTTATTATCTAGGAGTTGATAAGTAATAATGGAGCAATTGAGGTATGCTCATATATGGACATATTTAGTCCTGAATCACATGGAGATGTGAACACACGGCTAGTTGTATCAATGAAAATTGAGGGCCACACAAGTGCTAAATTTCTAGATCCCGTCGAGAAGTAAAATATAGTTCAATGTGTTGAACGGCTTATAAAATAGTTATAAGCACAAGAAAAATTAGAAGTATGACTTCTATAAGGGAAATGTAACTTTTGATTTGTGGAAGTGTTCCTAAATTAAAAGTTGGTCAATTAAATAATGTATTTGAAAATTTGTGATTTTCATAAAAATTATTATGGACCAAATTAAATTAATTGAAGTGTTGAATTAGTTAAACATAGTGGACCTAGTAGAGTTCAAATAATTAAATTAATTCAAGTGTTGAATTAATTAAATAACTGTAATGCCCCGAAAATTTGAGGATCCACGCGAACCACATGCATAAAAATTATTAAATTCTCTTGTATTTTAATTATTTATTTAATTGCATTAATTAATTATGTTGTGCATATTTGCATGTTTGAAATATATTTTTCTACATGGTTGCAATAAAATGTATTTTTAAAGGTTATTCGAGTTGCGATCGAGGAACGAAGACCGAGGGCTGAAAAATAGAAAATATTTTTATTAAATAATTATTTTTAATTATTTTAAATATGGGTGAAGCTTTTTCATATTTTCGAAAATAAGGGGTTTTGAGGTAATTTTATCGGTGTTGGATTTTTAACAAAAATGCGAGCGTTTTGGCAACCCGGCTATTAAATTCACAAACTTATTTTTGAAACAACCCCCTCTCATGACATTTAATTTAAAAGGAAAAGCATACGCGGAAGCATTTGAAATTAAACGGGGAAGAACATTAAATCATTTACATCATAAGCATTTTCAAAATTCGTCTACATAAACATTCACTTTTAAATCCTTCAAAAGAAAACCGAAAGTCAACATCATTCACCCCATAATTTCCAATCTAAAAGTTTCATAACAAAAGTTCAAAAGTTTCCCTTCCATAGCTATATGACTTTTTCCTCCTCGGACAATCCGCTTCAATCCTTTTTATCACCTGCATCACAAGACATTAACTTGAATAAGATAAAACTCAGTAAGCAGAAAGCTGTACATAACAAATACATATACATAGGCTTGGCTTGGAACATGGCTATAGCAATGGCAATGAACAATGAATCAGTGGCAATGAACAATGAATCAATGGCAATAAACAATGAATAATACCATCTTCAATGAACAATAGATAACAAAGCAGTAATATATCAAAACTGTGAGATGAATTAAAGGTAAGGAAATGATATTCTGTGACCTGTGACCTGTGGATAGTATCTCTTTGATATATAAATATATCAAAACTGTGAGAGATACTCATAATCATGTGATTGGCCAATGACATGCATGAATTACTATCATTCCTTGGCTTTAATCATAGGGAACTTAATTTGGGAATTTTAACAAATACTTGGTAGGCAACAATAAAGAACTAGCTCCTTATCAATGAATTCAATGGTATTCTTGGCTCAATGAACAAATAACAATACATACATCAATAATCTAACAATGGCAGGAGCTAGACATCAATAAACATGACTTATATACATATATATCATGTGAGCACTTGAAAGGAAGCTTCTACTTACAACCACGAGCACAATGGCTGCTAATGTAACCTTGATTGAATTCCTACATCAATAAACATAATAATAACCAACAATTATCAACATTAATTCAAGGAATCAACAATTCAACTTAACCCTTCCTTACTTCAAACCCTCCCAACTCCAAGAATATAAAAGTTCATACTTTATAGCTTGAAGTCTAAGATAGGAGACTCTAAAATCCAACTATAAACCTTGAAATTGGAGTAGAGAATGAAGGAGAGTAAATCTTGACGGGAAAAGAGCTAGGAACGATCCAAGGAAAAAGAAGAAATGAGAAGTGAGTAGAATAGTGTAGAAAGTGGATTAAAAGCCTATAAATACACAAAAAAAAAAATGTTTTCCACGCCATAGACACGGACCCCGTGCCGTCCTCCGTGTAGAGGTCCGTGTACACACGTAGGGGTCAGTGTACAGGTCTGTGTACCCTCTACAAAGGGCCAAAAGTGCATTTTTTCTTCCGAATTAGCCAAAGTGGTAAAATTAAAGTTGTATCCCTATGTGTTTTCTTGCATCTCCAATTAGCCCCATGTCATTTGAAGGTCTGAGTAAAAAAATATGCTCATTCTCCCAACATGTGTCAGTGCAGGAACAATGAAACAAACGACACACTTCGGGCCAATTTTGGCTCGTCTTCCCTAATGATTTGAACAAAACTCAAAACATGAAAATTATAGCCTTATACCTTATCTTTCCAATGACATTGGCCTCACATCAATTGGAGCAATAAACAAAACATTATACTAAAAACCACAACAACTGCCACATTTTTCATACCGTTTCTGCACTTCCATTTCCTATTTGGCTCAAAATCAACTTTCTATTCTACACATGCATTTCTTTAATCATCACCAACTATGAACATAATACCAAAACAATAACCATAAACAATGACCATATTTTAACCATTCCAATAAACATAACCATTACACATAATCTCAACCATCAAACCATATGAAATATCCATTACCATAATAAACCATAAATATCCAATAACCATATCTCCTAAACACCCAACCAAAAATAATATCATAAACAATAAAATGCTAAAAGGTTGGGATATTACAATTTTAATCAAAACTATGATAATATTTTAATTAATTCCTAAATCAAGCACTAGTGGGCTTAATTTGGGGGCTTAGTGGGCTTAAGCTTGATTAAGGAAATTAGTTGTATATATTATGTAAAACACCCCAAACTCCACACAACACACACGCCTCAATTTTTCAGAAATTTGGCACACCAAAACACTCCATAATCACACGGTTCACACACAACAAATTGAGAAGAAAATTTTTTCGAAAAGCTCAAGGGAAAAGTTCAAGCCAAGGTTTTGCCCCGTTCTTCGTCATCGTTAACGAATAAATCGTGCGTTTAAAATGCAAAAGCACGCCATATTCTTCCTTTACTCATCATCATACCATATTATGTAATTATGTTTGAAATTGCATGAAATCTAGTGGCACCTTTTAAGATTTTCGTTTATGCCTCTTTTATGGTTTTTAAAACATGCATGTTGATCTAAAAATCATGAATTTCTTGAACCTAAGGGCTGCCATGATTTAGGTTATGATAACACATTGTTTTACATGGGTTTGAAGGCCTAGAACACACCACACACGGTGGTAGAACAAAAGAAAACAAGCTGGAACAGAAAGTGAGTTGTGTGTATGTCAAGGGCTTGATTTCATGGGTTATGGGACTTGGATTGCTTAGGGCTGGGACCAGGGCTAGCTATGGTCCATGAGGGGTCAAGGGAAGAGTCCTAGCCACGTTAGGACTCGAGATAAGAGGCTGGGAAGGAGTCCTAGCAAGCTAGGACTCCACCCGAGAGCATGCCAAGGAAGCTGCGCAGATGTGCAGCAACTTGTGCAGGGTCAGTGGCTAGGCCAGGGGCTTTGGGGCTGGGCTATGCTAGGTCCTTAGGGTCCTAAGAAGGTGCACAATGGTTTGGGCAAGGGCTGGTGAGGCCTGGTTGGTTGCTGTGCGAGAGGGAACATGAGGGAAGCATGGCAGCATGTGATGCGCGAGAGGTTGCTGTCGTGAGTGCTGCTTCGGGCGCGATTTCAAGGGCTTGGGATGTCCTGGGCTTGGTTTGGGCATGGTCCAGGGATGGCTAGGGTCGGTTGGGGCTCGGTGGTTAAGGGCTGGTAGAAGTCCTAGACTAGTTAGGAGTCATATGGTTCATGGGAGTCTAACGCAGAAAACATGCAGAACTTGGGTCACTTTCCAGGAGGTTTTTGAGCGGGCCAGGGCTGGTTTTTCGGGCTGGACTTGGTCACTAGGGTCCATAGGTGGGTTGGATAGGTTTTGGTTCAAGGTGGTTTGGGTGTGGCTCGAGTAAATTGGGAGATAGCTCGGCGTGTTCGTCGATGTGTCAAGAACAAAAATAATAAAGCTAAAAATGAATCCGTGGGTCCACGGGTGTGGCTCATGACTTAGAAGGGTATAATAAATAATGAAAATGTTATGTTTAAAATTTGGGATTAAAATAACGAGTTTTAGATTTGATCGGGATTTAATCGCCTCACGATACGTTAATTAACGAGTTAATTGAAACGCCTAGTTTTAAGATTTATAAAATTATGAAAAATTATATTTAAGCTCAAATAATTATTATAAGTCTAATTTTTTAATTTGGGAATTTTATAATAATGTTTGGTTTAATTCGGGATTAAAACGCATTAATTCGTCACATTTAAAGATTATTTTAAAAGTCCTCGATTTATGCTAAATAAAAATATGAGAAAATTCATGTAAGCTTAAGTAATTATTTTTGACATATTAGAGTCAATTGAATTAAGAAAAAGTCGAAAACATGAAATTTTATGTCCAGGGGTAAAACAGTCATTATACACCTAGAAATTAGTAAACGTCATGGCAGTGCCCTGAATGCTATTTTATATGCTAATCTGATGATTTTAAATGATTATGAATGCTTATGAATTTTTATATGTTAAAATGTCAATTTTAAATATTTATGGAATTTTTTTGTTTATGAATTTTTATGTTAAAATGTTTATTTTAAACGTTTATGATTTAAATGTTTATTTTAAACGTTTATGATGTTAAAATGTTTATTTTAAAATGTTTATGGCTTTTTATGATTTTTATTTGTTAAAACGTTTATTTTAAAAGTTTATGGATTTTTATGATTTAACATTGGCATTTAAAAGTTATTTTGCATGCTTGGTTTAAAAGAAAAACGATATTATATGCATGTTTTTATTAAGTGATGGAAATACGAAATGTTGAAGGACGTGAAGGGTTTGTGAGTACTGCATGTTGGAGATATCGTGAGGATTATGGTCCTAGTGGGAGCCCGACGATCCTGTTTACCTGGATACGGATACGAATACGAATACGAATATGTTAATACTTTGGCCAAGGCCTAGTTGACCGATGAGAGTGTCGCTGGTATCCTCGCCGCCCAGTACTGTGGTTTTTATAGATGGATCCATCGCGCAATACGTTTAAGAATACGAATCACAATCACGATCTGAATTCAACAAACATGAATATGCATATGGATACGAATATTAATATGAATATGAATACGAATATGGATATGGATATGAATATGAATATTTTTATGTTGATATGAAAATGTTTATGAAAAAAAGTTTACGAAAATGTTATTGTTTTAAAGGTTATGCATATTCATGAAAACGATATTTTAAATAAAAGTATTTTCACTATTGCTTGTGATTTTATACATATTACTTGTTATCAAGATTATGGTGTGTTGAGTCTTTAGACTCACTAGGTGTGATTGATGCAGATGCTATTGATTATGAATATGTTAAAGGAGGTCTAGATGGTTGACTTTGCTGGACTGAAGGTGCACATAACCCGAGGACTGTCGTTAGTTTTCCGCCCTAGTTATGATTTATGATTTTAAGTAATGTTAAGGATATTTTTACGACTTTTTATTTATGCTTTTTGAGAGATTTTGAGAGGTTTAGTATGAGCTACTCTTTTCAACATTTATTGCTTTTTAAGTTTGGTAAAACGATTTACGATTTCTTGTTTGACGTTCCCCTTGGATTTTCAAGTACTAGTTGGATGTTTATTTTAAAAATGGTACAAAAGTATTTTTTGTATATGTATATGTATAGACTGAATATGTGAGAGAAAAAAAAAATTTCTAGCACGATTTAAGAAAACGAATAGCAGACGTTTCGATAACATTGGGCCTTGTAGAGCCCAATTAGAAATAATTATCAAACTTGTGGGCTTGAGTAAAATCAAGTAAGGTTTAATTGGTCTCAAATTTGTTTGAGACAATTTAAATAAAAGTCCATGGGCCTTCTAATTGTTACGAGCCCAAACAAATTGCATGCTTGGAATGTGAAGGGTTGGAGGCAACTTTTGAGTTAATGGCATGGCATGCACATGTAACTTTTTGCTTTAGCTTTTTGCACAACCAAGACTACTCGTCCTTCTCTCCATACACAACCTCTTGGCCGAAATTTTTGATGATTATTCTCTCAATTTTCTTCTTCAATTGTTAAGGTATGAAAACACTTCTCAAAAGCAAAATCTTCTAATTTTTCTAGTGCAAAATTAGAGGGGAACTAGCTTGTTGGTGGTGGGCTATATTTTGAGCAAAGAGTGCTCAAATGAGGCTTGTAGATTGTCATCCTTTGAAGAGCTTAGTTGTTTGACAACTAAGTTGGAGCCACAATCAATCTTTGGGATGGATAGGTAATTTCTAAAACACCTTATGTATGACATTTTGTGATTTTCTTATTTGCTACACACTATAGGATTGAGGTGTTCGATTTTTGCGCATGAAAAATTATTTTGAAACTTCCGTTGCGCATTCGGGCACCTTAATCGATCCCCTTTCATTTCTTTTGAATGTCTACTATGGCATGGTTTTTATCTAACCAGTCCATTCCCAGAATGACGTCAAACTCAATCATATTGAGTTGAATTAATTCCGCCTTAAAAATTTGTTTACTGATACAAACTTGACGGTTTCGATACACCTTGTGATTTAAATTGTTTTGTTAGCAGATGTTGCCACTCTTAATGGTTCAGTAAGAATTTCATGCTCAAGTTTCAGCTTCTTAGAAAATCTTCTAGACAAAAATGAGTGCGTAGCACCACAATCAAACAAAACGTATGCAGGTATTTCATTGAGTAAGATAGTACCTACACCAAAGAACCACTTCGTTGGTGTTATCATCTTCTTCCTGGGTTATTGCATACACCCGAGCATTAGTCTTGTTTTCATTTGGTTTGTTGGGTCTCGTCCCTTTGTCTTTGTTGTCTGGACAGTCCATAATCCTGTGACCCACTTTACCGCATTTGAAACAAGCACCTGTTTTCCGATAACTTTCCCCAATGTGCTTTTGTCGACAAGTATCGCACCACTTTCCTTCTGTATTGCCAGCACTGTTAAAGATTCCTCTTGAAGGGCCACTTGAATAGTTTGGCTTCTTGAATTTCGGACCATTCTGAGAAGATTGACTGACCAATGGTCTCTTGTTCTTGTTCTCTTCTTCACGAAGTTTGATATCCGTCTTCGCGCCCATCAAATCAGCAAAATTGTTTGGATTGAATACCGCCAAAGCCGATTGAATCCGGCTGCTCAATCCTTTCTTAAAACGATGCATTTTCAATGTTTTATCGGACATGATCGTTGGAACGTAGGTTCCCAGATCATTGAACTTCGAAGTGTATTCCATTACTGTCATGTCCGATGTTTGCTTGAAGTTTTCAAACTCGCTCAACTTCTGCAGACGAAATTCGGCTGGGTAGTATTGTTTCAAAAATTATCTTCTGAAAGTCTGCAATGTGATCTACTCCACCTCAGCCAGAGATGGGGATAGAGTTTCCCACCACTTTCGTGCTCTATCCTCTAGAAAAAGGGCCACAAATTCCACTCATAATCCTTCAGGTACTTCCAGTAGGTGTAGTTGCGTCTCAACATTCTTGAGCCAGTTATGGCTGACTTCTGGATTTGGGTTTCCATCAAAATTTGGGACTCGATTTCTTCTCAGAGATTCATAATGATATTTTATCCCACGTGGTTGTGGTTCCGGTGGTGATTGAATGGCGTTGGCGAGAGGGCACACAATTCCTTGCAACGTGGCGGCTACTATGGTGGCTATAGCCATCATATCTTCCCGGCTGAGATTTACCTTTGGGGGATTCTCATCTTCGCTTTGATTAACTCTTCTGCGTTTCGATTGTTTCTGGGTGGTCTGTCTGCCATTTCCTATAAACATTTATTTTAATAATTTATTTATTTTGAAACAATGTATAATCAAAGAAATTGTTGAAGTCCTTACAATCAGTCTTTTTAAAGAAAACAATTAATCCTAAGGATTCTGAATGCAATCGAAGCTTATACTAGGAATCATCACCCTACTCATCTATAACTTCATCGTCTCCTACTGCCTCATTAATTTCTTATTCTTCAATAGGATTTTCTTCTTGGTTAGCTTCGAGTTCTTCTAAGAGCTCCGCCATATTGATCATGTTATTCTGTAGTTGATCAATATGATTTTGCAACTGTGTGTTGTGGTGGTCAAGGTTGTTTGCTTGATCATGAAGCTCCTGTATTGTTGATTGGTTTACTTTCTCATCGATTTCTTGTTCTTTGATCTGTTCCTCAAGACGGCATTGTGTTTTGAGAAGGCTATCATCTCGGATTTGGAGTGTAAGAATTCTATCATGCGCTTTGTTCAATTATCTTTTTGTGATATCGTGTTGACGTTCAGATTCCAGGTGATAGGCCGCATAGCATCTAACGTCTTCGCGCAATCTTTTCTCCTCCTCTCTGGCCTCAAGAAGATCTTCCATCATGCATACGTTATTCCCATCCAACTGGTAGTTATCCTTCTCGAGTTTTTCTTTTTTATCTTTCAATGTTTTAATCTCTGTCTCCTTTTCCCTGAGCTGTTTTTGAAGTTCAGTTATAATGCTTTGAAGATCCATGTTTGTTTCCTATAAAAAAAAACATTTTTTAATTGATAAAATATTCATCAATGTTTAAATGTGCAATAATTTAAAGATAATTTTTTTTATTTAAATAAGACGTTACACTTAATACCTTTCCAATAATATTTTTATTACAATCATAATACTAATCTAGTCTAGTCGATCATATCTCCGTCGTCACTCTCGCTATCGTTGCCGACCACTTCCATCGGTGCCTTCTCCTCCTCCGCCATGTTCTCTACCACTAGATGCAAGTGGTTGTTCTGGTCTTGAAGCCAATCCATGGTGGCGCGAAGCTTTGAAATATATCGCTCTTGCTTGGTGTTGAACTGGTCTTGCCGCTGCCGAGCCTAAGTAACGCACTCTCTCTCCATCTCTACTCTCTCTATCAAATCCCTGTTTAGTGAAGCTAAGCGCGCGATGCAAGCTGAATCAGTCGGTATCTGTAGAAGTTGGCTCTCAGCGAAATCCAAATGATGAGTAAGTCGCTGCACGTCTGTCTCAAGTATGTCTCTAATCTCGCTAAGCTCCAGCTTCTCTAGTCTTTCCTTAGCGAGTTGCGCCTTCAAAGCCGCAATCTCCCTAGCCTGGTTATCTATCGTGAGTTGGCGCATACGAAGGGCAGCCTGAGCGCGAGTACGTGGAGCAGCCATTTCCTAGGATCAAATCGAGGTAAAATATTATAATCATATAAAGGACAGAAAGGCACAAATAATAAAAACAAAGCTCTCGTAGAATTTTCGATACTGAGAATTTCGCAGAAAGATTGAAGGGATAGATTTTGAAGTTGTTTGAAATTTAGGGAACACATGAAAGTTGGACTCAGATTGGGATGCACTAGGCTTTTGCCAAAATTTGACTAAAAATTTGAATTAGTCAAATTTTGGCAATCAAAATCCCACCGGGATTATGAACCTGGCGGCTCTGATACCACTTAAATGTCACACCCCGTGTCCGAAGCGTCGGTGACATCCGACATTGTTTAGCAATTACTTGAAAACAATTAAGCCTCGTATCAAAATGCCAAAAACCAGTCTTTTTCATAAATTAAACATTGTCTTTACATTGACAATAGAAATAAAAATATATCAGAGATGCAAATGCGGAAACTGAACAAAAGAAAATAAAGTCTTGATTTCTTGTATCTTGTTCGTCGACTACCATCCGCAGAAGGCTTCTTATTCTTCCTCATTCAATTGTTCTTCATTTTTTTTCTGAAAATTGTAAGGGGTGAGTGTTTTTGAAAACACTCAGGAAATGGAGGGTCGATCGATTTCCAATGATACATATAGTACTTATTTTTTAAAACATTTCTTTAACTAACTTTCAAATCTTATTACTTTTAACTTATCATAGCAGAAACGAATTGAATATGAGACAGAAGTTAACAGATGATTCAGAGCATTTCAGAAACAGATCAGATCAATTCAGAACAGACACAACACTATTAATCATCTCATTTTCATGGTGAAATTGTCCCCAATATGTTAATCCTCTAAGGGGTGAGGCCAGAACACAATTCTATACCCACTGAAGGGGGCCAGACAGAACATGGTTTTATACCCACCAATGGGGGCCAGACATAATTACAATTCTCATCCCATATTAAATTGATTTGTAACAATGCATCACAGAATTCCGATTTTATCAGACCGAACCTATTAGAATTTCAGACGGATGCAGCGGAATCAAAGAATTTCGAAGAACAGAAGAAAACATATAATCGATCGAAATTTTAAACAGAATAGACTGAATTTTCGAAAAAAAGAGGACACACATACATGCATGTCATATTATTAATATGCAAAATTTAAATTACAAGAATATACCTAACAAAAACCCACTTACTGAATTTTGAACGTAGACTCGAAATTTTTAGATTTTGGCACCAAGTTTCCTTCCGAAAATTTAACAGCACTTCGTTGTGTTGCTGGAATAAATAGTGTCATCGATTCATCAGCACCTCGACGTAGAAATTTAGCACTCGAAGACACGAAACTTCTTCTTGCCTAGGCCGAAATTTTGAGAAGATTGGTGGAGGGTGAGGGCCGAAACTTTGAGAGATTGTGAGGGATTTTTTTTGTAGTGCATTTTGTATGTGGTCTTGGGAGGTATTTATAGAAAGAAAAATGACCATCCATCTAGCCATGGACGCCCCCTTGCCCCCCAAGTCACCATAAATGTGATCAAGCTCGATATAAAGCACCAAAGGTCTTTTCTTGCACCATAAATGTAATATCCCAACCTTTTAGCATTTTATTGTTTATGATATTGTTTTTGGTTGGGTGTTTAGGAAATATGGCTATTGGATATTTATGGTTTATTATGGTAATGGATATATCATATGGTTTGATGGTTGAGATTATGTGTAATGGTTATGTTTATTGGAATGGTTAAAATATGTTCATTGTTTATGGATATTGTTTTGGTATTATGTTCATAGTTGGTGATGATTAAAGAAATGCATGGGTAGAATAGAAAGTTGATTTTGAGCCAAATAGGAAATGGAAGTGCATAAACGGTATGAAAAATGTGGCAGTTATTGTGGTTTTTAATATAATGTTTTGTTTATTGCTCCAATTGATGTGAGGCCAATTGCATTAAAAAGATAAGGTATAAGGCTATAACTTTCATGTTTTGAGTTTTGTTCAAATCATTAGGGAAAACGAGCCAAAAGTGGCCCGAAGTCTGTCGTTTGTTTCGTTGTTCCTACACTGACACATGTTGGGAGAATGACCATAACCTTTTACTCAGACCTTCAAATGACATGAGGCCAATTGGAGATGCAAGAAAACACATAGGGCTACAACTTATATGTTTACCACTTTGGCTAATTCGGAAGAAAAAAAGCAGTTTTGGCCCTTGGAAGAGGGTACACGGACCTGTACACGGACCCCTACCCGGGGTCCGGGTCTTGCCATGAAAAATGAGTGATTTCCAGTGTGTGCACGGACCTATACACGGAGGGGGGCAGGGGGTCCGTGTCGAAGGCATAGAAAACACGTTTTTGGTGTATTTGAAGGCTTATTAACTTAATTCTAGATGCTTCTCCTCACTTCTCATTTCTCTCTTTTCCCTTGAAGCGTTCCTTGCCCTTCTACTCTAAGGTTTTCTTCTCTTCATTTTTCTACTCCAAGTTCAAGAATTTTAGTTGATTTTTAGTGTCTTCTATCTTAGAATTTAAGCTACAAGGTAAGAATTCTATTATTGGAGCTGGAAGAGTTTGAGATATTGAGGTTTATATTGAAGGGTTAAGTTGAATTGATTGATTCCTTGGATTATTGGTAATTATTTATTGTTATTGTTGAGATTATTGTTGTAGGAATCATTCAAGATCATCATAGCAACCATAGTGCTTGTGGGTAGTAAGTAGAAGCTTTCCCTTTCAAATGCTCACACGATATATATGTATATAAGCAATGTTTATTGATGTCTAGCTCCTTCCATTGTCATATTGTTGATGTATGTATTGCTATTTGTTCATTGATCCAAGAATACCATTGAATTCATTGATAAAGAGCTAGTACTCTATTGTTGCCTACCAAGTATTTGTTAAATTGCCTCAATGAAATTTCCTATAATTGAAGCCAAGGAATGATAGTTATTACATGCATGTCATTGGCCAATCACATGATTATGAGTATCTCTCACAGTTTTGATATATTTATATATCAAAGAGATACCATCCACAGGTCACAGGTCACAGGTCATAGAACTATCATTTCATTTCCTTTTCTTTAATTTATGCCATGAAATACCATCTATATTGCTTTGTTATCTATTGTTCATTGAAGATGGTATTATTTATTGTTTATTGCCATTGATTCATTGTTCATTGCCACAGATTCATTGTCCATTGCCATTGCTATAGCCATGTTCCAAGCCAAGCCAATGTATATGTATTTGTTATGTACAGCTTTCTGCTTACTGAGTTTTATCTCATTCTAGTTAATATCATGTGATGCAGGTGATAAAAAAGATTGATGTGAATTTTCCGAGGCAGGAGAAGTCATATAATAGGCAATGGGAAAGATTTTGTTTGTTCATGTCACTTTTTTTTTTGTTTATGGTGAACACGAGAAGTTTCATTAATTGCTAAAAAGAAATTATGGGGTGAATGATGTTGACTTTGGGTTTTCTTTTGGATGATACAAAAGTTAATGTTTATGTAAACTAATTTTGAAAATGTTATGACGTTAAATGGGATATTGTTCTTTCCCTTTCAAATGTTAATACTTTTGCGTATGTTTTTCCATTTAAATTTAAATGTCATGAGAGGGGGTTGTTTCAATAAATGTGTCCTAACCTCTTAGCTCCTCCCTTAGCACCTTCATGACTTAACAAAAAGGTCATTTCTTGCACAATTAACTTATCCAAGCCCTTAGCTCCTCCTTTAGCTCTCTCATGGGTTAAATCAATAGTCATTTCTTACACATTTAACTTGTCCAATCCCTTAACTCCTCCTTTAGCTCCCTCTTTGGTCCTTTTAGGACAAGCATGGTTGAACTTCTTTGAGCTGAAAGATCGAGTCCTTGAGATGGGATTTTACTCCTCCAGTGAAAATTCTTTGATGGATGCGGTTACTTGCAGCTTGGCCTCACGTTGAGCCAATCCCCGAGCCTTGGAGCCACTTCCTCGAGTTAAGTTAGCTGAAATTTAAGTTCATATTTGAGTTTTATAGTTAGAATGAAAGTTGTTGAGCTTAGTTTAAGCTAAATTTTAAATTTGTATTTCTTACGTTATTCACTTGGGATTGGAAATTCTGGGTTCTCACACGGGCAGTAAAAGACGTCCGCCCGGGTGCCGCCTCATGTATAAAAAGATAAGTATCGACTTTTCCAAGCATTTCTACCATTCTCCACTTCATTTACAGCAAGAACACGAAGCAAAACAAGAAATCTTCTTCCCAAAAGCTCCCTTCTTCATTCCTTTCATCATTTTAAAGTTAGAATTAAATTCTCCATCACAAAAACTTCCTAAGGGTGTAATTTTTTTTCTCTTTTAGTTGTTCTACATGTAGAGGACAATAAAGGAATGATTTTCACCTAGTATATACGTAGAAATTGGTTTATTGATGTATTTGACAGTATAGAAGTGAAAAACAACGTCTCAAACCAGTATTCGTACGCTTGGACTGTAAGTTGGCATGTTCTTGAAGTAATACATGAGTAATATTATGATTTCAAATGCTTCACATTGATTTTTGTTATATGTACATTGTTAGTATGTTTATTGATGAAAACATAGCACCATATTTATTCCATATGTATTAAATATGAAAGAAACTCATGAATATTGAAGATGGGTGCTATGACATGAACATGAACATGAAAAGAAAATGACTGATTTTTATGTGATATAGAGCTTGTTGACATAATGGGTGGTTTTAAGTCCACCAAACCTATTGGCCAATATATGATCATGAGGCGTGGGGTTGCCAACGGTTGCTCCCTGACGTCCAACACAGTAGTAGCTATATAATAAAGCAAGCACGGTAGTACAAGTCAACTAATGAGGCTAAAGTACAAAAATGAACATGAATATATGCTATAGTATGACATGGTTTAAAGATTCATTGTTGATCACGACTTGATATGTATGTTCCTTCTACGCATATTGATACGTATAAGTGCCAACTTATTGAGTTTTATAAACTCACATAGCTCATGTATTACAGGATCAGGTAATGAAGATATATAGGATGCCGGTTGGCCAATGGATGCTTGTGACGTGCCTCACCTTGACAAGAACCGGGATATCTTATTGTATAGCTTTTGCATATGTATTATAATGAATTTAATGTCAGGGTTTGAAACAAGTTTTTACAAGGTGTATGTCTATGTGCATAATGATACAGAATATGTTTGTCTATAAGGATAAGATTATATGTACATATTGTTATTGTTTCTTGAGTGTGGGTGTATTCAAAATATAGGGACATCATTCCGAAATTATTATAAACCGTCATATTGATGCCTCTTGTTTAAATTGCTTCATAATATAGATATATCATTCAAATCCTATTTCGATTACGGAAATCATGTCAAGTATAGAGTAAGGGTGTGATACGTTAAGTGATTAGCTTTTTGATGATAGCATGCCTAAGAGGTCAAGTCTGTTCACCAAAGAGCTCCTTGAGATGCAAATGAATATCAGCAACACTCTTTGCATTCTCAGAACGACTCTGCAGCTCATCATTCATAGAAGCCTACATATAACACTTGGCTTTCAAGTCATGGTCACATTATTCCTTGTAAGTATGCAATTCCTCAGGAGTGCAGTCAGTCAGAGCCTCAACAGGGGACGACTCAGTAAGTGTATATGCTATGCTTTCCGAATTCAAGATGATTTTTAGGTTCCTTAGCCAATTGAGTTAATTAAGTCCGATTAAAATATGTTTGTCGAGTATAGCAGATAACGGGTTGCGAATCGAAAACATTGTCAAATTTGTAATGAAAAGTAAAACAGATAAATGTTATTGACTATTTTAAAATATTTTGTAAGATATAAAGTATGGACTTTTACTTCATAAATATTTACTCTCACTATTTTGACATCTTTCACTACCCTTTAGTGAAAACGGGAAACTCCTTCCTAAGTAGGTACGTATGGTCCAATTAGCAAATTATGATCCCGAATAATATCAGTCAATCATAATTCTTAAAAGGTAGTTTCTAATTGCATCACCATGCAACCCTCTACGTAAACTTTTGTCTCACGTTTGATTAGGACCCAATAATATTACGTCGTTCATCTTTACGTGTCAAGCCTTACTCATCGATGTTGAACCTTAATAGACGGTCGCCATGTGTTCTCTCAATAATATGAGCCGAAATCATGGGAGTTCCACGTAGTTCACATCACCATGTCAATGGATGTCACGGGTTCCCGGTGTCCAGGCCGGGTAGCATTCATCATGCACCCATTGTCGATGGAAGACATGAAAATTATAAACACCTTTATAATTCTCCTTTTCGGGCTTGATATTAATTTTGAATCTTATTCAAAATGAGGGTTTTTAATTTTGAAATGTCTCATCATTAATTTTGTTTAAAAGCTCGTCATGTTTGATCGTATATTTGTCGGATTCATGCAACTTTGTTATTATCATAATAATAACGCACATACTCATTATTTATAATATATCATGCATATATTATAAATAGTAAACTAAACAAGGATGATCAATCACCCCAAAACTAATGGCCT
The DNA here is from genome assembly GCF_012295235.1 of Primulina huaijiensis. Classification (NCBI taxonomy): domain Eukaryota; kingdom Viridiplantae; phylum Streptophyta; class Magnoliopsida; order Lamiales; family Gesneriaceae; genus Primulina; species Primulina huaijiensis. Next base: position 11,912,973 of record NC_133307.1, read on the forward strand.
GTGTGAGCTAAACACTAGCCTAGGTCCAACCCTATGGAAATGCATGGATGCAAATGCAACTTTTACGTAAGCCTCCAATATTTACATGTTTTCGATCTCCATAATCATCAAAGCCACCATCTTCCAATCTCGATCTTCCACTATACTAATATTTACAAATAAATATTGTTGGAACTTTTCAAGTTTGCAATCTTGATTTTGATGTTAACAAAACTTATTATTTTGTTTCTAACATATTTACTCAAATGTGAAGTTGTTAACACAAGAAGCAAGCTGAGACTGAATTCTGCACAAACTGAATTTCTGGCAAGCTTCTGTGTTTTGATTATATCTCCCTGCTGGATGATCTAAATAACAATCTGCTAACTAGACTGATCATAAAATTCAATTTGAAACAAGTCGTATTTCATGTCAGTTAGGCAAAATCGGATGTTATCATGGTCTAACTGATCGCCGAATTACCCAACTGATCACACGAAAACAGCAATCAGTTGGGTTTGAGCAGTTGCTGTATTTTAGTCATATCTCTCAGCTCAATTATCAAAATGAAGCGATTCAATATGCGTTGGAAAGATAAGATAAAGATCTACATATCATTTGCAGAAGTCAAAGTCTGAATCGAAGCTTAAAAAGCTGATAAATGACAATGAAACTACTGGTTCTGCACAAACTGAAATCAGTTAGGCTGATTTCAGCACACCAACTGAAACTGAACAAGACCAACTGAACTGAACCAGCTGCTGACCAACTGAACCAGACCAGCTGAAGACCAGTTGAACCATACCAGCTAGAATTGAACCAGACCAGCTGAAGACCAGTTGAACCAAACCAGTTGAACTGAACAAGACCAACTGAACCAGTTGAACTGAACCGAACCAGCAGCTGACCAACTGAACTAAACTGAACCAGCTGCTGACCAGTTGAACTGAACGACCAGTTGAGTTGACCAGTCGGGAAAATGGCCAGGAAGACGAATTTGACCGTTACAATTTCAGAAACAGTACAGAAACTTTCCCAACGGTCATATTTTTGTGTCTAATGTATATATCATTGTTGGGGCTTATAAATACATCATCTTGAAGATCAAACAAGAGCTTTTGAAGAGGATTAAAAGCATGGGCCGTTAACATGAAAAATAAGCTAGTTGAGAGCACAAGCTCTTGTGTGAGGATACTTGAGATGTACACTGTAAATGATAAATTCCTCACACACAATCACTCACACATATACAAGAGAGTTGAACTTCAAAGATTAGTTGAGTGAGTCTTGCACAAAGACAATAAACTAGTGTATGTAGTCATTGCATATGAGACATTAAACAATATGCTGATTGTGAGGTGTTGCCTACAATCTTGAGTGCTAGGAGTACAGTTTAGGCAGCGGGTAAGCCCTAGCTGAATGGATTTGTACAAGTAGTTGTATAAATCAAAGTTTTCTAGTGAATCCTTCTCAAGGAGAAGAAAGGGTGACGTAGGAGCATTTGAAGTCTCCGAACATCCATAAACAAATTTGTTTCTATTTGTTTATTGCATTTAATTATCATTTTCATAGTTTTAAAGATGCATTGTTGAAGCATTTTATATGTTCTTCAAATACTAAAATATTGCATACCAAGTGTTTGATAAAATGCTTCAACTAAAATATTTTTACTCATTCAACTTGCATATATTTTAAATGGTTTACAAAATGTTTAATCGATTTCTACGAAGGATTATTTCGAGTGTCTTCCGGTTGGTTTGAACACCAAACTCGATTTAATTCATCGGTGTTCAATATTTCAAGAACCGAGCTATTGTAGCTCAAGGATTGCCCCCTAATCGATCCTAACAAGTGGTATCAGAGAGGGTTATTCTCTAAAGAGCATTTAAACTGATTTTGATGTTTAAAATCGAAAATTTCAGATTTTTTACACATATATATGCAAAACTGAATTTTCGAGCAGCTTGCAGTGATTGTAGGAAAAATGGCATATCTCCTTGCTCGAGTGTCCAAATGACAAACTGCTTTTTGCGTTGCAAACTAGACTTGTCGAGGTTTACAGCGGTATAAAATTTGCAGCCTATTTATGCTCGAGAAAATACAGTTTATTCGTTGAAGACAGAGCATATGTGCTGCGACAGAAAATGAGCCATGGAGAAAATTGGTTAGTTATCCCTCTTCTTTTATAATTTTCAAAATTTCAAAAATATAGGGGGAGAACTAATTTAAATTTTAATGAAGTTATTATTTTTAAATATTGAGGGGGAGAAAATTTTGTTTAAAATGTTTTGAAAATATGACTTTTTGATTCACACAAAAAGGGGGAGAAATATGTTAGTTGAGTTGATTGTTTATCCAATTTTGTGGTCATCAAAAAGGGGGAGATTGTTGGAACTTTTCAAGTTTGCAATCTTGATTTTGATGTTAACAAAACTTGTTATTGTGTTTCTAACATATTTACTCAAATGTGAAGTTGTTAACACAAGAAGCAAGCTGAAACTGAATTCTGTACAAACCGACTTTCTGGCAAGCTTCTGTATTTTGATTATATATCCCAGCTGAATGATCCAAATAACAATCCGTTAACTATAGTGATTAGAAAACGTAATTTGGAACAAGTTGTATTTCACATCAGTTGGGTAAAATCGGATGTTATCATGGTCTAACTGATCGCTGAATTACCCAACTGATCACACGAAAACAACAATCAGTTGGGTTTGAGCAGTTGCGGTATTTTAGTCATATCTCTCAGCTCAATTATCAAAATGAAGCGATTCAGTATGCGTTGGAAAGATAAGATAAAGATCTACAAATCATTTGCAGAAGTCAAAGTCTGAAACGAAGCTTCAGATGCTGATAAATGACAATGAAGTTACTAGTTCTGCACAAACTTAAATCAGTTAGGCTGATTCCAGCACACCAACTGAAACTGAACAAGACCAACTGAACTGAACCAGCTACTGACCAACTGAACCAGACCAGCTGGAACTGAACCAGATCAGCTGAAGACCAGTTGAACCAAACCAGTTGAACTGAACCAGACCAACTGAACCTGTTGAACTGAACCGAACCAGCAGCTGACCAACAGAACCAGCTGCTGACCAGTTGAACTGAACGACCAGTTGAGTTGACCAGAGTTGACCAGTCGGGAAAATACCCAGCAAGACGAATTTGACAGTCGCAATTTTAGAAACAGTACACAAACTTTCCAAACGGTCATATTCTTGTGTCTAACGTATATATCATTGTTGGGGCTTATAAATACATCATCTTGAAGATCAAACAAGAGCTTTTGAAGAGGATTAAAAGCATGGGCAGTTAGCATGAAATAATCAGCTAGTTGAGAGCACAAGCCCTTGTGTGAGGATACTTGAGATGTACACTGTAAATGATAAATTCCTCACACACAATTACTCACACATATACAAGAGAGTTGAACTTCAAAGATTAGTTGAGTGAGTCTTGCACAAAGACAATAAATTGTGTATGTAGTCTTTGCATATGAGACATTAAACAATATGTTGATTGTGAGGTGTTGCCTATAATCTTGAGTGCTAGGAGTTCAGTTTAGGCAGTGGGTAAGTCCTAGCTGAATGGGTTTGTACAAGTAGTTGTATAAATCAAAGTCTTCTAGTGAATCCTTCCCAAGGAGAAGAAGGGGTGACGTACGAGCATTTGAAGTCTCCGAACATCCATAAACAAATTTGTGTCTATTTGTTTATTGCATTTAATTACCATTTTCATAGTTTTAAAGATGCATTGTTGAAGCATTTTATATGTTCTTCAAATACCAAAATATTGCATACCAAGTGTTTGATAAAATGCTTCAACTAAACTATTTTTATTCATTCAACTTGCATATATTTTAAATGATTTACAAAATGTTTAATCAATTTCTACGAAGGATTATTTCGAGTGTCTTCCGCTTGGTTTGAACACCAAACTCGATTTAATTCATCGGTGTTCAATTATTCAAGAACCGAGCTAATGTAGCTCAACGATTGCCCTTCTAATCGATCCTAACAAATATCCATGGCAAATAAAGATACACCTCATGGGGTGAGAACGGGCCATAAACTAAGGCCACTTGAAAATTGATAATTATTACAATCATTCAACACAAAATATTCTAGCATACACCTAGCAAATTGTGCTTGGGCTTTTGATCATCCTTCATGCATAATATAAAATATCATACACCTTAATTAATTATCACAAAAATCAATCGATCCAATATTATATATCTTGATCCAATCACTAACCACCACAATTATAAACTAAACCAACAAAGAATATGTGGGGACCCGGACGCTAATTCATTTCTTAATCATCTTTGGGATTAACTGGATCAATTAAATAATCTAGGTCGAATTTTTTTTTAAGTGTACAACTAATAAATAAGTGTACAATATAAAGTAACAAGTCATGCAATATAAAGATCAAGTTAAATATCTACAACAAGATCCAAGTAAAATAACAACAGTCGAGTGTTTAACAACTACATTTCAAGCTATAAACAACCACGTCTACTTCTAGGCCCCGATCACCACTCTATTCTTGATCTGTCATCCTCTTCTCAACCCTGATCCTGTCCCACCTGTTGTCATGCATACATACAAACACAACAACAGCCGGATAACTCCAGTGAGAAATACACTCCCAGTATAAACAATGTAACATGCAATTCGTATAAACATATACGAAAGCATAAAACATTTAATAAACATGTATCGTAATCTACGAAATATAAATCGATACAAATCGATAAATCAAACTCTTGGACTCTTAATCTCGGACTCGACTCTAATCTAGGGATCCCGATTTGAATAAGAATGCAACAGTCTCCCACCTACAATCCCCTGTTAGGTGGTGGTACATTCTTATTCCCAGACTTTGGCATACTATATCGAGTGTCTACAATAGGAGCTGATCTGCTTCCTAATCCCATCGATATAACCCAAATGTCTAGTGACTTGGCAACTCTGCCAACTTGGCACCTCTGCCAAAGACTCTGTCACAATCTATCTCTGATCTCATGCTTTCTATAAATCAATAGAACAAGCATACAATGTAAAGAGTTTAAATATCAAAACAATGACAATAAAGTATGTGGTTTTGGGAAACTTAGGTCATATCTGACTCGAGTCATCAGTCCCAGCTTAACATTGATTTATACCTTTCTTTTCTAAGTCACTCTGATCTTTCTGCTATCGGTTCTGAAGCTTTCACTACCAAATCTGGAATAACATAGTTGAGAAGTACAATATCAAATACAACTCAACACAAGAAATCTCAATCTAGTACATGTCGACGGCATAAGGGCATAGTCTCGAGATACCGGCGATACAACAACATATGGCCAATTTCAACAACTCATAATCAATCAATAAACATAATTCCAATACCAAATATGTATATTCTCAACCAAACATAGCTTCAAAATCGATAACAATTCTATACGATCCATTTTTTGATCTGTTTTTGATTCTATGATGTCTACTATCTCTAGAACACATAATATAGCTCAAATCATGATTTCTCCAACATATAAATTTCAAACCATGCTAGAAATCAGTAAAACTTACATCCTTTGGAAGTTCTTGATGAGAGGAGCATGGAAATATGTTCGGATCGAAAATCAGATAACCGGATCTTGTAAAATCACAATTCTAAGATTCAAGGAAGCTTTAGGATTTCCCAACCATGGAACCTCGGTTTTCTTGTCTGAAAGTCTGAAGAAATAAAGAGTAACATATGTAAATGCATTGCAAGATACATGGCTCACTTCTTTGTACTGCACGTCTCGCGCATATGCGCGACCATCCCCAATGCATAGGCGCGAGACACTCTGTCTCAGAGCTTGACACAATCGGCTGCTCGCGCATATGTGCGCCCCTTTTCCGCGCACGTGCGCAACATTCTCTGGACTCGACACTTCTGGTATTCAACCTCTCGCGCATATGCGCGTCCTGTTTCGCGCATATGCGCGAGATGTTCTGTCCCGCGGCTGCTGCTCCGCGCATATGCGTGCCTCTCTTCTACGCATGTGCGTGCAATTCTCTACCTGTCCATTCATGTCCATGCATTTTTACTCAAATTCATTCCAATGCACGTTAGTCCCTAAAATCTTCGTTAATTGCAATTCTGTCAATTAATTGATGTCTAATTACAGTGCTAAAATCTCAGGCCTTACAGTATACAAACTCTTTTGTCTACTTTCTAATTAATTTATTTATAACCGAATTTCTCGTAAATCACCATTTACGAAAAATAATGAAATTTTAAGTATTTGTGACTAATTCGATAATGTTGGAGATATCGTGAGGGTGACGGTCCCAGTGGGAGCCCGACGATCGTATTTCCATTATTACGAATATGAGGTAACGGTATGTGGTATGCAACGTACCGTACTTTTACTACTTAAAATTTGCGAAAAAATTTTAAAATTTTCTTAAATAAAAAGTGAACATTCAAAATTCGATAAAAGAAGTAAAACTGTACGTCTCGCAAGTTGTTGCAACAAAAGATTTGAAATTTAAAGTTTGACATAAAAAATAAATGTTTTCATAAAACTTAAAACATGGCGGTCCTCGGGTTTAGCCTCCCGCTCAGTCCAAGCCTGCTCCTTGGTCCCACCTCCAGCCTCCTCATAAACATCCTCGCCTGCATCGATCAAGTCTAGTGAGTCTAAAGACTCAACACGCATAAACTGGTAGTAACAAATAATACGTAATAAAACCACATGAAACTTCAAAATAAGACATACATACTTGAACTTGAAATGAACTGGAACATGCTTACACAACATAGACGTGCCATAACGTGAAAAATTTTCTTAAACATGCTGTATACTAGAACGTACTTGAACATACATAATCTCATCATTTTTCGTAGAGGCAGGCTTCAAAGCAAGTGACCCATACATAATAAACGCCTGATCAGACAAACCACAGTACTGGACTGATAGGGACGTATCCACTGCCACATACATGAGATCCCCGTTCATGTTTTAACGGGTGGATTGGTCCCCGTTCATGCTTTAACGCTTTCCAATCCTGATCTAAATCCGTTCATAATTTAACGTGGTGATTGGTCAACTTTCATAATTTAACGCTTTCCAATCTCGATTTAAACCCGTTCATAATTTAACGCGGTGGGTTGGTCCCCGTTCATGATTTAACGCTTTCCATCCCCATACATAATTTGGTCACAAGACATTTAGCATACCTCAAAAACTTGAAAATATTTTCTTTGCACGTCGAACATACTTACTTGGCATTGAGGGATTCGTTGGAGCTCGTTTTGGGGCCGCTGCTGCGCAGACTAACATGATTTTAAGATACTTAACTTGCATAACTTAAACTTCGTTACTCAAGCTCACCACTAAAGTGAATAAGTAGCTTATGACATTCTAGATCACTCGGGACTTGACCTCGTTTAATCGTACTAACCATGACATCAAACCCCGAAACACACTCTAAGATGACGTGTGAACATTTCCCAACAATAAAAGACATGAACTAACTATTTGAACTTGAACATAAGTGGAAACCAAACATTCTCACAGATGGGGTGGCGCTTGGGCGGTAATATGTTAGCGCTCGAATGCCAGGTCTTCTGGAGACCTGCACTCGAACAGAAAGAGTGGCGCTCGAGCGGTAAAACATTACCGCACGGGCGCCGAGCTTACTAAAATGACACTCTCAACAGTGAAGGTGGTGCTCGGGCGGTAAGAAATTACCGCTCGGGCGCCGAGTCTACTGGACTCCGCGACTTGCATCTTAATACTCCTAACTCAATAATACGATTCTTTAACCAATCCATCGAGACTCATCCTAGGACACTATGACACTAACTCGACTCCAGAAAAACGTCCTAGGACAATATAACACTAACTCGACTCCAGAAAAACGTCCCAAACGTTCCCAAAGAAACGACGCACCTCACACAATACAATAAAACCCATACCCTCAAATTTTGGCACCAAAATAGTTTTTACGACTACTCGTTCTCCCAAATGCCTAACGACACGAAACAAAACATCAATAACCATCCCAACATCATTACAATATACCTATACGCAGCAGCGATCATCCGTTGATCACCAACGAAGCCTGCAACAATGAAACTTCAAGAATTCATCAATAACATAATTTTTCGGAAAACGCAGTTTGAGCAGTCCCACAAAAACAATCATAACTCACTCAATTGTTACCCAAAATTTTTTAATTTAATATCAATTCGAAGGTATCAAAAATTTCTACGATTTTTGTATTGAAAGTTTTCCTAAAATCACGACCAAAAAATCGCAGTATTTAAAAAGACAGAAACATCGTGACTTGTGATCCAAAAATCCTTTCAAACTTGATCTAAACATGATTGCTCAAACTTCTACACAACATGCACATTATTTTCATACAAAATACATCGCAACGCATACTATGACATGATCGACGCAGAAAGAAACAGAATATACGTGCAACGACGATACCGAAGCGGAGAAAGAAGCGAGGTCGATCCAGGACGACTTGGCTCGATTTTTCTTTAAAGGAAACCAGTGAAATTTGCTGGAATTTCAATGGGGAAGTGGGGCGTCTGCTAGGGTTCTTAGGAACCTAGGTTTTGCTCTCTCAAAAAAAATAAAATTTGAAAATAAGATGTGTAGAGTGTGTTGCGTGTTTTAGTGTGTGTAAAAACGTGTAAGTGTGTGTGAGTGTGTGTAACGTGTGTGTGTGTTTTTAATTAGGAGAGATTTTTGCTAAAACAACTAATTAAAATGCTAAAAAGTTCAACCCACATTAATTTTAAACAAACTCCTAAATCAAAATAACACACCCAAAAATGCTAATTTTAAAAGCTTTAAACTCTTAAATCACTAAATACATAAATAAGGCTTTTTAAAAAATGCTAAACTGAATAAATTAGTTAAAATGTCCTATCCTTAACTTAAAAATAAAATACTCCATTAAAATTGCCCAAAATCGTCACTGGGTCTTTTCCTCAATCCCGTCTCGAATAATCGCCTGAAACTTGAAAAACATTTCAACGTGCATCATATAACATAAGCAATTTAAAATAATGCATTTGAATAAATCATGCATGGTAAAAAAATCAATTAATCAAATGATTTAACTGTAAGAGTAGGTGCCCGTCGAGCCAAGTGTTGGCCGAGGGTTCATGTTTAAACTCTATGTATGAACAGTCTTTATTTTAATAATATTTGAAATTATTATTTTGGCACTTCTTTATCTGAATACCCATGCTAGTTGCATAGATAAAGCCCTTGAATATACAAATAGTAGAAAGAATATGAGATGCCCGTATGATGAGTATCATAAAACTCATATTTGTAATAACGAATATTCTAAACGGTTCCTAGTCGATTCAGCCGCCACTAAGAAGGATATAGGCCGCTCGAGTTCGAGACTAGTATCTGCGATGTGAGTACCATGTTTCATTGGTAGGGGACATTGTGATGTCCGAGCATGCAGATAGGTGCTCCTTGTAGAGTGCACTGAACAACCATCCATAAAGGACTTTCCAAGTGGTTCTCACTTATCGAGTGGAAACGTCCTAGTTTATGGTTGTACACCATTAGTCCTTATGACCCGGGACAACATTGAGACTCTATGTGCTAG